>NC_041401.2:71147577-71747577 GCF_900747795.2 Erpetoichthys calabaricus
TTTTCTTGATCCAATTTGTACAAGCTGCATGTTTAACTTAAGGTCAATAAAATGTTTCATAGAAGTATATTGGATGAATTTTGTAGTGAAGGGTTTTCCAGAAACAATAAAAAGGAGGGCACTGAAAACCAAACACTTTGTTCCCATAGTTTGGACACTGCCTATGGCAGCATTTCTCAACCTTTAAGTATTTGCGACCCAAGTTTTCAGAGCAGTTTTAATCGCGCCCCCTAACGTTTTTTTGAAAGGAGCCCACTAATACCAATTTGTTCTTTTTTAATTAATGATATATCATACATGCATATTTTATTATACCTACTTAACTTTTATCGACATTTATCTAACTCTATATTTATTTTTCTAGTATCAGAATGTAGTTTAAGTTAATTTGTTTTGGTTTCAATAGATGTATTTTTCATATTTTCGATTCTTGTTTTCTTTTTTTCACATCTTCACGCCCCCCTTTTTGTTACTTCACGCCCCCCTAGGGGGCCCCGCCCCACAGTTTGAGAACCACTGGCCTATGGAATAAACTCCTGATATTTTTCATTGATTCTTCTTAATAATGAAGTAATTGCTTTAATTGAGCTTGTGTGACTTAGACTTTTAAATTCTTTAGAATGAGCTTCAGGCAGGTTACAGTTAAGCTGTTTGTCATGGTGACTGGATTTGAACAGTATGTCAAGAGTGTTTTGGAGGTGAAAAGAGTGTCAGCCGTAGCGCTGATTATGAAGCTAGGAATTGAAGGTGTGGTGATGAATGTGGTTAGTACATATGTCCCACAAGTTGGGTGTGCAATGGATGAGAGAGAAGATTTCTAGAGTGAGTGGGATGAAGTGAGGAACAGTATACCCAAGGGACAGAGAGTGGTGAGTGGAGCGGATTTCAGTTCACATGTTGGTGAAGGGAATAAAGGTGATGGATAGGTATTGTGTCAAGGAGAAGAATGAAAAGGGTCAGATGATAGTGGATTTTGCAAAAAGAATGGACATGGCTGTGGTGAATACATATTTTAAGAAGATGGAGGAACATAGGGTGACGGACAAGTGTGGAGGAAGATGCACACAGGTAGATAAAGTATATCCTGTTCAGGAGGGTCGATCTGAAGGAGACTGAAGACTGCAAAGTGGTGGTAGAGAAAAGTGTAATTAGGCAGCATAGGATGGTGGCCTGTAGGATGATGATGGCAATCAAGAAGAGGAGTGTGAGGGCAGAGCCAAGGATCAAATGGTGAAAGTTGAAAAGGAAGACTGCAAAGTTGAGTTCAGGGAGGAGGTAAGACTGCCACTGGGTAGCAGTGAAGGGTTGCCAGATAGCTGGACAACTACCACAGAAGTTGTTAAGAGTGACAGCAAGAAGGGTGCTTGACGTGACATCTGGACAGAGGAAGGAGGAAAAGGAAACCTCCTTCCTTGGTGGGAATGGGGAAATACAGGAGAGTATACATAGGAAGATGTTGGCAAATAAGTAGAATAGTCAGAGAGATGCAGAAAGTAGACAAGAGTACAAGGAAATAAGTGGTAAGGTGAAGAGGAAGTTGGTGAAGGCTTAAAAAAAAGGTGTATGTGAGGTTGGACACTAAGGAGGGAGAAAAGGATGTGTACCAATTGGGTAGACAGAGGGACTGAGCTGAGAAAGATGTGCAGCAGGTTAGGGTGATAAAGGATAAAGATGGAAACATACAAGCGAAGAGTGTGTGTTGAGCAGATGGAAAGAGTAATTTGAGAGGCTGATGAATGAAGAGAATGAGAGAATGCTGGATGATGTGACGATAGTTCATCAGGACGTGCAATGGATTAGCAAGGAGGGAGTAAGGACAGCTATGAAGAGGATGAAGAATGGAAAGGCCGTTGGTCCAGTTGACATACCTGTGGAAGCATGGAGGTGTTTAGGAGAGATTGCACTGGAGTTTTTAACCAGATTGTTTGAGGATGCCTGAGGAGTGGAAAAGTAGTATACTGGTACCGATTTTTAAGAATAAGGGGGATGTGCAGAGCTGTAGTAACTACAGGGGGATAAAATTGATGAGCCACAGCATGAAGTTATGGAAAATTTGGAAGTATGGAAGTTAGGTTAAAAAGGGAGGTGATGATTAGTGAGCAGCAGTTTGGAGGCAAAGTCAGAGAGGCGAGATTGAATTGGTTTGGATAAGTGCAGAGGAGAGATGCTGGGTATATTGGGAAAAGGATGCTAAAGATGGAGTTTCCAGGCAGCATGCAGGTAATGGGTATAACAGAGCAAGATGCAGAGGACAGGAACATATGGAAAAATATGATCTGCTGTGGCAACCCCTAACAGGAGCAGCTGAAAGAAGTAGTAGTAGTCGTCATGTTGACTGGGTTTAGTTAAGCTAATGATATCTGGTGTAAGAAGAAATAAATCTTCTTTTATTCTACCAAGACTGAACATCTGTTTTATCCACCGTTTTGAAAGGTCTGGGATGCTTTACCATATGCATGGTAATCTTATTTTGACGTTTCTTTTGGCAGCCTATCAAAATGTTATATTTAAACATTTGTATCAGTTTTCAATCATATCCCATTAGGCAAAATATTACATTTAAACAAGTCATATAAAGCTTCAATCACATTCCCTTATAATGCTCTGCTAAACGATCCACTTAATGGAATCACTGATGTTCATAGTCACTGTAGTCTGTTGATTGTAAGAAAGTTTTTTTCAGTGTCTGCAGGCTTTTAAATGCAGAGAATATCTGTTGTAGTTTTAATTTGTTAATATTTTATGTATAATTTCTAAGAAATCAGCAGTGATCTAACTTTAAGTTAATTTATCTATGAGTTTGCAGTTTTAATTAAATTATTTTTGACTTTTAACTTTTGGTTTCCATTCTCATTATCCAACAATAGCGTACCTGTTTCAACGACAGCCATCTCCTACAGGATATCACAACACCTATCAGTTGTATGCCATGGAGAATACTCGGCAGACAATCCTGAATGATTACATAACGTCTCAGCAGATGCAGGTGATCCCAAGACCTGAAGTGACCAGGGGAATTTCTCCAAGGGAGCAACAGATCACCATTCCTTATGCCTCTGGGACAAGGGGTATTGTCACTTTCATCAATTGTTTTGAAGAGCTAGTTTCTTATTTGTTATGTGCACACTTTTTTTACTATTATACCTAAATACTGAGTTTGATTTGATAAGCTCAGTGTGTTTTCCATTCTGTTTTTAATGATATAATATTTTTTTATTTTTTGTATTTAATTTTCTTTAGTTTATTTTAAAAATAGGAATCTTTATTTTTTTTAATTTGGACTGAAGATGAAAGTAGGAGTTGGCCAGTTTATTTTCTTTTGTCATGTTAATTTAAAATGTAAACCATGTTCATTATTGCTTCTGTCTGAAAAGGGATTATTGATCTAGCCCAGATGCCTCCCACAATCCTGTTGCCTCACCCTGGGGGAACAAGTACGCCTCCCATGGATCGCATTACCTACATTCCTGGTGCACAGTCCCCTTTCCCTTCTAGGGGTTACAGCCAGAGCTCTATATCCCCAGGTGAGAGACCACTTCTTAAACACTTATCCATTTTTGATGGTCTTCATTTTCTGTCAGTCTTGTAAGGATCAACAAAGTGAGAAACACTTTATATATGCATTTCTTGGATATGGTGATTCCGAGAAACAAATTTATTATTTATAAGCTGAATTACCGTATATACTCGAATATAAGCCGAGTTTTTCAGCACCCAAAATGTGCTGAAAAACGTCACCCTCGGCTTATATTCGAGTCAGGTCCCGCTGCAAGCGAGCCAGCCAGACAGATACACACACACACACACACAGAGACACACACCCACGCTGCGCGTGCGAGAGAGAGAGAGAGAGAGAGACACACACACACACACACTCTCTCGCGTGCCGAGCGAGAGAGAGGGCTGGCTGCATAAGGCAGAGAAGGCATTTAAAGAATGCACTAGGCTTGTTTTTAAAGATTTAAATTAATGTGTGGTAATTTTATTGGTATTTATTTTGATTATTGAAACTTACCAGTAGCTGCTGCATTTCCCACCCTAGGGTTATACTCGAGTCAATAAGTTTTTCCAATTTTTGTAGATAAAATTAGGTACCTCAGCTTATATTCGGTTCGGCTTATACTCCAGTATATACGGTACGTATTTGCTGAAAGGCATGCTATTGATTGGTCATTAGTGCAAACTTTATAACAGTTCTGTTTATTTTTATTTAGCTCTATTCTGCAATAATTAATTCCTAGCAAACCAGGAAAATTACGAAAAATGTCAGGGAAACAGTTGCTTTTATACCATTGTAGATTATTATACTATTATAACACTACTTTACTGTTTATCTTTACTTGTAACGTCTCTGTGATGTTGTTTGCTGTATACAGGCACTTAAATAAAAATTGTTTGTTTATATTGTACCTCAGTTGATATTGACAATGGCTCAGTAAATCAATTAAACTTGCAAAGCATTATAATTGAGGTTTCAGTCTCAGACCAGAGTTTGCCTTTGATTTTGAAATTGTTTGCAGCATAAACCACAATCAAGATTTCTTTAAAGTTATCCTAAGTATCCAATACATTGTACAATGTATAAGTACTAGACTAAAGAAAGGCAAAGTGTTTCTTGCTTTGACAAGAAGTCCTGGTCTTTATGTTAATTTTTTATTTACTGGTTGGTAATGCTTTTCACAATCATTTTAGGTCATCCTGCTCATCTTGCTGCATCAGCAAATGTAGAACGTGAAAGAGAGAGAGAAAGAGAGCGAGAGAGGGAGCGTGACCGAGAAAGGGAGCGTGAAAAAGAGAGGGAGCAACGTGAACGGGAAAGAGAGCGTGAGCGAGAACGGGAGCACCGGGAACGAGAAAGAATGGCAGCTGCTGTAGCAGCTTCAAATGAAATAAATTACATGCGAGCAGGTAAGCTATTCTGTGTTTAGATGGTTCCAGATACTGTTGAAAATGTCAAGAGAAAAAAAATAGGTTCTAACTTATTGTCTCGCCATCTAACCTGATAATAATAATAATATTTAGGACTTTTGGAAAGGGCATACATAAACATAAAAGGCATCATTAAATGAGAAAAACTGAAAGCACATGTGTCAAACAATACTTTAGTACATACATAGTATAACCACAGAGATCGAAAGTTTACTATTAAAGAACAAAATTCAGTATTTGTAGCGCCAATATATAATATATATACAGTTGGAAGTGAATTTTGAACACTATATAAAGAAGTTGTCTTTATTAAAACTGCATAAATTAGGTATAAAAATTAAAGATAAGCAGTTTTTTTTACTTAATCTGTGCAGCACTTTGCATGTGCTAGTTAAAAAAGAAAAAATGTGAAAACCATTTCTTGCTCACCACAGAGGATTATGTGGTATACATGAAAGAAAGCCAGGGCATTTTATGAAGCAAAGGATTGCCAAGCACTTGATATGTGGACAACTGTGGCAGCCTGCAAATACCTTCATGGAACTTTGGCTTTGTTTAATTTAGTTTGAGTTAGTATGAATATGAAGTTGTTTCTCTGTTTGTCTGCGTTTCTTGGATGTTTGATAGAGGTTAGCACTGTCTTTATAACCATCTGTTTTTTTTTTAAAGCTCTGAAGTGTAGAGTGGAGAGTTATCTTGAATGAATAGACATACATTTGAACAGTAGAAAAACATGACTCCCCTTTTGTATTAAAATGCAAAAGCAAACTTGTCTCCTTAGTTACTGGATCTGCAAACCACCATTATTGTTAGCCATTACCAAGTCAATTTAACTCTGAATAGTTTTTAATGATAGTGCTTTGGGATGCATACTTGTTATGCATGAGTAATGTTTTAAAACTGTTATTATTTTCAGCAGCTAAAATTTGTACCCATCACACACCTCTATAAGGTAGTTTACACATTTGTTTTCATAAATGGTTTGTTGAGTATGAGTTGTCTTCTACTGAGTGTAAAAGCCAAATCCTGTTGTTTCTCTGAGAAATAAAAATGGACACATGGGTGATATTTTAATGGAGTTGCACATCTTGCTGAATTCTCCCTATAACATGGTCTTTGACAACATAAATCTGTAAATCAGTAGGCTATTTTTGGTTGGAAACTCTAAATTGGCCATACAAGAGTGACTATGGATGTGTGAGTCCATATGCTTTGCTTTGGACTTGCAGCCTTTCCAGATTTGTTTCTTGCTTTGCGACCCGTTCTACTGCTTTAGTGAAACATGCAGAACTCACTAAATAATATTAGTCTGTTATACTTTGTGTATCTTTCATGGAGCTCTGATTTTTTTTATTTTTTTTATTTCATTATATCTGTATATACTCTTGATCCTGCACTGAATAAAATAGTACCAAAAACAGTGTTCATGCACATTGTTTGTGTATAGTTTGGTTCCTAAGTGTTGCATTTTGTCTACTGTCATGTTAAATTTGATCATTACCCTAGCTCTGGATTACACATTATCACTGTACACATAATGAATCCTACCTCTGTATATATTCCTATAGGACAGAAGTACACACACTGAAAAATATGCAACTTATTTTTCTTCTGTATAGGGCCCGGAGCAGAAATCAAACTCTAACATGCCCTAGCATAGTTTTTTTTTTTTTTTTAAACTTTAGTGGTGTCACAACCCACATTTTTTTACGATGTTAAGTGTCTCTTTGACTCACTAAGGGAAGAGGAGAGAAGGGCTGTCTTAATGAATCCAGCATGATCGTCAGAGCAACAACACCCTCGCAACCCACTTCGTGACCCACCATGACCCACTACCATTATAAACAATAGCAACTTGCAGCCCAGTGGTTTTAAAACACTGAACTATTATATCAACAGGTACAGTGGTAAACTCACATAAACTTTAGGACCAAGCTAGGAAATAAATCAGAATCTATATCAAAATAGTATCATAAAATTAAGAAAATTCTTATATGTAGATTTGTTTCTGCATATACAACAATATACTTGCTGAATCTACTTCTGCTTTTGACTAGAAGAACAATGCATATGTGCAAGCAGTACTACAAGTTGTAAGAAGGTAATATATTTGAAAAATAATACAATCATATTTGTGACATAACACAATTAAAAAAATCTGAGTGGCAGGGATAAACTTCCATAATACTCGATGGGGAAAAATTTGACTTCTTAAAAAGAACAGTGTAAGATAATAAGAATAATAATAATAAATTGTATTTATATAGTGCCTTCCTTATAGTATGGCCAAGCAAGCTGGCAAACTACAGTAGGTCTTCGCAGGAATGTTTTGAAATTGCAACAACCATTTAAAAGAATGTTTAAAAAAAAAAAATTAGACAAAATTGAATTGGGGGAGGAGCAGGGGGCTGTGAGGCAAGAGGAGGCAAGTAACAATTGAATTGTCATGGGATTATGTGACATACCTATGAGTTCAGATGTACAAAGAAATTACTGCACGAGTTGTCATTTACCAGTGAGCCACACTATTTCATCATCTGTTTTATAAATGAAAGACTACATGTTTTCTAACTCTTTATATTCATTTCTTCAATAAAGGTTAGACTTGTGTAAATCAGGAAGCCTATTCCTTTAGCACTAAATAAAGCAAGTCTGGGAATCTTGAGATTAGGGATTTCTCCATCATGTTGAGCAGTTTGAGTATTCCAGAGATATTAAGCTCCACTGTGGTGGTGGTGTGTCAACATTTTTACAGCACAGACTTTTTTTACTGAATGTAATAATTTATAAAGTATATTTTGTCTTCTCTTGTATGGGTTAGTACTTTTTTTTTCCCCATCAGGTACAGAACAGCCAGGTAGGCCAAGCAGTCATGGTTATGTGCGCTCTCCTTCGCCATCTATGAGAACTTCAGAGAATGTGGTACAACAGAGACCCAGTATATTTCAAGGAACTAATGGCAAAAGTGTCATTACACAGCTGGACACTTCACGTATAATGTACGTAAAGAAGAAACATCTCCAACAGTAGGCATAGTCATTGCTTTAAAATACCTAAAAACTCTTAAGCTTGATTTATTTTGATCTATCATTAAGAAAATGAAGAAAGATTGCAACCTATTTCTGTTTTTTGTATAATATAAGTAATATAAATTGTAGATTAATTATTGTTTGCTTGGTGAGATGACTATATGGCCTTTGATGCTTTGTCTTTATTAAAGAATAGGTCTCTTAAGATGTTATGGTAATGCTTGTTAGAATATGGATCTACATCTTGGAGTCCAAGTGCTGTTACTAATCAGGAAAATAAACATAATTAGTGGACTTAATGGCTGATGCATTTTGAGCTACTGATTTCTTTAGAGGCCATTCTTTTCTTTACTTACCCAAGCTGTCAACAATCTTCTCTGCACTTCCCAGGCAAATTGCTCCCAGCGCAGCCTCTCAGTCCCATGGCCTTCCTGCTTCCCGTTTCAGCACTGCTGCAGATGCCTTGGCTGCCTTGGTAGATGCAGCTGCCTCAGCCCCTCAGATGGATGTTGCAAAAGTAAAGGATGGGAAACATGAATCTGTTCGTATTGACGAGCTGTCTTCCCGCAGGCCAACAATGGTTACTGAACCACAGCAGCTTCACCAAGTGCAGCACCAGCCTTCCCTTCATCAGCAGCAACACCAGAGTATAGAAGCAGATAGACGAAGTATCCAGTCTTCCTACACTCCTGTGTCTCTGCCTGGTAGTAAGCCCTCTGGTCCTTCCTCTCATTATGTGGAGAGCAATAAGGAAAAAGGTCCACCTACAAAATCTAGAATCGAAGAGGAGCTGAGGACACGTGGCAAGACAACTATCACTGCAGCCAATTTCATTGATGTTATCATAACTCGACAGATTGCCTCAGATAAAGATGGTCGTGAAAGAGGATCTCAGAGCTCAGATTCATCAAGCAGCTGTAAGTATTACTCCACTGAGGAAAACGTAAGTGTATACAAAAGAATGAAAATGAGAACCTAAAGTTTACTGAAGGTTAAAAACTTTACTGATTAACAAATGTGTTCATTTGGTTTTTCTCACTTTAATGAATTCCTGAAACGTAATCTTGCTTTGTTTTTTATAGTATCATCCAATAGGTATGAAACACCTGGAGGAGATGCTATTGAGGTTATTAGCCCCGCGAGTTCCCCAGTACAGCTACAGGATAAGCAGGAGACAACCTTCCAGCAAGATGTTTCTAAACCATCTCAGGCAGAAAGTAAGTTAACTTTTTTTAGATTCTGATCAGAGCTTTTGATATAAAGCTTCTTCCAGTCATGTGAAAAAGTAAGTATACCCCCATGAAATGTGTTTTTTTAATATATCTAAACATCAATATTTTATTTTCATTTAAACAGCATTTCTAGATAAAGGTTATGTAATTGAAAAAAAAGAAAATATGACATTGCAATTGTTTATTCAAAGAAAATGAATAGACGTGTCATTTCTGTCTGTGGAAAAAGTAAGTACACCATTGACTCTAAAAGCTTATATTGCCTTTTTTCGCAGAAAAAAACATCAACTAAGAGAAAATGTTTAACATTCCTCCATGCAAAATTGTTTTAGTTGTGCAATTTGTGAGGGGTTACCTGTTTCAAATCCCCCTCACAGCATTTAGATGGGATTCCGATTCTGGCTTTGACTTTACCATTACAGAGTCCTCTATTTCTTTCTTTTCAGACATTCTTTCATGGATTTACTGGTATGGTTACAGTCATTGTCATGTTACATGGTCCAGTTTCAGTTTAACTTCAGTCTTCTGACAGATGGTGTTCTGTTATCCTCAAGCACCCTCTGTTATAGTGAAGAATTTATAATGAATACTGTGATGGTGAGCTGCCCATGCTCTGATGCATCAAACTAGTCTCCAACTATAACATTTCACCCACCATACTTTACAGTTGGTATCAGGTTTTTTTGGTCACATGTCTTTGGTTTTTGCCAAACAACATGTCTTTCATAGAACTTGTGTCTTTGCCCAGTCTGTCCAGAGAACATTGTTCCTGAAGTCCAGGGGCCTCATGCATAACACAGTGTGTAGAATTCACACTAAACCATGGTGTACGGACAAAACCGGAAATGTGCATACGCACAAAAAAATTCCAGATGCATAAATCTGTGCATTCCCCAACTTCCATGTTCTTCCGCTCCATAAATCCCAGTCAGCGTGAAAAGTAACGCACGTGCACGCGCCTGCTGCCCAACCCCAATTCCTCCCAGAATTACACCTCTTTGAATATGCAAATCAATATAAATAGCCCTTAAGCTCAGCGTTCTGTGAAAAGGCAATGGCAAAAGCACAGGGGAAAATAGAAGAATTTCAGCGAATACCAAATGGAGGCAAGGAAAAACATACAATTTGTTGGTTTAAACAATGGTGTAAACAACAAAAGGAAGTTGATCGAGTGACATAGCGTATCGGAGCAACTCGAAAGCTCAAGTTCACAAAATTGCACAGTGCCCGAAATAAAGAAGTCGTCAGATACCAAAGTCGCCTGTGAAAATGCGAGTCGTAGCCCACCGTCTGAGTGTCATATGAAAGCTTGTTAGGGTACAGATAAAAGAAAAAAAAAAGGGACACAGTGGGGGGAAAAAAGCTCAAAATGTCAACTTTAATCTTGAAATTTCCACTTTAATCACGTAGTTTATTTTGTCATTAAAGTAGAACATCATAAACTTCATCTTTAAATCATTTAATTTACTAGTTTCTCAAATACCATTGTAACTAAAGTAGCACATTAAATGCTTTGTTTTGTATGTGTTCTTCTATGTGCTCTGTGTGTGAATCACTACATGCTTCTTAAACGGGCTTTCTCTTCCTCCGACAGGACAAAGAATCCATTATATTCATGATATTACAGCTCTCTGAATAATTAAAATACTGAGATGTATACTTGATATCATTTTCATATTGATAGGAGTTAAAGCATGTTATTAAACATGGGAACACGGTGGCGCAGTGATAGTAACGAGCTAGCACCCTATCCAGAGATTGTTCCTGCCTCCCGCAAGATACTTGCTGCACTGTGCGCGACCTTCGATGAAATAATTTATTGCAGCAGTACAGTGTCTTTCAAACGTACTAACCTCCTATTCCAGTCCTTTGGTTACTTGGAGAAAGAAAAGAATCTCTACACAATCACCTCTGTAATAGATGTTAAGCCATCTGTAAGCTTAGAACACCGATTTTTCAAAACTTTTAAGAAACATTGAAATATCTTCGTAGTACATGTTTAATTATTCTATCCATCTGTCCTTCCAGTGTCGCACCAGCCCCAGCAAGAATACAGCGCAAGGCAGGAACAATCCCTGAACTAGCTGGTGCTGCAACACTGTGTCCTCACATGTTTAATTATTAACAGTAGGCCTATACATTATTTAAATGTTAACATTTTATCTATATAATGTAATAAACATATTTTGCTGCATTTCATCTTAGAACTTATATATCATCATCATATGTAAATACGCACTTTATAAAGTGGTTCAGTTTGTGCAATATTATAACTATATTGCAAGTTTATAGTGAAGTAATTGTACTAATAAGTACAAACAACACTACAAGGAACACTTGATGGACTGATTGATTGCATTTATAGTTCTTGGGATGAAACTATTTCTGAACTGCGAGGTCCCTACAGGAAAGGCTCTGAAGTGTTTGCCGTATGGGAGCAGTTCAATAGACAGTGCGCATGGCTGAGGCAGCGTGTGCTTGATGCTGTATACCGATAATCCTCTTTCTGATCAGCTGCTGTAGAGCTGTGATTCCACACTCAGATACAGTGGGATAAATACTCTGAGTGGTGCATTGAGAGGAACAACTCTAAAGCAGCTATGGTATTTGGAATAGTTTGGCCATTCCGTGGAACATTATATTGTTACAGGTTAATTACAATCGGATGCCTTAAACTAATAAACAATATGAAGTTAATTTCAGTGCATTTGATAAAGCCGCGTCAGGGATGTGGATCTAAAAAAGAAAGGGAATCCACACTTGAACAAAAACACTGCTTTGACACTGGGTGCTGCCAGTTTGCAAAACCAAGCAGAGAACTTGCGTACGCCAAGCATTTAGCTGGCGTGAAAATGTGTGTGGCTTTACACCAAGTTTAGGTTTTATACATCACGATTTGGACGTGGAAACAGGAGTATGCAACATTTTTGTGTGTACGCACCGCTTATACATAAGGCCCCAGGTCTTCTCCTAGGTGTTCATGGGCAAACTTTAGTCTTGTCCTGATGATCTTTCTGGACAGCAAAGTTTTCATTCTGGCACACCTCCAATGTAGATCTAATTTGTGCAGCCTTTTTCTAATGGTAGAAACATGCATTTTTATATCAAGTGTGGCAAGAGCTACCTTTGTGGAAAATTCTGGGTGGGTTAGAGGCTTCTAACAGCATCTTGCCTTGTGCTTTTGGGATGAACTTACTGGGGCAGCCTGGCCTTAAGCAAGTTGTCAGTATTTTGAAATCTTCTCTGCATGAGCTTCAGCAGAATAGTTGATTTACAATTAGTTTTGAGATATGTCTAAAGGAATACTCCACCCAAATACAGCTTTTGTTCTATGTTATGTACTCCATGTAATTTGTAGTGACAGCCAAGAAAATTTTTTATATTTTTGTTTTTATGGAGTTTGGACATGACAAAATTTCTGACGGAACAAGAGCCAGAAGTGACCGTCCCTGGACAATAGTAAGCGATAGGAACACATTAATGAAAAAATCTCATGTTACCTGTGTTGCATAATCTGATGTCAAATCATCTGTTCAAAACATGCAAAAAGCATGTACTGTTTGATAAAATAGTGTTAATAAATACCTCAGAAAATGAAAGTAGCCCACAAAAAATAAGCATCTTCACATGGTGTCATTCCTTTGAATTGAACACCTTCATCTCCCTGTCATTCATTGGTCAAGAGCCCTGTTTTCAAATTAATAGCATGACATGTGAAGGTCCTTCCTGTTTCTGCAATATTTCAACAACAAAGAAATCCAAACTAAATATCTGAGACTTAACACTAGAATTACCAGAGTCTACGAAAAAAAACTCGTAGATCTGGCCCACCTTAAAACCGTTCTCAGCTCTCCTTTGTCTTCTAAATGTGCCGATTAACACACGCAGCAAGTAGCCGGCTATTCCATCCCCCACCACCGTAGAACGTTCACTACGTTTTCCCAGCTCATGCCTTGTTTGATTATCTGGGAGTACTGAAGTGCTGGAGTTTTAGAGTGGAAATAATAGATTGCTATTTGGAACACACGAAGTTCATGTGTGTTCCGTTTCTACAGTAATCTGTATACAGTGATCCCTCGCTATATCGTGCTTCACCTTTCGCGGCTTCACTCTATCGCGGATTTTATATGTAAGCATATTTAAATATATATCGCAGATTTTTTGCTGGTTCGCGAATTTCTGAGGACAATGGGTCTTTTAATTTCTGGTACATGCTTCCTCAGTTGGTTTGCCCAGTTGATTTCATACAAGGGACGCTATTGGCAGATGGCTGAGAAGCTACCCAACTTACTTTTCTCAATGTCTCTCTTACGCTGACTTTCTCTGATCCTGACGTAGGGGGTGTGAGCAGGGGGGCTGTTCTCACACCTAGATGATACGGACGCTCGTCTAAAAATGCTGAAAGATTATCTTCACGTTGCTACCTTCTGTGTGCAGCTGCTTCGTGAAGTGACATGCTGCACGGTGCTTCGCATACTTAAAAGCTCAAAGGGCACGTATTGATTTTTGACTTTGTTTTTCTCTGTCTCTCTCTCTCTCTCTCTCTCCCTGCTCCTGACGGAGGGGGTGTGAGCTGCCGCCTTCAACAGCTTTGTACCGGCGGTGCTTCGCATACTTAAAAGCCAAACAGCCCTATTGATTTGTTTGCTAGAGATTGTTTTCTCTATCTATGTGACATTCTGTGCTCCTGACACGCACTCCTTTGAAGAGGAAGATATGTTTGCATTCTTTTAATTGTGAGACGGAACTGTCATCTCTGTCTTGTCATGGAGCACAGTTTAAACTTTTGAAAAAGAGACAAATGTTTGTTTGCAGTGTTTGAATAACGTTCCTGTCTCTCTACAACCTCCTGTGTTTCTGCGCAAATCTGTGACCCAAGCATGACAATATAAAAATAACCATATAAACATATGGTTTCTACTTCGCGGATTTTCTTATTTCGCGGGTGGCTCTGGAACGCAACCCCTGTGATGGAGGAGGGATTACTGTAAACACATTTTTAAAACAAACGTTTTTCATATTTTAGTAGTAAATGACAAAATTTAGGCATAAACTATACAATGTATGAAGCCTGAAGTCCAAAGATCAAGTAAACACTTTCACAAAAGGTTCAAGGATGATACAACAGCTTCCGTGGCGTAGCGGTAAGATTTGCTGACTTGTAATAAAGAGTCCCCGGTTCGATGCCCACTCACTCCTATATTTGTCGTTTTCAGTAGTGAGCTGCTCCTTTGTTAATATTGTACAGTACACACATACATTTGGTTTGTGTCTGTAACACACGATGTGCATTTATAGGACTTGTAAAAGTTACCGTTTTTTTTACTTCTCTCTAAATCACGATACATACTACCTTCCCCCCCAAAACCAGGGATCTGACACTGTTATTTTTTATTTGAAAAGGAATAACTGGAGATGTCAGTGGTGTTTTCAGACAATGGAACTGGACATTCTTTCATCTGGAGGAATAAAAGCTGACACACAAATGCTGGCGAATCTGCCTTCTTTGTATCTCACCGTCACTTGATTTTTTTTTTATTCAGTTTTATTGAGTGTTCCTGCTCATGCTGAATTAGTGTGCACCTTATGGTGTATGATGTCAAAAAAACAAAAAAAACACAGACATAGTTATATATGATATTTGGAATTATTCGTTTTATGACCTGTATAGTACATTTCGGAAAACTTTGTGGCACGGCTGCAACATTATTCATATTATTCATATTCATTCGCATAACATCTTGCGGTTTGTAATCAGTGACTGCGTGTTTTTTTTCCTGATCTTGCCAGTCCCCACATGTTGCTGTTTCTTTTGTACTCCAGGACATGCAGAGGATAGAATAGTACAGAGCAGTAAGTTCAGCGCTATATGCAATCATCTGATTCAAATGTTATACTATACAGGTCATAAAACGAATAATTCCAAATATCATATATACCTACGTCTGTGTTTTTTTGTTTTTTTGACATCATACACCATAAGGTGCACACTAATTCAGCATGAGCAGGAACACTCACTAAAACTGAATTAAAAAAAAATCAAGTGACGGTGAGATACGAAGAAGGCAGATTCGCCAGCATTTGTGTGTCAGCTTTTATCCCTCCAGATGAGAGAATGTCCAGTTCCATTGTCTCAAAACACCACTCACATTCCATTTCAAATAAAAAATAACAGTGTCAGATCCATGGGTGGGGGGGGGGGGTATGTATCGTGATTGTGATTTAGAAAGAATAAAAGTAAAAAAACGGTAACTTTTATAAGTCCTATAAATGCACACCGTGTGTTACAGACGCAAACCAAATGTATGTGTGTACTGTATAATATTAACAAAAAGAGGAGCAAACTACTGAAAATGGCAAATATAGGAGTGAGTGGGGATCGAACCGGTGACTCTTGATTACAAGTCAGCAAATCTTACCGCTACGCCACGGAAGCTGTTGTATTATCCTTGAACCTTTTGTGAAAGTGTTTACTTGATCTTTGGACTTCAGGCTTCATACATTATATAGTTTGTGCCTACATTTTGTCATTTACTACTAAAATATGAAAAACGTTTCTGTTTTAAAAATGTGTTTACACAGATTACTGTAGAAACGGAACACACATGAACTGCGTGTGTTCCAAATAGCGATCTATTATTTCCACTCTAAAACTCCAGCACTTCAGTCACTCCTAGATAATCAAACAAGGCATGAGCTGGGAAAACTTAGTGAACGTTCTGCGGCGGTGGGGGATGGAATAGCCGGCTGCTTGCTGCTCGTGTTAATCGGCACATTTAGAAGACAAAAGAGAGCTGAGAACTGTTTTAAGGTGGGCCGGATCTACGAGTTTTTTCGTAGACTCTGGTCATTCTAGTGTTAAGTAAGACAGGTTCAGACACGATTCTTTCTAATAATGATCTAATAATTTGTACTTGAGCTGGTACACTTGATTCTAATTTTAAGAATTAGAGGTAGTGATAAATTTAGGGGTGTACTTACTTTTTCCACATGTAAAATGGAACATTTTTTTAAATTATACAGTGGACTGCAAAATGCAAATGTGACATTATTGTATTATATCACCTTTATCAATATTAGATACCATTTAAATGAAGAACAAATCTTAATATTTCCATGTATATTCAAAAAGGAAAAATGTTTAGTGGAATTTACTGTACATGACTTTTTCACATGAATGTATGTTTTTTTTAAATAATTTCCTAATCTAAAATACTGTATGGTAAAGTACTCTAAATTTTTAGTGTAAAATACATGGTTAATAGGACTAGGAATATAAGCAATATAGTGCTAAGTGATTAATTTTTCTTTTAACTTGTTAGGGAGGAAAAAAAACATTGTTATTATTATTATTAATTTATGCTTTTGAGAACTCAAGTCATTTCTTTAAGAGCTCTTCCTCAAGAAGAAAACAAACTTTCAAAATGTGTTAATACATTTTTGTCTAGCAGCCCTTATCTGGGTTTACTTAGATTTTGCCACTAAGCCTCAAAGTTATCCTCCCACGTTTTCTACCATTTTAGACACTTTTAATTGTGAGACTCAATCTTTTAAGGTTTCTCATCTTGTTCTTTCTTCTTCTGCCTCTCCTTCTCTCTGCATACAAGTCTATATGTAATTTTTTCTTTCTGGTAAATTGTTTCAGCATTTGACTATTAGTTCTGAGAAAAGAAGTCAAAAGGTATTGCATATCATCTTGACAAATCTTGAGCTATTGAGATTGAAAGTGCTTACATGCATAATTGATGTTATTAACAACCAGGTAGTCGAATATCATGGTCGTGTGATTTTTCTTTTTTTCTTTCTTTTTCCTTTTCCTTTTAGAATTTCTTGCCTGTTTTGTACATGTTTTGGAATTCAGTGAAAATTTTATTTACTTTTTTTCTGTATAGGTGATCAGCGTGCCTTTGAATCACAGATAAACCGGTACCGGAGCCAACAGGAATCTCCCTCACCTCAGCAGCCACCAACCTCTCAAGCTGAAATATATGGTCAAGTTCCAAAAACACATCGGCTCATCACTCTAGCTGATCATATTTGTGTAGGTGGAGTTCTATGCTTCTCAGTGTTACATTATAATCAGTTGTTGATTCTTCTTTTAACTATGTATACTTGCATTTGATCATTAACATACAACTTGGAAACATTACACAAGGAAAAAGCGGAATACTAAACAAGATGAGACACAACACCATAATTTTAAGTCATTCAGTGCAGACTTACCCACAGTCATTAGAAAGCTCATTTTACCTGCTGAATAAAACTACAAACTCAAACTGAAAATAAAATTACCGGTAATGCAGCTTACATGGTGACTCTTAGGTCCTACAAAATATTCACAAAGGAATTAAGCATCCAAAACTGAGATGGAAATCCCACATAAAGTAGTTCATCTTAGTTAGTGTTTAGCTATTGGAAATTATCAGGAATTGCTTACAATGCAAATCACAAGATTGCATAATACAGAATAAAGACAATTTTATTATTTTTGACATTGCAACACATTGCACATTTGTCCTCATATGTTATATGTTATTATTACATAGAGTAATAAGGTTTCAAGTAATACATTTTAAAAACAAAAACCTCTCATATCATGAAATTTTGTACCATACATTTTGAAGTATAAATCTATTTACAGTTTGACCAGTTTGCATCAAGGTTTACACTCAAGACCAAGTGATTCAGGATATCATTGCAAATATTTAAATTTCCTTCTCAGTTTAAATTAGTGGAGACTCTTGAGTGAAGTTTACACAAAACCAGATACTAGCTGAAATTCACAAAAGTTATGTTTAGTTTAAGTTTCTGTTTAGGTTAAGCAGATGTATGCAGACTTCCTGTTTTAGACTAAACCTGACATGCAGCTATTTTGAAAGGGCAAAGATGAGAACTGTATAATGAACGTAGCCTCTGTCTGCTCTTTTTATTCATTTGGCAGGCTGCATTTTCTTATGTCTTACAGACAAATATGAAAACAGCACAATTCAATGCAGCTTAAAAAGCATTAATAATTTCAAGTTGTTCTCAATCTGAAATTAACTTTTAGTATACTTTATAAGTAAGTTACTTAGACAAAATAAGTATTACTTTGTTAATATTATTTAGATCATATACTCGAAAGGACCACTTCAAACATCAGTGCTGCAAGCTCAGAAAATAGATACACATAAAAGATGTAAATAAACTTCCTTTGGAATAAATTAACTATAGTTCCTAGAATAGACACAGCATTTAACTATCCAAAATTGGTTTAGTTGTTAACACATTACACAGATTAACTTTTATATTTTTGAAGAATATATCTTAAAATTCATGTGTGTAGTAAATGCAGGAGGAAAAAAAAATACATTTATTTGCATCGGATACTCACAAATTTACTTCTTCTCTGAGTATTCCAAGCTAACTCTGGCCAGTATTACAGAATGGCACAACCTTACTGCATTTGTGTGTTTAGTTTGTTCATTCTGTACTATCAATTCTACTTTTGACATCTGAGTCATAGGTTTTATAATAGGTGTGCAGTGATCCATGATTTTGTTTTTGTTACTCTTCAGACAAACGTGCTTATATTTACTCTTCTCATTGATTTTTGCAGCTCGTTGTTTGAAAGGGTTGTGATTACATTTTTACTGTGTTATTCTGTATTATTATTATACTGTATTGTTAATGTTCTTTTATTTATTGATTGACCTACTAAGAGTACAAATATACTGCTTGATTTGTAGTGTGATAGTGTTTTTTCAATCTATCACTTGTAATTAAGTAAATTTATTCAGGTTCTATTCTTATCTGTTGGCCTTGTATTCTACAGCATATAATAACACAGGACTTTGCCCGCAATCAAGCAGAAGACTTTGCCCGCAGTAAAGCTTTAAGTCAAGCACCACCACAGACTACTTCAACAACATTCCAAAATTCAGCACCGACTGCTCCTGCTTCAGGATCACGGAACAAAGTGCCCAGTCGCTACAGTCCAGAGGGTCAAGGGCAGGCAACACATGCACATCAGGTTCAGCACCAGCGGGTATCAACCAGGGTCTCTCCAGAAAACCCCTCTGATAAGTCTAGAGGAAGGTATGGTATATAAACACTGAAAATTTAGTTATTGGGATGAAAAAGAAGTTCTAAGAGGAGGTTAATATTTATTTGTTCAGTTAAAAAGTACATCTCAGATGTATGAAAATTTGAACAACTGTAGTCACATTAGCATTGATACATTTTGCTACATAGTTAGGTCGCTAGTTATACTTCTAAGTTATTTTGTACACTTTATTTGCAGACCTGGAAAGTCTCCTGATCGTAGTCATATGGGCTTGGAATCTTACGAACCCATATCTCCTCCACAGTCCTACTCAACAATGGATAAGCAAGAGGTCATGATGCAGCAGGCCCAGAGGCGAGAGGTTGATGGCTCAGAGCAGAGGTCTGTATAATAGAAAAAGTAGGAAATTTAATCTTGCAGTATCCACAACTAGCTTGGTTTGTAAAAAACTTTTATGTAACTGTATTTTGCAAATTCAATTTTTGTTTTCCACATATAAAAGAATTTATATAATCCTTCTATAGTGAAATACCAGCTAGTTCCTCATATCTCTTTACATTATTCATTAATATATCTATCTATTACTAAGTGATTATCATTATCTATTTACAGACACTTCAAGGCTAAATCACTAACCTATATATTTTTGTAATGTGAGATTCCTGCATTGGGTTAGATACTTATTGGTTGGCTACAAATAATGCGGCTACCAAATGATTTTTATTACTTTTTATTTTTTATAGGGTCAGATACAATTCCAAATTTTAAAAATGCAGGTTGAGTCCAGGTATAAACCTTTATAATGATACAATAACAGCACCTTGTTTATACAGAGCATGATATTCTTTATCTCCGGCACTGCAGCCAGCCAAGTTCTAGTCATTGATGGAGGCTATATATGGCATCTAACTGTGTCAATGCTGAATAGAGGGAAAGGAATGCCTTCTACTCTATTTTCCTGTAGGAAGGACACTTGTATGTTCAGTCTTACACTTCCAACATTGTTATCAAACATTTTATATGATGTTGTGAAGGACAAATTAGCTAAAAGCAAATATAAAAAAATTCATAATCCATATTGTGTAAAATTGAATGTGTGGGGACACTGTCATTGATTGATTTGTCTGAGTTGATTAGGAAGGCTAACATTAGTAAGTTACATCTGAACCAGAGTGGCCAGTGAATGTGATCAAGTTATAAGTAACAGAGAGGCATATGGTCATGAAAGAAAGAGACGATTATTTCACCAAAACTGGAAGAAGGGGTAATTTATTTAAGCATAAATGTTCCAGTTCATGCAACAAGGACCATCGCAAAATTAATGTATATAAATAAAATTTCATATGATTGGAATAAGAAATTTTAAATAATGATTATTTAAAGCATTCATAACAAATTTTAAGTTTTCCAGAATTTAATCTTTACATATGTTTGACCTTAGGAGCGACTCTCACTCCCCTGTGAGTGGCTATCTGCCATCATTCTTTACTAAGCTTGAAAACACATCCCCAATGGTGAAATCAAAAAAACAAGAGATATTTCGTAAGCTGAACTCTGCTGGAGGTGGGGATGGTGACATGAGTAAGTAGATACCAACTTGTTTTATTATCTTCTCTTTTAAAATGGTAAAATTATGAATTTTGCCAAATTTTACTACAAGAGTAAACATAAAGAATTTTTTGTAATGTCAATTTTTTTCAGTTTATTTCAAAAGTGGGCAAACGTTTACAGTAAATTGCTACAATCTCATACTCTTAGGCATATTGCAGGGGGTTTATTACTGAAATGTACAGCAAGGAAAATTGATCATCCACATATAGATTTCTTACTCCAAAGCTTATAGTTAATCAACAAACATGCAACTTCAGACTTGTCAGGATGGCTTTTGGCTGAATGTGCACTCTTTCACTTTTCTCGAAGTGTAAGTAGGTGGAGGGATAGTTGGGAAGCAATTCATTCTTCAATTGTTTGCAGAAAAAATGAGCATTGTTAAGCGTGGTAACCTGAATATAATTTCTGTATGACTTTCAGTTGTTTGCACGTTGAGAATTATTTTCTTTTCAATTAGTTTTTTTCTTTTAGAGTTGCAATAATTATTACAGTGTGAATTGCAATTATTTTTTTTAATCTGTAAATAACAAGACTTAAACTTTTTGTTTTCATCCATTTAGCAAGTGCACAGCCTGGAACAGAAATTTTTAATCTTCCAGCCGTCACAACTTCAGGTAAAAAGACATCATTCACAATGGCTTACAAACCTACTCAGTTCAAATTTACTACTTACCAAATTAGTATGCTTACTAGTTCTAAATCCTCCAAATGTTGTCTTTGTCACACAGCTTTTAGTGAAATTGTCGTACTCAATACAATCCGAATTGTGAATTTCCCCTTGGGATTAATAAAGTATCTATCTATCTATCTATCTATCTATCTATCTATCTATCTATCTATCTATCTATCTATCTATCTATCTATCTATCTATCTATCTATCTATCTATCTATCTATCTACCTACCTACCTACCTACCTACCTACCTACCTACCTATCTACCTATCTACCTACCTACCTACCTACCTACCTACAGTTGTAAAATACTTAACAATTTGCAACAAATTAAAATATACTGTTGTATACGTATCACTTTTAATGTTAATCTATGCAGAGGTCCGCCTTAGGATCCTGAACAAGTATGTTCAAAGTACTATCATATGGACCTTCTTTCATTATAATTAGGGAAAAAAACCCTCAGGACTGATACAGGATCTAATACAGTGATCCCTCGCTATATCGCGCTTCGCCTTTCGCGGCTTCACTCCATCGCGGATTTTATATGTAAGCATATTTAAATATATATCGTGGATTTTTCGCTGCTTCGCGGATTTCTGAGGACAATAGGTCTTTTAATTTCTGGTACATGCTTCCTCAGTTGGTTTGCCCAGTTGATTTCATACAAGGGACGCTATTGGCAGATGGCTGAGAAGCTATCCAGCTTACTCTCTCTCTCTCTCTCTTGCGCTGACGTAGGGGGGTGTGAGCAGGGGGGCTGTGTGCAGCTGCTTCCTGAAGGACATGCTGCACGGAGCTTCGCATACTTAAAAGCTCAAAGGGCACGTATTGATTTTTTTTATCTGTCTCTCGCTATCTCTCTCTCTATCTCTTCCTGCTCCTGACAGAGGGGGTGTGAGCTGCCGCCTTCAACAGCTTTGTACCGGCGGTGCTTCGCATACTTAAAAGCCAAAAAGCCCTATTGATTTTTTTTTTGACTGCTTGCTTTGCACTCCTTTGAAAAGGAAGATATGTTTGCATTCTTTTAATTGTGAGACAGAACTGTCATCTCTGTCTTGTCATGGAGCACAGTTTAAACTTTTGAAAAAGAGACAAATGTTTGTTTGCAGTGTTTGAATAACGTTCCTGTCTCTCTACAACCTCCTGTGTTTCTGCGCAAATCTGTGACCCAAGCATGACATTCTAAAAATAACCATATAAACATATGGTTTCTACTTCGCGGATTTTCCTATTTCGCGGGTGGCTCTGGAACGCAACCCCCGCGATGGAGGAGGGATTACTGTAATGACATACACATGTACTTGTCAGTGGTAGCAGGTTAGGTATTTAGAATTCACCTTAAGAAAGTGAAAGCAAAGTAGGTTTGATTTTATTTTATTTTTTTCCTTAATTTTTTACTTATCATAGGCTTACTTAAAAATATTATCTTTTCATTTGACATTGGTCAATGCTGTATATTGCTTTAGATTTTGTAGTGATAAGTCAGTGCTGTGCATCCTTCACAACAGATAATAGACTTTTTCTTCAGACAGTTCATTAAGATTATTTGTGTTCCGTTGGAATAGCTTTTCACATGTTTGAGTGTGTGAAGCTTTATTTGTTTATTCGATTTTGGTTCATATCCCTAAATCCCTTTCTTTTAATTTTATTTTGCTTCTTAATTTTACTGGTATTTTAAAAATACCCACTTGCTGTCTAAAATAAAGGAAATATAAATCCAGGATTTTCAGTCAACATCACACAGTTTTGCCCTACCCTATAATTGAGGTTACAGTTGATTCAAACATTTTGAGAAAGGGTATGTTAATATAAATTGGAATAACCTGAAAGAGAAATAATTATTTTAGAAGAATATATATTTTAACATTATTAATTCTCCATGCTATTGAAAGCTGAAGAGTTGACCAGCTGATAACATCTTGTTTGATGCTTTCCATCAAGTTGCAAAAGTAAAATTTAAATAAATCTTTGAATTTCCTTGTTACTGTGACTTAGAGAACTTTCTGCTGATCTTCTAATGTAATACAGGTATGCAGGCCAGTTGAGGAGTAACTTAAACAATATTAGTATGATCTTGTTGATGTTTAGCAATGTACAGATTACACTTTCATGATGCTGTTGTGGTTAACAGAGTGTAGATTTCTAAATTCCGGATAGCAAGATTTTGGTACATACATCCAGCAATGCTTTCTCATTACCATGCAAGTGTAGCATATCCTGCATTTTCAGAGCATTTTAACTTGAGGTTTTCTCTGAATTGCAGAAATTATGACTTTTTGAAAACTCTTTTCATTATTCTTTAACACTAGAATTACCAGAGCCTACGAAAAAACTTGTAGTTCCAGCCAACCTTAAATCCCATCGCACTTCTCCGTTAGCGTCTTTTGTCCTGTAATTGTGCCGATAAAGACAAGCAGCCTGCTATTCCATCCCCCCACCGCCACAGAACGTGCACAAAGTTCTTCCAGCTCATGCCTTGATTATCTGGGAATGAAGTGCTGGAGTTTTAGAGTGGAAATAATAGATCGTTATATTGAACACATGCATTTCATGTGTGTTCCGTTTCTACAATAATCTGTGTAAACACATTGTTAAAACAGAAACGTTTTTCATATTTTAGTAGTAAATGACGAAATGTTGGCATAAACTATATAATGTGTGAAACCTGAAGTCCAAAGATAAAATAAACACTTTCACAAAAGGTTCAAAGACGATACAACAGCTTCCGTGGCGTAGCGGTAAGATTTGCTGACTTGAAATCAACAGTCCCCGATTCGATCCCGACTGCCTCCTATATTTGCTGTTTTCAGTAGTGAGCTGCTCTTATTGTTAATATTATACAGTACACAAATTTGGTTTGCGTCCAAACCCTGGGGCGATAGTATGTATCGTGATCGTGACTGAGAGAATAAAAGTGAGAAAAAAAAAGGTAACTTTTACACGTCCTATAAATGTACACCGTCTGTTACAGACGCAAATCAAATGTATGTGTGTACTGTATAATATTAACAATAAGAGCAGCTCACTACTGAAAACGGCAAATATAGGAGTTAGTCGGGATCGAATCGGGGACTCTTGATTTCAAGTCAGCAAATCTTACTGCTACACCACGGAAGCTGTTGTATTGTCTTTGAACCTTTTGTGAAAGTGTTTATTTGATCTTTGGACTTCAGGCTTCACACATTATATAGTTTATGCCAACATTTTGTCATTTACTACTAAAATATGAAAAACGTTTCTGTTTTAACAATGTGTTTGCACAGATTATTGTAGAAACGGAACACATATGATATGCATGTGTTCCATACAACGATCTATTATTTCCACTCTAAAACTCCAGCACTTCACTCCCAGATAATTAAGGCATGAGCTGGGAGAACTTTGTGCATGTTTCTGCGACGGTGGAGGGATGGAATAGCAGGCTGCTTGTCTTTATCGGCACATTTACAGGACAAAAGAAGCTGACAGAGAGGTGCGGTGGGATTTAAGGTGGATTGGATCTAGTAGTTTTTTCGTAGGCTCTGGTAATTCTAGTGTTAAACACTTTTTTCATCATCATTTATACTGCTTTTTCTTGTTTGCATCACAAGTTTTATTTGAAATCTCAGTTGACTAACATAAAACTGCCCACATGAGATATATATACAATCTGTAATTATTTAAATTTGCTATTTTTTAACAAAATAAAATGCAGCTTTGTGATGTCCCAGGTACCCCCATCCATGGGCGTCTTCCATTTCCTGTGACATTGATAGTCCTGAACCAAAAAACACTCAAGAGTACTGTTTGTTTAGCAGGTGTACAGTATCACAGTTTTATTTTGACCAACAAGTTTTATTATAAATAGTTTAATAAATAGTACATTAGTACATTAAAATTCACAATTAACAGGTCCCTCAATTGATTTGAAGAAAAAACAAAAGTGCAGACATGAAAAAAAATTCCCAAATGATCAGTGCTCTTCCAGATAAAATTAAAAGGAGACAACTAAAACAAAATTCAATCACCAAGTATCCCAAGAAAAGAAAGTGAAGTTAAATTTTTTACACTTGGATATCTTTCAGTTCAATTAATTATTTCATATGATCATTTCATAAAGCCCCTCAATTACACGTCTCTGAAATCTTCATTTTAATGTCCAAGCTAAATGGGAACTGATGAAGGAGAGGAAAGGAAAATCCCAGTATTTTTTGAAAGCACATAATAGGCATAGGTACACTTTGACATCTTGTTTAGCGCAAAATACTTCCTCGTTTCATTAAAAGAGATAATGCAGTAAATCCTGTGAAATTAATTTCTAAATTGAAAAAATAGGGATTTCTCCCTATAATAATTTATGGTTTTGAAATACTTGCCAATACTGAACATTACATGAAAGTAGCTTCTAAAATTGAAACAAGGTATTGGTATTCAACAAAATATTGGTTAATTTTCAGAGCTATATATTTGATCTACTGTGTTTTCAGTAAAAATTTAAAGGTTTTTTTGTGTTCAACTTTTAGCCTGTAAAAGACCATATTTTATTATTTAAAATCCAACCATGCATTGGTCTTTTTTTTTTTTTTTTTGAGTATGCTCTGCTACTGTTGCACTATTATCAACTTAAAGATGCATTTTTCTTATTTTCTATAAACTTGTATAATCAGAAACTCTAACACACTAAGCATAGTTTTTTCCAAGAATAAATTCAGTTAGTGATGTTGCATTGGGATCTCCAGAGCTAGGTGACTACTGAAATGGTGTGACAGCTTCTTTATATTCCTGAATGTCATTCACTTCATACACGTTTTCTTTCCAGGTTGTATCAGTTCTAGAGGTCATTCCTTTGCTGATCCTGCCAGTAATCTTGGTTTGGAAGACATCATTAGGAAAGCTTTAATGGGAAACTTGGATGACAAGCAAGATGAACACCAAGCTAGCCTGCCTCAGACGATGAATCTCTCATCTGGAAACCTGTCAGCAACCATTGCAGCAATGGCCGAGGCCCGCAGGGAGGAAACTAACCCCTCACCAAATTCTGGTTTGCATTTTTGTTACTTTATTTTGGAAAATGTCTATGGAGTTTAACTTATACCATATTTCGTGTAAATAGTCTCAATATACTGTCCATTGTAGTTCCCTGTTGCTGAATATGAAGACAGCTGTCAATTCTGAGCTTGCATTTCTTACAGCTTTCATAAGTTTAGGGGATAATCAGTCATGTTGTATATATCATAACAGCTGATGTAGCTCATCCTCCTTAGAATTCGTGTAGCTGTGCAACTGCATTTCTTCACTGGCCATTTTCACAGTAACTGAGAATTTTGAGCAAGTTAAGAGCAATAAATATGCCCGGTATTAACAAAGTTGGTCACAGAACAAGATAACGACTTGAATGAATGTAATGATCCTAGATAATTTACAGAATCATTGATCAATAGGTATATATTTGCACTATTAATATTATACATACCTGTCTTGTGAAAGATAACATACAAGTCAGGAATCAACTTACTGCAGTTGTACAAATGTTTCAAACAATATGCACAATTAGAAATGGGTAAAATTTTTATGTTATGTCAAACACTGTTTTAATGTAATGGCACAAGTTCACTTTCCTTTGCAAGAGATTATTCAGATTACAGTTGATGGAACGTTGTAAAAATGTGATAAGGCTCCGTAAAGTTGATGACAGCTTTGAGGAGTTATGGACGTTCTCCTGCCTTATTCACTGGAAGCAATCCAGGGCAGAGTAGTGCCTTTCATGTCAATTGAATGCTGTTTTGATTATTGTGACATATGTGCACCAGTAATACTTGTCTATTTTTGTCAAGATTCATTGTGAACTATTCATTTGCATGTAACACACTGAACACCTCTATTACAGAGCTATTGAATGGCCTACCATAACAATAATAAATGTTGAAAATATATTTGCAAAGCTCTTCTTTATTAAAACTAGGTGTATAACGTCAAATAAAAAGTTTTTCCATTTTCCATTAAATTACACCTTTGAAAGGAAATGAGTTAGCTCTGTAATAGCCAAGTGTTCCCCATCTTGTATGTTTGTACTCTCTGATGCTAATACAAGATTATGTTCCTCATAACATCCAAGAAGCTTTGAAACTTAAATTTGCCTCTTACACCAGAAGGAATCTGATGTTGGTTATTTCTTTTGAAAATGTCTAGTAAATGAAAGTACTTGAAGGTGATGTGTGCCTTTATTTTCTTTTTTTAGGTGTAAGTCTTGGAAAGCAAAAAATAGTGGGCAAAGGGAACAGCAGAAAGTCAAAGTCGCCAATTCCTGGGCAGGCTTTTGCAGGTGCAGAAAGGCCATCTTCTGTGTCGTCTGTCCACTCTGAAGGAGATTATCATAGGCAGTCTTCATCTGTTTGGGGATGGGAGGACAGACCGTCCTCTACAGGTATCTTGAACAAATGTTTACCATCTAGTTACATGCACAGTTGTGTTAATTCTTCTCATCTTTGCCTCTTCTTTACAATTTTCAGTTTCTTTTAGGGTTAATTGAAATAAGGAGTCAGTTTCCTTTATTTCACAGAAGTGGTGTTAGTTTTACTAACACTTTTATAATTTTACACAAAAAGTTTTGCGTAAGGTATGCTGAATTTTGTGTTCAAGTTAGGTTGTAGCATACCATTAACTCTTTTAGGGCGGATGTCGACTTTTGTCAACAGGAGAAGTTGAGGTAAACGGTGACCAGACCCGCCATTAAGTGTTAGTTCTCTCTGTGCTAGAAGGAAAGTTAGCTTTTTTGAGTTGTCTGAGATTCCCTGAGCTTGCATGAGTAGCGAAGAGCAAACAACGCAAAAATGGCATCGACATCTAGCAAGACATCGAAGCAAATGCACAAAGCAAAGTACTCCATGGACAATGTTTTGCATATTATCTCTGAATTGGAATCCGACTTGTTGCGAATGATCTGGAGATCGAGATTGAAAACGAAAGTGAGGTACCAGCATCAGCTGATCTCGTGTAACTGACACGCCTACGGCAACGTTCACCTAGGAGGACCGCCACTTAACGATGACACGATGTGCAAACCAGATTGCATTGCATTGCACTGCAGCCATGACCTCTGCTGCTGACCCTGCCTCATGAAGACAGCCTGGCATCCAGCCTGCCACGCATTCCTACCAACCGTCGTGCCATGCGTGAGCAGCTCAAGCCACAAGAGACTGCGAACTGGCAGCCACAGCTCACAGCAACAGATGTTTTATGTTGATTTTTTGTGTGAAAATATTGCATTGTGTGCTTTTTAGAAAACTTGAGTTTTTTTGGAAAAAATATTCAGCCCTTAAAGAGTTAAACTGTTAAAATGTGATCTTCTATAGTCCACTATTTTTTTTAACAAGCTTGCACTATACTGTCTGTACTTACAGTATACTGAATGCCTAATAAGTGGTGAATGCATTGGGCCTGCTCTCCAGTACCTCTGGGTACTTACATCCACTCACTCTTTACACTTTTTCTTACAGGGCCCACACAGTTTCCTTGCAATCCTCTAACTATGAGAATGCTGAGTAGCACTCCTCCTACATCAATGGCATGTGCACCAGCGTCAATTCAGGGTCAGCCTGCTGCTCTCCAGCAGAACCGAATGTGGGACCGAGAGCCAGCTCCACTGTTATCGTCACAGTATGAGACCCTGTCTGACAGTGATGACTGATCTTCAAGGGCCTTCCTTGATGTGGGGTGTATACACATTTTTCCTCCAGTTGAAGTCTGCAGTCCCATGCAGGTGGTGGAAGGGCCGGCTCTGGTAAATGGACTATAGCCACCAGGAGCCGAAAAAGAGGTGGCAGAAGATAAAGAACCTTCAGTGTAAGTGGCAGCTCCCTCTCACCTCAGTGCTGGAGAGATTAACAGCAAATGGACTAATATAGTGAATGAAATCTGTAAAGAAAATGTATTTCTTGTTCTTGATGTTTGTAAATGAAATCTTGTTGTCCTTAATTTTATGTAAATAAGAGATCTTGAAGTTTTTTGTTTGGGACAGGGGTTGGGGAGGTGACAGGTGTAATGTCTTCATCTTTATCCACCACCCTCTGTTTTTCTTTCTTTGAATGCCTTCAGCTGAGGCCTGCACTTTCATGATTTTCACATCAAAAAGGAAAAAAAACTCTCCTAGGAAGAGTGTCTTGTTTTCTTCATTGTTTTTGACTTTGCTGTCTCTGATTTGATCTCTGCCAAAGCTTTTTTTTTTTTTTTCTTTTCCAGTTTAACATGCAACAGTCTAAAGATAATCGTGCATACATTATAAGTAACATTTATAACTAAGTTTTCTTCTGTTAGGACACAAAATAAATAAAACTGCTTGTTTATTACTGGATCTATAACCATCCTTCAGCACACTAGTATAGGAATCTCCTTGCACTGGAGATTTATCATAAGCTGCATTAGAACTGTCAGATTTTATTTAAAAACTGTTGTCATTTGTGACTTGGAACACAGGAGTCTTGCGATACAGAAACTGTGGCTAACACAATTATAGAACCCACTCTCTACCCGGTGTCTTCTCAGTTTGGGGTTTCCTTAAAATTTATTAGGAAATCTTAATTGATTTAAAAGGCCTTTGGGATTGTTTTTCTTCATGAACATACACAATATTTCTTATTATCTTCCTATAAAAAAGCATACAATAAATACATGAGCATTGTGTCTTTTTTCCTATAAAATTGACAGATTTTTAACAAATCTCTGCAAGTTGTTTGAAGATTTGAATCAGGAGTTCTTTTATCAACTTTATGATTGGAATTGTTTTTGTAGTAAGACATTTGCACCAGCTTTGCATTTTGTAAAGGTTGGCCTACTACAGGTGCGTGTATATAATGTATATACAGTAAAATGCACAACTAAAGTTTAATAATGAACGCAAAGCTGCAGCTTGAGGACACTGGAGTATAATCTCATCTCTTAAGAGGCATTAAGTTGTAGTCCTGTGTGAAGTGTCACAAAAGCCCCGCTGATTATACATTAAAGAGTGCCAGCCTTGGTTGCTGAATGTACAGTAGACATGTTGTATATGTGCATGATAGGACTGTGCAGCTTGGCCAACAATAGCTGACTCTTATTCATGTTTAAGTAATATTTTCTGTTATTTTTAATTTGGGTAATATATACACACAAAGCCTGTCATTCAATTAGCCTGATTATGTTGAGCCCAATTCTTTTCTTGTGTGCATGACCCATTTCTCAGTTGTGAATAAAGCTGTACTTTAGCATTTTTGTAACTCCCAGAGTCCATTTTGGGTTTTCTCTCCACTTTTTTTGGAAATGAAACACTGTAATGTTCTTTACAACACCAAAACAGGAAGAAACCATGTTTCCAACTTTTTTTTAAATAATGTTAATGAATTTGCAGAATATTTAAGTCCTTCATCAAGAGTCACTTTATCCTGTGTGGGTGGGTAGGGGGTGGGGGGGAGGCTATCAATGTGATTGTTAATGTCACATTTTCAGATTCTGATGTGGGGATTGGATAGCTGCTTTTTAAGAATCACTGATATGGAAGAACTCAATAAAGTAGATCAGCGCTCCACCCTCATGGTCTTGTGTGTTTCACAATGATTTGTTATGACATTTTGTGTGAGATTTACTATAAGATCTGATTTGTATGCTGATTGTCACCACCATTGAGCTGTTGGCTCCATACTACTTTCAGTGGAATTACTTAAAAGGCCACCTTTTCACATCCATTTGACTGAGGAGAATTTTTCTTCTGTTTACAAAAAAAATTGATTGTAAGTCAGGTTTTGTGTGTAGAGCATGTTGTTTAGGAGGGTCTGGCAGCCTGGCTAATAAAGACATATGTGTTTCAAGATAGGGGTGAGCATGGTTTATCACCATTGTATTCGGACCTTTTGTACTGCTCGTGTTAAGTATCTGTGAAACTGTTCGACTTAAGGTTGTTGATTTCTAATTGTTTGCTCTGTTTGATGAATCGAATTTCACCAAATCTTAGTTTTGATCACATTATTTAAGAACGAGAATAACATCAGGTGAGTATACAGGTCAGTACTATAGGAGCATGTTTATCGCTGTAGATATAAAATACTTAATGAGAGTGACAAAGCTTCATAATGGGATTTCTTCTTTGTTGAAAAATACAACTATAAAGGCTCCACATCCATCAGCAGCAGTTACTCACAACTCGAGTCACTCCCATCAGGGTGTTACCTGCTTCTCCAATCCTCAAGCCACAAATCTTGGGCTGGTGAGGGTCTGAGTTTGAATCCCTTGTTACGTTGCTCTTCTGTTGCTTCTACAATCGGTCTCAAAATGTGCACACAGTTGGGTGTCATAAAGAACATTCCATAACTCTGCTCATCCAGTAAACAGTGTTGATCCGGCCTGTTGTAAGGCATTCTTGATCTTTGATCTACCCCTGCCTCCGCAGATCAGAGTTCAGCCTTCTGGTGCAGTGACTGCCTAGCAGTGTTGGCTTTGAAGGATCTTGATTTCAATGCTGATCATGTTTGCTTTATTTAGGACTTTCACATTAATGTAGTAGTCCTCCCTGTCACTTCTGAGAATCTTTAAAAGGCACACCTGGTGAAGCAGGTCCTCTTTTTCCTCAGGTGACGGCCTGCCTTAGTGCTCATTGCCATATAGAACATGCAGCCTGGATTCCTTCTCGAGATCACAGTTCTCAAAGTCCACAGCATTTTCCAAAAGGAAGCATTGGCAAATCTGACCTGCGCTGAATCCCCCCCACCCCCCCAACCCCAACCGATGGTTGTATTTTAGGATACTTGAGTGATAAAGTATAGAGCAGCCAACCACTTTGCAACATTTCCACCAAGATGGTTATTGCTTAGGTTTAAGTTACTTCACATGATGCCCATCTTAGTTTTTCTGCAACCAAGGGACAGTCCTAGCGTCTTGTTGGCCTCAGCTAACCTAATTCAAGGTAGAGTGGACCACAAGCAAGATCAGCTGGAGATCTGAAGAAAATAACATGGACATACTATAAAGGTGCAGTGAAGCTTCTCCTGGATCTGAGTGGGTGCAGCTCAGACCTCGTAAGTATGGCTTTGTGAGATGAAAGCCATGACTCCGCAGAGTGTTAATTGGGAGAATGGTCTGATTAAGAATGCACGTGTACGAGATTGATCGGCTCAGCCACCCATCATTAATGCTTCACGGTGCAGCTACACTCACAGTAGTATAAAAAGACTTTGTAAGTCAGTGAAGAAGGAAAGAATCAAGGTGGGCCACTGTGAAAGAAAGCAGGCGAAACAGTTGTGTAACATGAAGTAGGTGGATCCATCCTGTTCAATTTAAGAGCAGGAGTGTCCGGCAAATGCTGACGGAGGCAACAGGACAATGGAGTTGGACTCAAAGCGTCCCAACTGGTATCGACTGAGGTGGCTGGGACAGGAGTTGAATGACAGACCATATTTGTTATCAGTGTCGCAGGCCTGATGATTGAGTAAGGTGAGATGAGAGTGGTGATTCAGACTCTGTTTCTTTCTTTCTTTTTTTTTTTTTTTTTTTTTTTTTTTTTTTTTTATTTATTTATTTAATTACTATTTCCCTGTTTTTTATGGCTGATTTATTCCACCACACTTATTTTTGAGGACTGTTTTTGTTTTACTAAAAGCACTTTTTGCACTGTTAACTGTTCTGTCCTTATTTTCCCTAGTCCCCTCTGGGTTACAGCTATCCATGTTCTGGGAAAAGGAAGACACCCTTGGCTGCGGGTATCTGGGCATCGCCAAAGGGTAAAGAAAATGAGTGGCACAGCCCTGTCCAGATGGTGATGACCCCCATTTCCATCCAATTGAGAGTACTTTGGTGCAGCGGCTAAGGAAGCCATCAGTTCTCACCACCATCTCATTCTTTGACTCAGAACAAGTAAACTAACCTGCCACTCCAAATTAAAAATATTTCTCTATATTTGTAAATATCCCCTGATCATAGTCCAATATGAAAAAAAAAATAATGTAGCACCATTGAATAGTGATCTTGCAGAGGTCTTTGTCATTGAAAGTCATTTATAGTGGTTGCTGATGTTCCTACCATTTCTCTTAGGTTTGCCAGGCTGTAAATATTAAGCCAATGGGAAGATCTGAAGCCACATGAGGACTCCTAAAGGGATTCTGCAGCAGTGGAAGCAGACAATTCAAGAGCACGCTGGTGGAGAGCGCAGTGATTTGTCCAGCAGGAATCGTTGGCTCCCTAAATGGAACAGGTACCGCCTCAAAGTCACAATGTAAATCTTTTTATGTTTAACTCTTATTAAAGAATTTTTTACGCCAGCCTCTGCTAGGAAGACCGCTTTGGAAACTGCACAGAGTTAAGTGCAGCATTTACTACGCTGAGGTGCTCTTGGTGCTCCAAGCCATTATCTCATCCAGGTACAGTCAGAACGTGCAGAAGTTTGGAGACTGAAATGTTACAGAAGGCTGCACTTCAGAATGTTTATGATTGAGCAAATTTGTCTGTGTGTGGGCTCCAGCCAAGAAGTCGAGATGCTTTTTAGAACTTTGGGTACTTAAACCCATCAGTGTTCAAACTAGGAGCTTTGCCACCTTTCACAAGAAATCTCCAGAAATGAACTTTCTCAACATTTCTCCCGAGCAACGCTATAGGCAGATACAACATAATGGAGAAAACTTGAAGCAAAACAGCAGAACATCATCATAATAATTAGAAATCTAAAATATATGAAAGAACATTTTATAAGCAAACTATGACCTATATATATATATATATATATATATACCATATAAAATATATATGCAAGGTTTCTACTGAACATTGAAATTCAGTGCTAGTTGGTCCCCTCTTGGTCTGTTGCTGTGGGCATTAAACATGGCCCTGCTGCCCATGTTTTGTCTGATGGCCTTGTGATTCATCCAGAGATGGGCTTTCTAGACACTGAAGATCTGCTTGAATGGTGAGGTATTATTGGCTTCTCTGGATATGAGGTTCTTCAGTTGTTTGTCAATCTCATTCCAAGTGGTGTAAGCTTCATAGGTGGTCTCATCTGAAGGAGACCACTAATTTAGGACTATTCTTATTTATTACTGATAGCAGGATAACCTGGAAGATGTGATCTGGAGCATCCTTGTAGTGTGACCATTTCTTTTTTCAGAAGTACAATCGTAAAGGATCTACGACAGAAGTCGGTGCCAACACAATTGCTTGATGTTCAAGTCCTGTGGCAGAGAAACATTATGGACCAGTGCAGGAAATCGTTTGATCAGTGAAGTGGGTCAGTCATTGCAGTTTAGCATTAAATGAACTGCAGTGTTTTAATAGCACTTCACAATCTCAAACAGAGAACAAGATCAACAACTAAAATAACTCGGATGGATTTGAGCTTCGCCCCTCCCCCTTTTGCCTGAATGTAACAAAGCATCATCACTAAGTGACAAGGAATAAACCAAGTTGTAACGCTTGCTGATGGTCTACTGACCAGTGAAATACAAAGAGCTGAGCAAAAGGACTTGAAGCAAGAAGTGGATGGTATGTAGCACCACCTAGGTCCTGATCAAGCAGGAGACTCAATTTGGGGCCTTGTGACATCTTGATGTGCTTCTTGATGAGTCTGTGATGGGTCAACTCCTTTGAAATTCAAATTCGGCTCTGGAGAACCATAGTTGTGATAGGAGGAACTCCAAAAATAAATAAATAAAAGCAGCCAACCACTTGCCCTTCTGTGCACAACTGTAGAAGTTTTGGTTACTCTCTAATCATGACATTGGACATGTTGCATATTATGATAGTAATAATTTTAATTGAAAAGGAAGTTTAAAGTAAAGATTTACAGCACTATTGAACTCTCCCCAGCACTATAGGAAGTCATCACTGAACCATGGACATCTTGTGTCCCATCCGAAGTATTTAACTGGGACACTGTAGCAATTTACTAAAATGTTTTGTGGTCCAACGAAATTCTGACATAATGTTTTCAGGTTTAAACATAAAATGAACAACACCTCAGACACAAGAGGACTATTTCATTTATGTTAGGTAGAATGCCCAGAGGGGACTGGGCAGTCTCGTGGCCTGGAACCCCTGCAGATTTTTTTTTTTTCTCCAGCCGTCTGGAGTTTTTTTTGGGGTTTTTTTTTTTTCTGTCCACCCTGGCCATCGGACCTTACTCTTTTTTTTATGTTAACTAATATTGTCTTATTTTAATTTCTTATGTTGTTATATATTTTTTTATTTACTGTTCTTCATTATGTAAAGCACTTTGAGCTACTTTTTTGTATGAAAATGTACTATAAAAATAAATGTTATTATTATTAGTGTCAGATCTAACATCCCAAAGGTAACAGGCAGCAACAACACCTGGTGTAAGGAGATGACCACCTTCTAAGCCAATGGCAGGGTTGTTGAGACGATTCACTTTTGGGACAAAATGCTGTGGTAGAACCTGATGAAGGGTGACGTATTCAAGTCAGGTTTACAACAGTAGAATTTTGGAAGTGTTTTTTCCATTTCATGCTGAAAGTCCATTGAGGGGCAACTGGTGAAGTGGTGTGGAAGGTACAACACCTAGCGGTGGAGAGATCAGCCCCTAGCAACAGAACAAAGTCTGCCTACTGTTACGCATGATAACCAAAGGTAATGGGAAAATCTAGAAACATCTGACAGGCCATCAAGACTGAAAAGAAGATTGATTTTGTTGGTGTCTGAGGTCGGTCCCTGACTTACTGAGCCACCTTGTTCAGACTCTTTCCAGTAATATATTTCTTTTTCAGACTTCCATGTTACATTTTTATTAATGTTATCTTTCTTGGCTTCTTCTTTCTTCCCTCCAGCCTTGAAGTGTTGCTGCAAATGCGAAGCTCGGCCCATATCCTATACATCAGCCTCATCTCATCGTTCTTGGGTAACGAGGCCTTCATAGTTAGCCTAAGTACTCACATGGACTATAAAAGATGTAGAATTAAATATGGATGCTTGTGCACATTGAACACTCCTGGTCACATCATCCTTGTGGCTGTGCTGCCAAAGGCTCCCCAGTATCCTAAACCTCTACCCTACTACCCTCCTCTAAGATTTCAAAGTCAAAGTGAACTTTGTCATCTCAACTATATACAAGTATACAGATAGACAAAATTGCGAAGCTCAGGGTCCACAGTGTAACAACATGGAGTGCAAATAATAAATTAAAAATAGAATTACAATTAAATTTTAAATTAAAACACAAACAAGTCAAGATATTATGCAAAGACAAAGAAGTAGCAGCAATATTGACATGTAGTTAGCAATATGAATATTGAAGCAATGTATGGTATTTGCAATCTAGATACATACATATAGTCAATAGATATGTAATATAATAATAGATATAGATAATACAGAAATTATCAGTGTATGATAATAGTTGTTTAAGACGTGTAAACAATGACCGGTCAGAATGTTTCGTAGCAGAAGGATATCAAGAGTGAGAGATTTTGAGTTCTTTTCTACATGCACACTACTAGTCTTTGCAGGAAAATGGCTTGCATGTATAAAAGTTCTGTTTTTAGAGGTGGTTGAGGCATTGTGGAAGGTCCCAGGTGGCAGCATGGTGTTAAGGAGTCTGACAGCTTGGGGGTAAAAACTATCCTGCAGCCTGGCAGATCTGGCTTTGTTGCTGCAGTATCTTCTCTTGGATGGCAGAAGTGTGGAAAGTCCGTGTAAGAGGTCGTGCACAAAGCTGCACGCCTTGTGGACACTACATTTGTAAAATATGTCCAGTAGTGAAGGTAGAGGCACCCCAATAATGTTACTGCTATCTTCACTATCCTTTGCAGGCGCTTGCGGTCAGAAATGTTGCAGTTGCCATACCAGACAGTGATGCAATTGGTCAGAACATTCTCAATGGTGCCTCTGTAGAACATGGTGAGGATGGAAGGGGGAAGACTTGCTTGCTTCAGCCGCCTCAGGAAGTGTAGTCTCTGCTGGGCTTTCTTGTTTAGTGATGAGGTGTTATGCGTCTACGTAGGTTCCTCAGTTATGTGCACACCAAGGAACTTGGTACTCTTAACAATCTCCACATCTAAACTGTTGAAGCTGAGTGGGATGTGGGCAGGATGTAATTTTCTAAATTCCACGATTATCTCTTTTGTCTTGTCGACATTGAGAGATAGGCTGTCTGCATGGGATGAAGGCAACAATCTATCCATCTCATCTTTGTATGCTGTTTCATCATCCTTGCTTATCAGTTCCAGCACAGTCGTATAATCCACAAACTTGATGATGTGGTTGGTGTTGTGCGTGGCTGTGCAGTCGTGAGTCAGCAGGGTGAAGAACAGTGGACTAAGCGCACAGCCCTGCGGCGCTCCAGTGCTCAGTATGATGTTGCTGGAAGTGTTGCAGCCCATCCAAACTGACTGGGGCCTCTCTGTCAAGAAGTCCAGGATCCAATTGCAGAGGGTGGTGTTCAGGCCCAACCTGTTCAGTTTTACAACCAGCTTTTGAGGGATGATTGTGTTGAAGGCAGAGCTAAAGTCTATGAATAGCACCCTGACATATGTGTCATTTTTTATCCGGATGTGTCAGGGAGAGGTGAAGGGCAGAGCATATGGCATCCTCAGTTGACCTGTCTGAGTGGTATGCAAACTGAAGAGGGTCAAGGGAGGCAGGGAGATTAGTCTTTGTGTGACATGACTAACCTTTCGAAGCACTTCATGATGATTGGCGTGAGTGCAACTGGTTGATAGTCATTCAAGCATGTCACTGATGACTTCTTCAGCACTGGTATGATGGTGGTTGACTTGAAGCATGCTTGGACTGACGACTGGTTCAGAGATGTGTTGAAGATGTCTGTGAGGGCACCAGCCAGTTGACTGGCACATTCTTTACGCACACGACCAGGTATGTTGTCAGGTCCTGCAGCCTTGTGTGGATTGACTCTGGATAGAGTCCTCTTTACGTCAGTTATGGAGAGACAGAGTACCTGGTCAGTTGAGGGAGGTGTTGCTTTTCTCGCAGGCTCTTTGTTCTGCGCCTCAAGCCGTGCGAAGAAGTTGTTCAGCTCATCCGGAAGGGAGGCATCACCATCGCTGCTGTGTGGGTTGGGTTTGTAGTTTATAATTGTCTGAACGCCCTGCTACATACAACGTGTGTCTCTGGTGCTGCTGAAGTGTTTGTTAATCCTCTGTGCGTATGCCTAGAGACAGGTTGGCTCTGGCCACCCTGAGGGCGGCCTTGTCTCCAGATCTGAAGGCTGCATTTCTGATCTTGAGCAGCTTGTACGTGTCTCTCGTCATCCAGGGCTTTTGGTTGGCTCTTGTGGTAACAGCCTTGGTAACAGTAATATCCTCTATGCATTTGGAGATGTAGCCAGTTAGAGTCTGTGTACTCCTCAAGATTGATGGAATCACCATCCATAGCAGCCTTCCTGAAAATGTCCCAGTCTGTCAATTCAAAGCAGTCTTGGAGAATTGAAACCGCACCAACCTGCCACACTCTGATGTTCTTGCGGGCTGGTTTAGTGCGCTTCAGCAGGAAGGGACTTGTATTTTAGTAACATTCGAATACTTTACACGAGAATAGGCCATTCAGCCCAACAAAGCTCGCCAGTCTTATCCACTTATTTCTTCCAAAAAAACAACAAGCCGAGTTTTAAAGTCCCCAACATCTTACTGTCTACCACACTACTTGGTAGTTTATTCCAAGTGTCTATCGTTCTTTGTGTAAAGAAAAACTTCCTAATGTTTGTGCAAAATTTACCCTTAACAAGTTTTGCAACTGTGTCCCAGTATTCTTGATGAACTCATTTTAATATATCAGTCTCGATCCACTCGTACTAATTCCCTTCATAATTTTAAACACTTCAATCATATCACCTCTTAATCTTCTTTTGCTTAAACTGTATAGGCTCAGCCCTTTTAATCTTTCCACATAATTCAACCTCAGTAGTCCTGGAATTAGCCTAGTCGCTCTTCCCTGGACTTTTTCTAGCGCTGCTATGTCCTTTTTGTAGCCTGGAGACCAAAACTGCACACAGTACTCAAGATGAGGCCTCACCAGTGCATTATAAAGATTGAGCATAACCTTCTTGGACTTGTACTCCACACATCGTGTTATATAACCTAACATTCTGTTAGCCTTCTTAATGGCTTCTGAACACTGTCAGGAAGTCGATAGCTTAGAGTCCACTATGACTCCTAAATCCTTCTCATAAGGCGAACTCTCGATTTTTCCAACTGCCCATTGTGTATTCAAGCCTAACATTTTTGCTTCCAATGTGTAATACTTTACAATTACTGACATTAAATTTCATCTGCCACAAATCTGCCCAGGCCTGTATGCTATCCAAGTCCTTCTGTAATGATATAACGGATTCCAAATTATCTGCTAATCCACCTATCTTGGTATCATCTGCAAACTTAACCAGCTTGTTACTTATATTCCTATCTAAATCATTTATTTATATATATATATATATATATATATATATATATATATATATCAAAAATAGCAGCGGCCCTAGCACTGACCCCTGTGGAACACCACTCTTAACATCGGCCAGTTCTGAAGAGGTTCCTCGCACCATCACCCTCTACTTCCTGTGTCTGAGCCAATTCTGCACTCATCTAAAAACATCACCCTGAACTCCCACTTCTTTTAATTTGATGCCCAACCTCTCATGTGGCATCATATCGAATGCTTTCTGAAAGTCCAGATAAATAATATCATGTGCTCCACTTTGATCGTTTCCTTTTGTTGTCTCCTCATAAAATTCCACCATGTTAGTAAAACACGACCTCCCTCTTCTGAACCCATGCTGACTGTTCAGAATAACCCCTGTCCTTGCCAGGTGTTACTCGATCTTATCCTTAATAATTCTTTCCATTAATTTTCCTGTGGTGCACGTTAAGCTTACTGGCTTATAGTTGCTTGGATCTGCCCTATCACCCTTTTTATATAATGGGATGATATTTGCCATTTTTCAGTCCTTCTGAATCTCTCCAGTGCGCAGTGACATCCTAAAATATGTGTCAAGGGTTTATATATGTACTCGCTAGCCTCCTTAAGAACTCGAAGATAAATATTATCTGGTCCTGGTGATTTCTTTGATTTCAGTTTATTTAATCTGAGCAGCACTTCTCCCTGTACAATTTCCAAATCCCTTAGTACCTCCTTAGTAGTCCCTGTTACCTATGGGAGGTTATCCACTTGCTCACTTGTAAACACCTCAGAAAAATGTAAGTTTAGGGCATCCGCTATTTCACTGTCTTATCTTTTAATTCCCCTTTACTATTTCTGATGCACTTGACCTCCTCCTTGACTGTTCTTTTACTAATAAAATACTGAAAGAATCTCTTAGGGTCGTCTTTCACCTTATCTGCTATATTCCTCTCCAACTGTCTTTTAGCCTCCCTGATATCCTTCATGTTCTCATACGCTTTACAATTCACTTTGCAGTCATTAGTCTTATATTCCTTTGTGAGACTTGCCCGGACACCACCAGTCGGAGACCACATCTTTATAAAAAGACATGTTTATTCCTCCCAAATAAACACAGGATTTAAGTCCCGAACACCACACAATGCACACAGCAATTAATCACCACAATAAACCTCTTTCGCAGTCCTTGGCTGCCTGTCTCCTATTGGGAGCTTTGTCCTGCTCCCACTCCCGACTCCAGCTCCCTGATTGTATGAAGGCGGTGCCTTTTATTCCCGCCCGGATGTGCTCCAGGTGGCTGAAGACGACCTTCCAGCAGCACTTCCTGGTATGGCCTAAGTGCTGCCCTTTGCACCGGAAGCACTCCGTGCGTCCCTGGCAGGTTCATCCGCCATCTTGCCTGGTGTGGCGGAAGTGACAGGTCACCGGGTCCCACGAGGCTTGAGGCACCCACTGGCAGTGGCCACGGTCCCAACAGGCTAGAACCTCTTTGTTCCTCTCCCGTGGTCCTCTCCTAGTCCAGGGCAGTTGCCCCCTCGTGACCTGGATGCTATTCATGTCCCTTTCCGGTCCTACCATGCTTCCCGGCCAGGTAAGAATCTCAGCAATCTGCCACACCTTATAAAGCAGTTTTTTTTTCCTTTGCAACTTCTATTTTAAATCTTTATTATTCCATCATGGAGTTTTTTTTAGTTTCCTATTAATTCCAAATTTAAGTACAGTATGTATCTGTCCTGCATTACATGTAAAACATTTTTAAACCTGTTCCACTGCTCCTCGACTCCACCACACTTAAAAGCTTATCCCAGTGTATCCTACTTAGACTTTGTCGCATCTGCTCAAAATTAACCCTACCAAAGTTCAACTTAACAATTTTAGTCTTTGCATCTGCACTCTTACAAAATACTGAGAATTGTATTACATTATGGTCACTTGACCCTAGTGGTTCAATCACCTCTACACCCTCAATTCTATCTTGATTATTACAAAATACTAAATCCAGACAGGTTTCACCCTGTGTTGGTGCTTTAACATGCTGTGTTAGAAAACAGTCATTGATTACTTTTAAAAACACTTGCTCTTGTGCTCCTCCATCTGCAAGGTTATCCCAGTTAATATTTGGCTATATAAAGTCCCCCATGACTATAATATCTCCCTGTAAACTTGCCTTTTTGATACTACTAAAAAGATGTGTATTGAAATTACTGTCTGAATTGGGTGGTGTATAACACACTCCTAAAATAAGACCTCTTTCCCTAATATTTTCCAGGAGAAGCCACATGTCCTCACTAAGATGGGGCTCATCATCCAACTGAAGAGGACTTGCATTTAAATCCTGTTTGGCATAAACAGCAACCCCACCTCCTTTTCTGTTCTGTCTACAACAACAACATCCATCCATCCATTTTCCAACCCGCTGAATCCGAACACAGGGTCACGGGGGTCTGCTGGAGCCAATCCCAGCCAACACAGGGCACAACAACAACAACAACATTTATTTATTTATATAGCACATTTTCATGCAAATAATGTAGCTCAAAGTGCTTTACATGATGAAGAAAAGAGAAAAAAAGACTAAGAATTAAAATAAGACAACACTAACTAACATAGAATAAGAGTAAGGTCCGATGGCCAGGGAGGACAGAAAAAACAAAAAAAACTCCAGACGGCTGGAGAAAAAAAAATCTGCATGGGTTCCAGACCATGAGACCACCCAGCCCCCTCTGGACATTCTACCTAAAATAAATGAACAGTCCTCTTTGTATTTAGGGTTCTTATGGAAGGACTTGATGATGATTGTCATGTAGACTTCTGGCTTTTAATCCATCAATGTAGAAACATCATGGTGCTTTGATTAGGTGGTGGTGGTGCAGGTCGCCACCACAGAAAACCGGGAAAAGAAACCGAAGAGAGAGTAGGGGTTGGTACAGATTTTAGAGCCACCATGAATAGTTATGATAATTAATTGAATATACAGAGCATCAGAATTAAACTAAATTTAAATTATGAGAAAGCCATGTTAAAGTAATGTGTTTTCAGCAGTTTTTTAATGTGCTCCACTGTATGAGCCTGGCAAAGTCCTATTGGCAGGCTATTCCAGATTTTAGGTGCATAACAGCAGAAGGCCACCTCACCACTTCGTTTAAGTTTAGCTGTTGGAATTCTAAGCAGACAGTCATTTGAGGATCTGAGGTTATGATTTGGAATATAAGGTGTCAGACATTCCAATATATAAAATGGAGTGAGATTATTTAAGGCTTTGTAAACCATAAGCAGTATGTTAAAGTCAATTCTGAATGACACAGGTAACCAGTGTAGTGACATCAAAATTGGAGAGATGTGCTCGGATTTTCTTTTCCTAGTTAGGATTCTAGCAGCTGCATTCTGCACTAGTTGCAATCGATTGATGTCTTTTTTGGGTAGTCCTGAGAGGAGTGCGTTACAGTAATCTAGCCGACTGAAAACAAAAGCGTGAACTAATTTCTCAGCATCTTTCAATGATATAAGAGGTCTAACTTTTGCTATGTTTCTTAAGTGAAAAAATGCTGTCCTAATGATCTGATTAATATGCAATTTAAAATTCAGGTTACAGTCAACAGTTACCCCTAAATTCATTACCTCCGTCTTGACTTTTAATCTTAATGCATCAAGTTTGTTTCTAATAACCTCATTATATCCATTATTGGCAATCACTAAAATTTCTGTTTTCTCTTTATTTATCTTGAGAAAATTACTATTCATCCATTTAGAAAGACAAGTAAGACATTGTGTTAGTGAAACAACAGAGTCGGAGTTATCAGGTGCAATTGATAAATACAGCTGCATGTCATCAGCATAGCTGTGGTAACTCACGTTGTGCCCTGAGATAATCTGACCTAACGGAAGCATGTAGATTGAGAAAAGCAGCAGACCCAGGATAGAGCCTTGTGGAACACCATATAGGATATCATGTGTCTTTGGTGTTGTAATTACCACAACTAACAAAGAATTTTCTCCCTGCCAGGTAGGATTTAAACCAATTTAAGATGCTGCCAGAGAGGCCCACCCATTGACTAAGGCGATTCTTAAGAATATTATGATCAATGGTGTCAAATGCGGCACTCAGATCTAAGAGGATGAGAACAGATAAATGACCTCTGTCTGCATTTACCCGCAAGTCATTTACTACTTTAACGAGCGCAGTTTCTGTGCTGTGATTTGTTTTAAAACCTGACTGAAACTTATCATAGCATGTTTATTGAGGTGGTCATTTAGCTGCATAATGACTGTCTTCTCTAAAATTTTACTTAAGAAAGGCAGGTTAGAGATGGGTCTAAAGTTTTCAAAAGCAGAGGGGTCGAGATTATTTTGCTTGAGTAGGGGTTTAACTACAGCAGTCTTAAGACAGTCTGGGAAGACCCCCGTATCTAATGATGAGTTTACAATGTCACGAATACTATCAATTAGCACGCCCGATACGTCTTTGAAAACACTTGTTGGTATTGGGTCAAGGACGCAGGTGGAGGGTCTCAGTTGAGAAATTATTTTATGTAAATCAGGTAAATCTATCCCAGTGAAAGAGATTAATTTGTTTATATAGGAGTACTGGGGCTGTCTGTCCTTCCTAAAAAATGTGTATCCCTCTATGTTACACTCATCCCCATCTTTGTTATTTAGCCAGGTTTCCGTTATTGCTATAATATCATAATTATGCTCTGCTACATACAACTCCAACTCACTTACCTTATTTTTGATATTTCTAGCATTAAGGCAAGCTATTTTAAATGTGTTACTCCTTCTACATTTAAATGTTTGCTTAAAATTTACATTACTATGCATTTTTATTTCTACACCATTGTTTGTTCTTCCATGTATAGATCTAAACCTGGCCATTCCTAAACTCCCTGCCCCGACCCCCCCCCCCCCCCATTCCCTAGTTTAAACAATCCTTGACTAGCCTACACATACGCCTCCCCAATACATTGGTGCCCCTCCAGTTCAGATGTAACCCGTCATGGCGGAACAGGTCCCATCTGCTCCAAAAGGAGTCCCAATGCCCCATAAACCTATACCCTTCACCAAGATTTGAGCCAAGCATTAAGCCTTCTAATCTCCTCAATCTTACCTGGACTGGCGCATGGCACAGGTAGAACTTCGGAGAAGACTACCTTGTCAGTTCTGCTCCTCAGCTTAGCACCTAACTCTTTGAATTTGGATTGCAGAACTGACAGACTACCCTTATGTATGTCATTTGTTCCAACATGGACAATGACACCTGGATCCACCCCCGCTCTGGCCAAGAGCCTATCCACCCTTCCAGGGAGGTCCCCCACCTGTGCTCCCGGAAGGCAACACACCGTGCGAGACTCTCTCTCTCTGGAGCACACCTGCGCTTCAATCCCCCTAATGATTGAGTCCCCAACTATCACTACCTCTCTCTTTTTGGGAACTGGTTTTGAGGTGGCCCGTTGGGGTTCCTCATCCCTACCTACCACCTCAGAATTATCAGAGACACCGTCCAGCTCCGCAAAGGACATGATAATGGTTTGACACTTCTAATTCTGGGGTTGATTCTCCCAGACAGTGTGCACCCTTTACCTTACGCCTTGTGACCGTGACCCACCTATTTCTACCTGTCTGGTTTGGAATCTCCTCCCGCGCCACCTTGGGAGTGCACACTATCTCTCTAAAGCAGGCATGTCAAACACGCGGCCCGCAACAGAAATCTGTGCGGCCCGCATGACATTTGTGATTGAATCATTTTGCATCTTCGGTGTTACTTATTGACTTTTCTTACTTCTGCCTTCTGACAAAAGTGCGTTTTCCCATGGCATTACGGTACCGGAAACGTCATCTGCTAGTATAGCCACGAGCCTTGTCCAAATTTAATGAGCCGCAATGTCACAACTGAAGTGCTAGGGTGCAGCAGCCTGGCAGCAGGGGTGGCCTTAGGCATGTGCAAACTGTGCACCTGCACAGGGCTGCCACCCCAATATATATTGAATATAAAACAGAAAGAGAAAATAACGACACAGCTGACGGCGATGTGGCCGAAAGACATTCTGTTTCTTATTAATTAGTACGTTGTATTTACTAATGTCACTCGAGTCGGAGCAGTAAGCTATATGTAGTATTATAACGTTCTGCCGTAATGAGAATATCATGGGCCGCCACTTGGTTTTCAAGTTACGGACACGCGTATATAGAAGCGTGTCATGAACACGAGGCGGCTATGCAGTGTCCGCAACGGACGTGGCCATCCGCTGTGCATAAGATACCGTATTGACATTGGCGGGCGAAGGGGCCACCGATTCTTTCTCTGCCCAGGGCTGCCACGAGCCTAGAGCCGCCCCTGCTAAGGCTACACTACTGACAGGGCTGCTGAGACTGGCCACTGGGCAGAACTGACCATCACGAGTAGTAATTGCTCGCATATTTTCACGTTTTTTTGCTCTAGTTTTATGTAATTTTCTGCTAGTATTGTAATGAATAGTTAGTGCAGACTACAGCTGAAGATCTGAAGTGGACGCGAGAAGTTGGTGAGTTGTTTATTAACAAATTTTTGTGATTTTGAGTTTGTAAAATTATTGTAGGTCAGGGGGCTTTTTGCATATCGGCTTATTTTACACTATAAACTTTGAAGTAAACTTAGTAAAGTAAAATTTGATTTTTGGAGGATTTAGTTTCCAACTTGAATTACTGAGCAATGAATTCAGTGAGCGTTTTCGTGATTTCAGTTCACACGAACAGGACTTTGCGCTGTTTACGTCACCATACTCTTACAACACTGAGAATGCGCCTGAGAATATCCAAATGGAATTGATTGAAGTGCAGTCACATTCTATTCTGAAGGCAAAATACAACGAAGTTGGTGTGCCAGGCTTGTATGCTTACCTGCCACCCTCGTATGTGCAGATCCGTAAGTTGGCATCGAGAGTACTGTCAATGTTCGGAAGCACTTACCTTTGTGAGCAATTGTTTTTGTTAATAAAAGCTACCAAAACCCCACATCGCTCAAGACTTACCGTCGAGCACCTTTCATCCCTCATAAAAGTTGCAGCTGCACAAGATTTCAAGCCTGATATTGACGAACTGGTTACTAACGAGATGCCAAGTGTCGGGACAAAAGAAATAAATCTCACACTGTAAGGCTCCTATATAAGCAATGAATATAATATAATAATATAAGGACCTAGCTAAGAGGCAAAGACTCTAATTGTACGCTGTTGTACAGAGATTGTATGGAAATAAATTGCTTTTCTTTAAACTTTAAGTGTTACATTTTTTAAAGTTTTCAGTATTGGAAAGAAAGCTACAGTAATTTTGTATAACAGTATAATAGTATTTGTTACAGTGCGGCCCGCTGACGCACGTATGGCAGTCGAAGCGGCCCACCAATGGTAGTGAGTTTGACATGCCTGCTCTAAAGGACACCTGGGCCAAGTCCTTCAATTCTGTATGACAATGCAGGTCAGCCAACTCCTCCTCCAGTTCAGCGACCCTGAGCTCAAGGTGCTGGATCAGCTAGCATCTCTTGCAGATGTACCTCTCATAGACAACTGGCTCTTCCAAACCATCATCTAAAAAGTCCAACATCCAACAAGACTTGCATTGCACGGGCCTCATTATTAAAATTTGATTTGGGATTAGTAAACTTACCTTAACTTTTTTTTTTTTCTTTTTCTTAAAATTAAATTTCTTCTTCTTTTGGCTGCTCCTTAACTTAAATGGTAACACTAAGATCTGCTACAGATATTTTACACCTTCTGTCGCCTTAAGCTCCTGTGCTGTTCTCCCTCTCAGCTGCCTGCTATTTGTCTTTCTATGAGGTTAACTTTACTTTTCTCTGTCTCTTCTCCTAACATTGCGCTCCTCTTACTTATAAGCTCTCCACTCGCACTGTTTGTATTCCCCCGTATTAATGAACCCTTACACTGTTGACCACTTACTGTTCTACCTCTGGACCGCTAAGGACTGTTTAATCTGAAATAAACAAACTTACTACCTTATTTGCTCCTACAGCCCCTTGTGCCTGATCGGCATCTTAACGATGACTGCTTACCTGCGCACCGCTGAGCCTTTTACTGCTTTGAAGTCAGCCGCGGCCTATTTTTCTTTTCCTTTAAACTAAGGAATTGCTGTTACAATGAAGCGGTTATTTGCTTACAAATGCCGATATCAGTTACTGCTTCTTTCTACCCTACCTCCTCGATGCTAATTCAAATTACTATTCATCCATTTAGATACACAAGTAAGACATTGTGTTAGTGAAACAACACAGTCGGGGTCGTCAGGCACTATTGATAAATACAGATAACAAGAACAAGTACAGGTACAAGTACAAGTAACTTTTCCAAGCGCACCTCCAAACACCCAGCTACTTTTGCTCTTGTGCAGGCAAAAAAAAAGCAAAACAAAAACCCTTCTAAAGGGAAAAAAGCTTTAAAAATTCCCACACGGTTCCTTATCGGCAACCAAAACCCAAGTTTTTAAGAGCAAATTGTATTTTTTTTTATTTAAATCTCACACCACAAAACAGACCAGAAACTCTCAACAGCCTCTAGCGTTTGCAAAGCACACGTCAGGAAAAAGCCTGACGTTATGATTGAAGAGATGGTGAGAGTTGAGGCAGGAAGAACTTACCATAAAATCTTGCATATAATGTGCATTCATGTATTGTTCTCATGCTGATTTAGCCCAAAATTTTCTGGTGAAAAAAGAAATTCATATATAATGCACCGCCTTAACATTTCAAGATTTTAGGGCAGATGTCAACTTTTGTTGACAGGAGTGGTGAGGGAGATAATCAGCTGTAAACGTTGAAAAAACTTACCGTTACAGTAAAGGTAGACTCTCTATGCTTGGAGGAACACCAGACTGACTCATTGGTTTGTGACGTGTAATCCCTACATGTGTGTGTGGGTGCTGAAGAGCAAACCATGGCAAGAATGGCGTCGACATCTGGTGAGAGAGACAAGTAAAAGCATAAAGCAAAATACTCGGTGGATGACGTTTTGCATATATTTTATTAATTTGAAATGGCCTCTTGACTTGTTGGACTTCAATTTTGGTGCAAGTGATCTGGAGATCGAAAAAACAAAAGTGAGGTACCAGCATCAACTGATTGGTGTCCATCTGATCGTGGTGCTGAACACGTTTGTGTAGCTGATACCGCTATGGCAACGTTTGCTTGGGAGGACCGCCACTTGCAGTAAGAGGTACAGACAAGATTGTGTTGCAGTTCAACCTCTGCGGCCGCCGCCCACACATTGCCAATGCAGCGAGAGATGGCAGCCATGCAGTGAGAGTGGCCACAGAACCCACAACAGACGTTTTATGTTGATTTGTGTGTGAAACCATTGCTTTGTGTGCTTCTCAGAAAACAGCCTGGCAGCTGTTCGCCCGTACAATAAACACGACTCGATTTATATTTCTCAGCTTTGAATGAGGGGCTTGTTTGTGATCCACAGACAAGTTAATATTTGAGCATTTGCTGCTCTATAAGAATCTTTAAAGATGGCAATGGACTGTTTGAAAATTAGCAGTTGTAAATTCATCTGTGAATATTACGTTAGGAAAATTAAGCAAAAATGAAATTCTGCAGCCCAGGGGTGGGCAGCGTCAGTCCTGGAGGGCCGCAGTGGCCACAGGTTTCTGGTCCAGCCCAGCTTCTTACTGAGAAGTCAATTATTGCTGATGAAGCACATTTTTGGTGGTCTCGCTTGTTAAGGTTCCCCACCCTTAATTGCTTATTTTAGTCTTAAACAGTTGCATTCCTTGGCTCCTTATTAGCAATAAGATGACGAAAGAACCAGCAGTTCTCTATGTAACTTGTTTTTATTTACACCTGGTTAGATTCATCATACACTATTTGGTATAGTAAAATACTTAAGAGCAGAATGTGACAGACTGAAAATTATTTTAGGCTTCAAGTCATTTAGATGATGTCCTTGGCAAGGAAAAAACTATGATATAAGAAGCTAACATTGCAGACTAACAATCCACAAAATGAAATAAAATCTGAGATTGGCATGGATTGGTTTCTAATTAAGCAGTTGGATTGGAATGAAAACCTGCAGGCTCCTCTGCCCTCCAGGACTGACTGTTGCAGCCCCTTCAGGACTGCTTTGAGTCCTTGCTCAGCACCTGCTGGACTGCTAGTGGTTTTCCCCGTGTCTGCTTCCACACTGACGTGGTTGGTTTCCTGCTTACCTCATTAGGCAGACAGCCTAAAGTTCAGCAGAGTGGGCACACATAACCCACTTCAGTACACTCCATTATTCGAATGCTACATGCCGATTTCAGAGAGCATTTCAAAGTCACTGGTTGCTGTGATGCCCTTCACTCCTTGAGAATGCACTCGTCATGTGAACGATCATGGTGGTCTTCAAAGGGTAAGGCAGCTGAGTGCACGCTCCTCACTTCCAACCTAGAGTTATATGTGCTCAGCTCAATAGGAAGTGGGCAAGTCGTGTCAGGCTGGGCCAGACTAGGCCAGGAAATGATTCACTCAACAGCCATTAGATAGCTAGTGGAGCGGCTGCCGACCTCTGCACACTTTGTCTGGTATAAGCTCTTGGAATGGAGCTCCCCAAACCCAAGACCAGCTTCTGGATCCTTTTCTTTATCGCTCAGATGGATAGACATGGTGAGTGTGCTTCTTATTGGTATCCAAGTTTATTTTCAGAACCATTTGCAGTAGAAGCAAGGAAATCTCAAATGGCTGAGAGAGCCATATGATACATGGATGCTTTTAGATTCCTTACGGCCTTAGCTGGTGCAACCGAAAGGGCAAAATTCTCACTCCTGCAGTGGTTATTTAAACAAATGTGAAGTGAGTTGCTTGTCTGGAGGGTCTGATGTAAAAATCTCCATTGTCTGTGTGTAGTCAAGTGAACATTTCATTGACAACAGCGTTAGTGAAACGGCGAAAGCAGACCCCCATTAGTACAGTGTCGGTATGGCCCCTGCTTGAACTTCGCTAACTGATAAGAGCTTCAATGTATTCGCTCCTCAGAGCATCTGACTTGTAGTAGACGTACAGGTCCACAATGTTATAAGCGAAGGCACAGAATTAAAAGGACATCCTGAATAGTAAAACATATGCAGCTGAATATTGCTTCTTCATGCTCAGGTGACTGAAACTCCCCAGTTATGAATGTTTATGAATTTATGTTTATTAGACCAGCCGTCGTGAATACCATGACAAATACGAACCCAAGTCCATGAAGCTGTGAGGCAAGAGCCCTAGCAATGCAGTTACCATACGGCGTTGTTGTCATCACACTTTAATTTGTGTAATTTAAATCCATAAAATTCAGATAATGGAAACACAGGATTGCATATTTTCATACATTTTTCTTTATCGTGGCGCCGGAATGTGGTGAGATATAGAATGTTAGCTGAATACAGAAGTAAGAATATCAACGTACTCCGTACACTTGACAATACTTCTACTAAAGTAATTCAAATGTAAATTAATTTTGTTTAAATGTACCATAACTCTCATAACATCTTAAATACTGTTTAATTCCCCTTCATTTCTGCTGCTGCTGGATAAGCTTTATGTGAAACATTTCTTTGCGACTTCAATTGGGTTTGTGATGGACAGTGTTGGAGGCTGGGCTGCTATGTGAAGTCTGCACGTTCTCCTGGTGTCTGTGCCTTCCACTTTTCTTCTCACATATCAAAGACGTGCCAGTTAAGTCGATGTCACTTCACACGACTTCTTGTCGTAGGGTATGTCAGATTCGGTGAATGATGTTACTGCTCTCTTTGCAGCACCCTGTCAGTTTACACAACTGAAAATCACTGGATGTGTCAAATTCTGTGAATACCTGATGACTTTCCAGCATAGTTGTGCTCACCCCTTTTTGTGACAGCCAATAACATGCTGTCTGATGGAATCCCCTCTGTACAAAGGGTTAACAGGTGTGACAAGTTCAGTCACAATCTCTGCCAGTTTTTTTTTGTTTCCATTCTTTCGTGTTACGTAAAACACAAGACATCAGAGAGACTTTTGTTTATGAGGTGCAAAACACCTTCGTTCCTTATTCCTCGTTGCTGCTTTGTATGCGTTATGCTTCCAGATGAGCATTCATTGGTTGTCACCTCTCACACACACACACACACAGACACACACACACAGAGCCTGCCTCTTCGACTAAAAACAAAACCAATCCTGTTAGAATTTTTTCCGGGTTGCTGGGTATGTCACATTAGATGACTGCCCTTGACAGGAGTGCAAGGCCAACTGCCTCTGATTATGTAAGATTATGTAAACAAAGACTTTGACTGAAAAAGTGTGATGCCCTGGTGCCCTCAGCCATGTGTGCCACCTTCTGTTGAGACATCCAATAGTCATGACTAAGATGGACCAGGCAAGTGAGGAGGCAGACACGATTTTTATGTGCAAAGTGGACAGTGTTTATTATCCATAAAAAAAATTAAAGGTCCCAGTGCTATAAATAAAATCTTAATAAAATAAACAGTGACCATAAAATTTAGGGCTTAATAAATGTTAAAAACCAATACAACCAATCCTCCATCTTCTACGTTTTTATTGTTCTTTTACCGAGACACCAGAGCAAAATCCCACCGTTGTCACTCCGCCTCACCTGACAGAGACCTCCACAACTTATCTTCGGCTCCTGGAACTCCATTGCCACTCCACCCTGAATTTTTCCCGATCCACTGCCACCTACAGGGTGTAAATCCTGAGTCTCCCTCTGTGACCTTCACATCTCATCTGCTCTCTCACTCCATTCCTCAGCAGACTCCAAACCTTCTCATCTAACTGAACTCGCAGTCGTCCTTACTGAAAGTAATCAGGAGAGCTGGTGCTGTCCACCCTTCACCCACACTGATCTTACATGATCAATCAACTCTGTTCCTTCCTGTTACCCTTTCTCTCTCTAACCTCTTGCATTCCCCCTTTACCCCTTATACTCTTGCAGCTCTCCACTCCACAGTTGACACTCAGCAGTTATTGCACCACACCTACAGTAATTCTACACACTCGCATGTGACATGCTACCTAAACGCTGCTGGGTTAGTATTTGAAACTCTAAAATCATTAAATAAACACCTGTTGCACGGCTTGACACAAAAGGTCGACAAAGGTGACATGGCCTTGAGGTTTAATGGGCACTTGTAAACTGGCTCTGAATGAGTGTATGTGGCTGGGTGAAAGTGCCCTGAGTTCCACTGGCACCCTATCCAGGGCTTGTTTTTATTTTGTGCTACGTATGTCCAAGGTTGATCTGGAGTCCAGTGACCCTGAATTGTAGTCAACAGGCTGAAGAGATGTTGGGAGCATGCATTGATACAGCACGTTGCTGCACCCACCACACAACAAACCTCAGGATCCCAAATTAGGACCAGCCATGAACAGTGTGAGGTTTTTTACGGTGACTGGAGTGCAAATCCTACCACCAAACCCCCAAGTTTTCCCTGTAATTTGGAGGACATGCTTGGAGGGCTGGATGCAGATTAGCGTCATAGCCAGGACAGGGCAATTACAGGTTAAGGGCCTTGCTCAAGGGCCCATGGGAGTAGAGTCACTTCTGGTGTTTATGGGATTTTAACCGGCAACCTTCCGATTGCCAGCACAGATCCCTATCCTCAGAGCCACCACTCTGCCCTAAGGCAGAGGAGACTGATGGGAAACTTTCTAATCTTGTACCACCCATCCTTCCATGATGGTTTTTTCATAATGTCAATGCTGCCTTTGACTGACTCTGGTGAATGAACAACATCACGTGCATCAGTATCATCAAACTAAGACAAGTGCGCCCTTCTTCCTTCCTGCATTAACTGGGCCCATTTAATTTATCAGTCCTTTCCTTTGTAGAGACGTTCCCAGACATATTCTCTGTCATCCATATGTCAGGTATGGGGAGTGTCTTTCCATCTTCTGAACCCTCTTCAGCCATTACAAGGTGCATTTTTGATTTCTTAATGATGCTGGTGTTTCCCAGAATGCAACATCTCTCCCTCCTTCAAATCAAATGCACTCACACCTGATCCATACTCATCTTGAGCAAGTCAGAAGGATTCTGTCGGCTCGTGAGGAGAGATGCTAAACAGAGTGCAGACCCACCTGGCCCACCTTAAGCCGTGTCATTTGATTTGACACGAATTTACAGTGCATCCAGATAGTATTCACAGCGCATCACTTTTTCCATATTTTGTTATGTTACAGCCTTATTCCAAAATGGATTAAATTCATTTTTTTCCTCGGAATTCTACACACAACACCCCATAATGACAATGTGAAAAAAGTTTACTTGAGGTTTTTGCAAATTTATTAAAAATAAAAAAACTGAGAAATCCCATGTACATAAGTATTCACAGCCTTTGCTCAATACTTTGTCGATGCACCTTTGGCAGCAATTACAGCCTCAAGTCTTATTGAATATGATGCCACAAGCTTGGCACACCTATCCTTGGCCAGTTTTGCCCATTCCTCTTTGCAGCACCTCTCAAGCTCCATCAGGTTGGATGGGAAGCGTCGGTGCACAGCCATTTTAAGATCTCTCCAGAGATGTTCAATCGGATTCAAGTCTGGGCTCTGGCTGGGCCACTTAAGGACATTCACAGAGTTGTCCTGAAGCCACTCCTTTGATATCTTGGCTGTGTGCTTAGGGTCGTTGTCCTGCTGAAAGATGAACCGTCACCCCAGTCTGAGATCAAGAGCTCTCTCGAGCAGGTTTTCATCCAGGATGTCCCTGTACATTGCGGCAGTCATCTTTCCCTTTATCCTGACTAGTCTCCCAGTTCCTGCTGCTGAAAAACATCTCCACAGCATGATGCTGCCACCACCATGCTTCACTGTAGGGATGGTATTGGTCTGGTGATGAGTGGTGCCTGGTTTCCTCCAAACGTGACGCCTGGCATTCACACCAAAGAGTTCAATCTTTGTCTCATCAGACCAGAGAATATTCTCTCTCATGGTCTGAGAGTCCTTCAGGTGCCTTTTGGCAAACTCCAAGCGGGCTGCCATGTGCCTTTTACTAAGGAGTGGCTTCCGCCTGGCCACTCTACCATACGGGCCTGATTGGTGTATTGCTTCAGAGATGGTTGTCCTTCTGGAATGTTCTCTCTCCACAGAGGACCTCTGGAGCTCTGACAGAGTGACCATCGGGTTCTTGGTCACCTCCCTGACTAAGGCACTTCTCCCCCGATTGCTCAGTTTAGATGGCCGGCCAGCTCTAGGAAGAGTCCTGGTGGTTTCGAACTTCTTCCACTTATGGATGATGGATGCCACTGTGCTCATTGAGACCTTCAAAGCAGCAGAAATTTTTCTGTAACCTTCCCCAGATTTGTTCCTCGAGACAATCCTGTCTCGGAGGTCTACAGACAATTCCTTTGACTTCATGCTTGGTTTGTGCTCTGACATGAACTGTCAACTGTGGGACCTTATATAGACAGGTGTGTGCCTTTCCAAATCATGTCCAGTCAACTGAATTTACCACAGGTGGACTCCAATTAAGCTGCAGAAACATCTCAAGGATGATCAGGGGAAACAGGATGCACCTGAGCTCAATTTTGAGCTTCATGGCAAAGGCTGTGAATACTTATGTACATGTGCTTTCTCAATTTTTTTATTTTTAACAAATTTGCAAAAACCTCAAGTAAACTTTTTTCACGTTGTCATTATGGGGTGTTGTGTGTAGAATTCTGAGGAAAAAAAATAATTTAATCCATTTTGGAATAAGGCTGTAACATAACAAAATGTGGAAAAAGTGATGCGCTGTGAATACTTTCTGGACGCACTGTATGTATCTTCAGGCAGTGATGGGATTTGAACTGGCAGCCTTCCCAATACCAACCTCAGAGCCACCACTCTGTTCAGTCAGCAAATCAGAAATTAGGAAAGTGTGACAAGAGCAGAGGATATAAATGTGATTGGTATTTTCAACTGGCACAGAATATAATTGACCAATTGGGTGGGTAGAGCATAAACACGGGTGGGCATTGCTCAGTTCTGACCCTTTCTAGACCTGGCTGTGGTAGCCACTACAGGAAGCAACGGCTAATGCATCAACCGAAAAGCTGTTGTACTGTGAAAGATAATCATGGAGTTATCAGGAGACTTTAAAACCACTACAATACTGTATATACTTGTGTTTAAGTTCTCCCACCGATAAGTTGAGGCTTGATTTCACCATATAATTTCAGGTATTTTATAATGTCGGTCGTATAAGTCGAATGCAGAAAACTCACGCTATTGGTCCAAGGGACTATGATATGCTAACGCCCACCTGAGAGAGTAACCACGGAGCACAATGACTTCTTTTTCTATGTATTGTGCCTACATGACCACACAGTAATACCCAAACTATTCTGTAGCGACGTTTGCACTGTTTTGTGTTTTTTGTATCTCACACCCTCATACACTTTTAGCGCAAGAGCATCCCTTATCTACGATGGAGCGTTCGATCACAAGAAAAAATGAAGCTGGTTTTAAATTAAACATCATTGAGGTAGCGAAAGAAATTGGTAACTGTGCTGCTGGAACAAAGTTTGATGAGTCTGAGAAACTGATGTGAGATTGGAGGAGACAAGAAGATGTAAAAAAAAAAAAAAAAAATTAAGTGTCGCATTTTTGAATGGGCGTATAAGTCGGGGTCTGATTTTATGATCGATTTTTTGGGCTTCAAGACCAGACTTATACGCGAATATATACGGTAATTATGTTGATCTACAAAGCTGCTGTAATTTGACAGTAAAAAACATTCGGCTACTGTTGTTTATCATCAGATTTCTTATTTGTGCAAACTGTCTACATAATGTGTATGAAAAGAAGCCACAAATACTTAAGTGTACAGCATGCTACAAATTATACCATTGGCCAAATTACAGATGAAGAGAGTGATCTTTATGTTAATCAATATAAAAATCACTTTGCAGTTGATGATTGTGTCCCATGGGCTTCACCCTTAACAGCCCCAGACTTGTAATGTGCCTGATGTTGGCTCCATACAGTACAGAAAGTTATTCCTAATTATCTTTAGGTATCCGTAGAGAACCAAAGTTCCTTACTGTATAAAAATGAATTTGTAAACTTGTCAATCATCCTGATAGTTTATAAGGGACCAGTGATACAATAATTGTTCATTTGTTGTGTGTCTTGGTTTGGCTTTGGTGATTGATAGAGGAAGTGTGAGTGCGAGACACTGAGGAGGAGTGAAGGCGTAGGAGGCACGCTGAGAGTCATCTTCAAAGACAGGAAGTGTAAAACCAGACAGGCGTCTGAGAAACAGGCTTTATGGGAATGTGCATGAGAGAAGGCACACTGGCGAAGAGACCTTCAGTCACACGAGGAAGGAGCCTGTAGGACAAGAGATAGTAAAATAAATTTCAAATGTATGGATAGCGTACTGTAAATATACTGTATACAGACAACCTAATGGCAGAAAAAACGAGGATGTCCTTACAAAGCAGAGGAGTACCTTAACTTGAATATGCTGGTCGAATGTGAAAGTAAGTAGTTGCAGCAAAGAAGACAAACAACAGTGAATATAACCAAAACAAATATATACATTTAGTACATTGTGAAGAAAAAAGGGGGATTTATTAGAACTTCTTTTATCTACTTACTGCCATGAAATGGAGTCTCAAATATGAGGCCTCCAAAAGTAAGCTAACTAACCAGGCCATCAGAGACTCACCATACCTCAGCCAGAAAGAACTACCTGCTGGCATCAACCAGAGCAGGGCAACTGGCGAAGCAACATCAAAAAGCCACTCAAGGGGGAGGATAACCATCAACCCCCAGCTTGTGAATGAAAGGCCAACAAGAGCCCTTTATAATTCAAAGCCTTTGAAAAAAATTAAAAATTAAAAATACACGAAAATGCTCAATAGAGCTCAAAGAGACAAATAGGAGATGCCTAAAGGGCAATCCCACAGCAAACAAATCAGAATATGCAGTCCAGAAGGATAATCCAAGAAGAGAATGAGTAAAAACAAATACGGCAAATAAGCCTTACAAATACTCTCAACAAACTCAGGAGTGGTGATGTCGGGGTGGTCCCACCTCCTGGGACTCCACTCACAAAGAGTAAGGAACAGAAGTAAATTTAAAGAGACAATAATACATCATTAACCCATAATAAACAAAGTCAAGAGAAATAACATAAATGTATAAAAATTAAAAACACAAAGACAACAAGAACAACAGTAAAACGCATAAGCACCCTTAAACACTTGTTTAGATTAGAGAGTAAGACCTAAAACAACTGGTAGTAAAACATGCTATAATGAACGAGAATGGCCAAGAACAAAAATTTTGGCTACAACAGATGTGAATGAGTAGAAAACCAAAGAGTAAAGTCTTTAAGTTCATTTAACCAGAAAGAGAAACAACGTCAAAACGATCAATCGGGTAGGCGACCCGTCTAACTGATCACTTATCAAACTCTCTGGCCCTACAGTGGGGTTTCAGAATTTGTATGCGATCCCATGCACTCAGACACCCCATAATCCTTGAGTAGCTCTACTGTATATGCCTGATCTACTGAAATGCCACACCCTCTTCCTACAGGTGCCACCTTTTGTGGCTTGTGAACAGTTTTTTGGCAGCACAAACTCCTCAAGGCCATGTTTAGGTCAGCTGGCACCACTTTGCCTCTCAAAGATGCGCTCTGGGTTAATGGGCATCTTTAAACTGGGTTGGAACACATGAGGCTGGGAGTGTCCGGGTCTGTGCCCAGCTGTGCATTGGCATTTGCATCTGATGCTGGTAGGATGTTCTCCAGCTACTGCAAATCTGAACTGAATTTGTGCAAGTCTGGAAATCCATGGATAGACGATACAACTTCCCCATCGCTCCAGCTTGATGCTGCCCTCAGCTTGGCGTCTTTCTTGATTTCTTGGTGTGTAGCTATTAGTGTGGACCTTTGTGTGTTTCTACACCTAGGAGATCTTGTGATGGAGATTCCAGGTTCAGTTTTCTGCTGTTTATACAATACGTCTGGTCTCATTCAGTCGCACCAATGTATTTGGTGACCCTGGACCAGGAGGAACAGCATATCAAATGGCTGCCATTATTATAGCCACTGCTGTCATGGCTGTATTTAGGTGGACAGCTTACTAGTACTTGGGTTCCCTTTGTATGCTATAAAATAATAGAGCAGGTATCCATCAATCCCCACGTCCATCCTCAGAGCATCTCCTGATGTGCCAGCTACAATTAACAATCACTGTTACAATATCTTATGTTATACTATGGACTATACTATATACTATACTATTATACTAGGACAACATTAAAGAGAAAGGGGAGACCAATGTGTCACTTGGAGTAGCCATCACACCTGCTAGCTCAGTATTTAAGAACAGTTTCTTATAATGACAAAGATGATGTACAACGAGATTTGCGTAAATGTTTTCATACACATTTTCAACACTCACAGTAATCCTTTAGGGGTCCTGGCTATTCTGGTCTCTGTGCAGGGGCGTCAGTTCAATTGGCAGACACTCTTATTGTATTTTATCATTTCATTCAGGCTCTATGTCTTAATATTTTTACTGTGTGGAAGTTCATGTTTCCAATGTATATTCATGACCCGTTTCACAGACATTACAGTCCCGACTTATCTACAAGTTTAAATGTTCTCCAGGACTTCTGACAGTAAACTGAAGCACACACATAATTCTCACGTCAAGCTCTTTGATTCTCAGCATTCACTTTGTCACACAGAGTAACCAATTCTTGTCACATTGTCACTGATGAACTTGACACTTTGTTTTCCATCACGTTTTACCAATGATACCTGCCCCCCACCAACCATGTCTTCCTTTGAAGCCCACTCAGGTCTTCATGCACAAATTCCTTGCATCAGTCTAACCTTCCACTAAACACAGCTGAAGTGCCAGCAGGGGAGCTACTGAATCTGCCATGACTTATCATGCGACTGCTGCCCTCTGCTGGTGATGTGTGAAGGTGCAATGACAACATGTCACTGAACCCTTGTGAACCTGCTTGAACGCTGAATCTAGGGAGGCAGAAAATGAACCTCACGGGAACATCAAGTGACTGTTGAATAAAATATACTAGGGCTGGGCAAGTTAAAGCATTATTATCGCGTTAACGCATTAATTAATGTACGCCGACAATTCTTTTATCACTCGTTAATGCAGTTTTTGTTATTATTATTATTATTTTGGAAGCCTCGGTCTCGCCTGTGATCGATAGAGATCAGTGATCGTCTTCTTACAGCGCTTTTCAATACGCTTTTGCTAGAAGGAAAGTTAGCTTTGTTGATTTGACCTCAATTCCCTGCACACGAGTAGCGAAGAGCAAACAGCTTCTAAAATGGCACGTGGAGAGATATTAAAGTGAATGCTCAAAGCAAAAAAATCCGTGGATGACTTTTTTCATATTATCCCTGAATTGGACTCTGATTTTTTGGACTCCGATTTTGATGCAAGTGATCTGGAGATGGAGATGACAAACGAAAGTCAGGTACCGGCATCAGTTGATCGTGGTGCTGAACATGTTTGTGTAGCTGATACACCGATGGCAATGTTCGCCCTGGGAGGACAGACACTTATGATGACAGGAAGTACAAACCATATTGCGTCTCACTGCAACTGCCGCCCCCACGCACCTGTCTCACAAAAAACAGCCAGGCAGCCAGCCCACCGTGCATTCCTGCTGGCCATCGAGCCGCCCCCCACACAGCCGCTGCTGCCCCAAACTGCAAACAGGTGCCGACAGCAGGCACAACAGACATGTTTTGTTGATTTATGTGAGAAAGCTTTGCTTTGTGTGGTTTTCAGAAAACTTGAGTTTATTGGAAAAAATATTAGCCCTCAAAGAGTTGCTGCTGAACAAACTGTGTATGCTGCTCCCTGATAAAAGAAAATGTTTCTGCTGGTATCTGTTCAGATAAAAAAAGAAAACAAAAGAAAACTGATTTAGAAATGTTAACTTGCTGTTGCTCGGAAGGTGCCTGTTATAATGCTGTGATCGTGGCTCTGGACTCTGAGGGTAACTTGTTTTTCTATAACAAACTAGATAAAACGTTAATGATCCAGCAGTGGCAAATAGCTTTGGTTTTATATTTGATTTGATTACATTAATGTTTAAGTTGAGATTTAAAAGAAATATTTTAACTGCTGCTACTTAAAGGGAATACAGGCTGTTAAAGAGCACCTTATTTGTATAAAATGTTTGCAAACCAAATACACGCAATACACTACTTTTGAGTTCATTATTGAATTTTGCACACAACAATGTGATTGTCTCAATTAATAGCAGACAATCATGTGATTCATCGCGATTAAAAATTTTAATCGCTGCCCAGCACTAAACTATACATATTCGTTTTTGTTTTTCCACAGTGGGCTACACATGCAAAACTGCGAAGACCAAGACCACCAGGGTCAGTGCAGCTGTTGGCTCTCGTGTCCTTATGCCATGCGAGTTCAACATTACCTCACTTCAAAAGGACCGTGTGACTGCCAATTGGATGTACAACACCACCCAAAATGTGACACGACTCGTTACGATCAGCACAATGGACCCTCCGATCTTCTGGAATGGCAGTAATGGCAGAGTACAGGTATATCCATTGCTGTCAAGCCAGGGCAACTTCTCCGTGTTGCTCAGTGAAGCAGAGAATGATGACAAAGGGCTGTACGTGTGTGAGCTCATGAAGGGGGCTGCGTGCACTTTGGGGAAGCAGGAAATCCTCTTCAGCATCACAACAGGTAAGTGTGAGATCTGAGCAAACGCCGCTGTCGTTTACGACAAAACAAAGGCTACGTCCAGGCTGCTACGTCTTCATTTAAGGGCGATGTTATTAAACCAAAACGATCTCCGTCCATACTGGTGTCCTCACATCGTTTATGAAAGCATCACCGTCCACACTAAAATAACCGAAAGAGCATATGACTTAGACATTAGACTACAGCGGGCATGTGAGTATGGAATGGTAATGCCGCCAGCCATGGGGAACCATAGTGACCAGTAAATCATTTGTGTTTTACATTCAGACTCTACAAAACATAATTAAGGTGCATACAGGAAAGCAAAACGATGAGCGCTGACGAAAGCAACGCTATTTTTGATTATCGTTTTCTTCTGTGAAGGGTGACCAATCAGGGAATGAGACCTACGTAATGAGCGGCACCCAATCAGGGAAGACCTACGTAATAAGAACCAACAAATCAGAGCACAATTAGAGTCTGCGTTTTCACTCGTCCACATTACAACGCTGAGGCTGCGTTTTCAGAAGTATTCGGCTCTGGAGAACGTTTTCAAAAATCTCCGTATTCTGGGTTTCCCTTCAGGTTAGTGGTAATAATAATAATAATTCTTTGCATTTATATAGCGCTTTTCTCACTACTCAAAGCGCTCAGCAATTGCAGGTTAAGGACCTTGCTGAAGGGCCCAACAGAGCAGAGTCCCTTTTGGCATTTACGGGATTCGAACCGGCAACCTTCCGATTGCCAGTGCATTTCCCTAGCCTCAGAGCCACCACTCCGTCATGGTACTATAAAGAGGGGTGGCAATTAAAGGAAGATTCCACCCAAAAATGTGTTTTATTTAATCAGTTACTTTCTCTGCATTATTTGAAGTGATAGAAGAGAAAAACTTTTAACATTATGTTTTCATGAAGAACAGAGATGAAAAGGTTTGCGACACAATGGGCTTCAACACTGGCAGCAAAATGTCCATAAAAAAAACATCTCAGGTGGTTCGTGTTTCACAATCCACGTGTCAGGTGTCCAGTGGTGTGCTCCAAACTTGGGTATTTTGGCTAAATATTGCCATAGAAACCACAGCCAGAGAAGTGTCTCATGAATGGAAGAGGAATCACAAAGCATCAAAGAAAACGTAATATGAAAACCAAACCGGGAGCAGGATGTGTGTGCCAGGTGGAGCCTCCTCCTCTCTTGCTCGCCTCCTACATCTCCACACTCACAGTCCCTCGCATTTCCCTTTTCTCTCTCTTCAGAATTCTGGATTTTCTTTCTCTCTGCGACTCCACCTTTACCCCACTTAACTCGACTCTAGGCCTCAAATGACTTGAACATGAAGCAGACTTTTGAACTTTTATCTCAGTGATACTTCAGGTAGGACTACAACATCTCAGAGTCACCAGGTCACAGTGCTCTCTAAATGAGCCAAGTCTATTTTGTGTCTTTGACCCGATGTGAATGAAGGAAGGCTGGAGTCTGCAGTTCCCTTTTGGTGGTGATCCCACGTAAAGGTAGTTTCCTGCTCAGGGTCCCATCCCACCCTGCCTCTCTGTTCCACATCAAGACACATTCCATCGGCTGCTCTTTACCCTCTCTGGATGAACTGCACAGCTCTCGCTGCCTCAGGAAAGCAGAAAATATCTTAAAAGACTCCTCACACCCCACACATGACATGTTCATGTTGCCATCAGGCAAAAGATACAGAAGCATCAAAACAAAGAGTAATAGACTGAATAACAGTTTCTACCCTGTTGCTATTAGGGCACTGAATGCCACCTAATCACCTCCAATGCAGCAGTGAAACAGATGACATCTTGTGCAGTAGTGTTCATGTGCAATTAAGGTCTTATGTTGAATGTTTGTGTTCTACCTTATTTCTTCTTATCCTTTTGTAATTATATTTAATTTATATTTTGACACCGCAGGGACTGCACCTAATTTTGCTGTATTTGTTATAATGACAATAAAGATATTCTGATTCTGAGCCTGCAGTTTCACTTGAGCACTAGGAGAACTCCTTTGGTACTTGAGCAAAGAAGGTTGATTTACAATCCATAAGTCTCAAGTTCAAGTCCTACTGCTGCCTCCATAACAGGGAGGACAACTCACCCTTAGCAGAGATGGCACCACGTTCTGGATTTTCTCATGGGTAGGGGCAAGTGCAGCAAATGCAAAAGAGACCCTGTCATTAAGTAAGAGGCACCCTCGTGGTTTAAAACAAGACTGCTGTTGGGCTGACAGGGTCCTCCAATTACAACTGGATTACCAGCTGCTTACTGACTCGGAGGTCCCAGCCAGCCAGCCTCAACATATCAGGACACAAATTGAGGGGGACACAAGCCCAAATGACTTCTCACCAGTGACAGCTCTGGCAACTTCTGGGCCATCTGATTGTTTTACTGTCCACATGAGAGTGGTTCTATGCCACTCTGGTTGTCGGACATGAATTCTGTGCCTTCATGCACTCCTGCTGGCTCCTATCATGAACCTGGACGTACCTTAGCACAAAGTCTCCTAAACAGTTTTAAAAAGCCGCACAAGTGGAAGGGTCCATCAACCTTCAACTTGTGTAGAAAAGGGAAAACAAAGAATCTTTAGAAAATAAAAGATACTCTGCACCAAGCTCTGAGAAGCACTAAAGGCAAAGAAGGATTTGCGTTCAGAAATTGGCAATCCAATAGCAATCAAGTCCCAATACACAAATCTAGAAAACGGAGGAAAAGATGTCAAACTCCAGATAATCAAATAAGCACGTTACAAATCACAAAGAACTCCCGGACACCCACCGCATGGAATGGACCCTGAGGGACTGTGCATTCTCATCCTTGATGGGACTGATGGCAGACCCTTGATGGAAGTGCACAGGTGGCCCTGCCTCCTGAGGAACCACCCACAAAATACACAGAACATAATAGAAGAACAGAGACATAGAAATTAGAAAATGCACAAAACTAAAAAAAAAACACAATAATGTACATAAATAACACACATTACAATTTTGCTTTTGATCAACTTTTTATTAAATAAAGACAAAATGGCAGGAGATAAGACAAAAACTACCATAAAGCAGAAAAAACAAAACCCTTCCTCTCCCACTCAGCCTGAGCCAAAGGGTACATGTTCTGTAAAAAAAACAGTTACCAGAGAAGAGAAGAGGAGAGTTAAAGAATCATGACTGGTTTGTGATACATCCACTGATGCACTTGGGCACCTCATCAGTAATGTTACCCAGGGTCATCAGGTGTTTGAACATTAGACACTCTCTACCAGGCAACACAGCCAGGGGTGATCATGATGGAACCTATCCCAGCCACCATAGGGTGCACAACAGCAACAAACAATTGACAGGGTGCCGGTCCATCACAGGGCAAACACACATAACACACATGTGGGCCAATTTATCATCACCAGTTCACCTAACCTGCATGTCTTTGGGCAGTGGAAGGAAACCATAGCACCTGGAGCATCCTGCAGCACTACCACTGTACCACGTGTGCTGCCTGAATTCTACAATCATCTTCTTCTTCGTCTTCCTTCAGCTGCTCCCGTTAGGGATCACCATAGCAGATCATCTTCTTCCAAATCTTTCTGTCCTCTCCATCTTGCTCCGTTACACCCATCACCTTCATGTCCTCTCTCACCACATCCATAAACTTTCTCTTAGGCCTTCCTCTTTTCCTCTTACCTGGCAGCTCTATCTTTAGCATCCTTCTCCCACTATACCCAGCATCTCTCATCTGCACACACATGTCCAAACCAATGCAATCTCACCTCTCTATCTTTGTCTCCCAACCGTCCAACCTGAGCTGACCCTCTAATGTACCCATTTCTAATCCTGTCCATCCTCGTCACACCCAATGCAAATCTTAGCATCTTTAACTCTGCCACCTCAAGCTCTGTCTCCTGCTTTCTGGTCAGTGCCACCGTCTCCAACCCATATAACATAGCTGGTCTCACTACACCCATCTGCCACAAATCACTCCCAACAAATCTTCTCCACCCACTTCACCCTGCCTTCACTCTCTTTTTCACCTCTCTTCCACACTCCCCATTACTCTGTACTGTTGATCCCAAGTATTTAAACTCATCCACCTTCGCCAACTGTACTCTCTGCATCCTCACCATTCCTCTGACCTCCCTCTCATTCACACACATGTATTGTTTTGTTCCTACTGACCTTCATTCCTCTCCTCTCTAGAGCATACCTTCACCTCTCCAGGGACTCCTCGACCTGCTCCCTACTATCACTACAGATCACAATGTCATCAGCAAACATCATAGTCCACGGGGACTCCTGTCTAATCTCGTCTGTCAACCTGTCCATCACCACTGCAAATAAGAAAGGGCTCGGAGCTGATGCCTGATGTAATCCAACCTCCACATAGAATGCATCCGTCACTCCTACTGCAGACCTCACTACTGTCACACATATCTTTCTGGCCTTCTCTAAACTTCTCCATCAGCATCCTCAGAGCAAACATTGCATCTGTGGTCCTCTTTCTTGGCATGAACCCATACTGCTGCTCACTAATCATCACCTCACTTCTTAACCTAGCTTCCATTTCTCTTTCCCATAACTTCATGCTGTGGCTCATCAATTTTATCCCCCTGTAGTTACTGCAGTCCTGCACATCCCCCTTATTCTTAAATATCAGCACCAGTACACTTTTTCTCCACTCCTCAGGTATCCTCTCACTTTCCAAGATTCCATTAAACAATCTGGTTAAAAACTCCACTGCCATCTCTCCTAAACACCTCCATGCTTCCACAGGTATGTCACCTGGACCAACGGCCTTTCCATTTTTCATCCTCTTCATAGCTGTCCTTACTTCCTCCTTGCTAATCCGTTGCACTTCCTGATTCACTATCTCCACATCATCCAACCTTCTCTCTCTCGTTCTCTTCATTCATCAGCCTCTCAAAGTACATTTTCCATCTGCTCAACACACTCTCTGTACTGTGAGTACATTTCCATCTTTATCCTTTATCACCCTAACCTGCTACACATCTTTCCCAGCTCGCTCCCTCTGTCTAGCCAATCCGTACAGGTCATTTTCTCCCTCCTTAGTGTCCAACCTCTCATACAACTCATCATACGCCTTTTCTTTAGCCTTCGCCACCTTTTTCTTCACCTTGCGCCTTATCTCCTTATACTCTTGTCTACTTTCTGCATCTCTCTGACTATCCCACTTCTTCTTCACCAGCATCTTCCTCTGTATACTCTCCTGTATTTCCTCATTCCACCACCAGGTTTCCTTTTCCTCTTTCCTCTGTCCAGATGTCACGCCAAGCACCATTCTTGCTGTCACCCTTACTACATCTGCTGTAGTTGCCCAACTGTCTGGTAACTCTTCACTGCCACTCAGTGCCTGTCTTGCCTCCCCCTGAAATTCAACCTTACAGTCTTCATTTTTCAACTTCCACTATTTGAACCTTGGCTCTGCCCTCACTCTCCTCCTCTTCTTGATCGCCAACGTCATCCTATAAACCACCATCTTATGCCGCCTAACTACACTTTACCCTGCCACCACTTTGCAGCCTTCAATCTCCTTCAGATCAACCCTCCAGCATAGGCTATAATCTACCTGTGTGCATCTTCCTCCACTCTTGTACGTCACCTTGTGTTCCTCTCTGTTCACCACAGCCATGTCCATCCTTTTGGCAAAATCCACTATTATGTGACTTTCTTCATCCCTCTCTTTGACACCATACCTACCCATCACCTACTTAGCTCTTCTGTTCCTTTCACCAAGAACTCTACAATGTCAAATCAAAAATAAGTTTTAATGTATTTTTATGAATTAGTAATATAAATTAAAACATTTTTGGAGTTATTTAGCAAAGTATTCATTATAACTCAAAAAAGTGCAGTGGGCTGAATAGCAGAATATTTGTGAACTGAATGTCTGAGCGAGTTTCTTTTCTTTTTTCTTTTGTTTAGAGTTTGCTGTTTCAAGGCTCTTCTGGTATTTTCTCAGCAGTGGATGTGTGGCCTGTGGGATCACCTTAGTCACTGCTGTTATTGTCTGCCGACTGAAAAGTAAGCATTTTCAATTGTTTCTAGTTGTCCACATTGGGAGCACAGACTAGATAACAAAGGGGGAGGATTTGCAAACTTGATTAATTTTGCTCATTTAGTAATTTTAAAAAGTGTTGCAATAAGGGACTTTCCTGCAAGCATTTCATGAAACACAATACACTTAATTGACACCAAACGTTGGTGGTGACTTCATTGTTTTGACACTTCTCTGTCTGTGAGTATCACCAGAGCTGCACACAATGAGCGCGAGCGCGTGGGAGTCCTGCGGCACATCGGTCACCACTGACTCATAGGTCTCCAGAGCGACTCCAGCCCACACACAACTTGCTTAATGGTGTGAAGTGTGGGCCGCTGGAGGCTGACAGCTGATACAACAGACAGTTCTGGTTCATGTTGTGCTGCCTAAGATGTGTAAGAAAGTTTCAATCTTGTAAGTGTTTCTGACTTCAGAGAAGCATTGTGAGTTTGTTTTTATTTTCGTTTATATTTCTTGCAATTTTTGTATAAACTGGAAAAATGAATACAAGGCACTCGGCTTATCCTTTGAAATGCATGCTGATGAGCAAAAAAACTCCTGGAAATAAAAGCACGTGACCATTGGACCCCTGATCCCCCTTCTCTGCAGTATATTGGGTTCCCAAAAGCACCAGAGCACTTGGCTATGATTTGTTAATATGGTTCTTTAGAGAAACTTCATTCCTTCCATCTTCTAAGTCTGTTGAATCCAAAATCCCAGTTATGGGGGTCTGAGCCCATCTGGCCAAAGCCAAATGGCGTGCCAATAGGTGAAAGCTTGCTCTCAAATACAGACACCGCACTAACTTAGAGTGACCAGTTACCCTAATGCACAGATTTTAGAGATGGAGGTGGAGAGTCTGAGTTCCCAGAGAAAAGCTCATTCAGACATGCGGCTGGGCTAGGACTCAAATGAAGGGTGTGTGAGGCCTGTTCTATGATGGTCTAGCATGCTGCCTTTGAGTGCACTGCTACCAAGAAGGCCACACAACCCTCATGTGGAACAAGAAAGTTTAAGGAAATTATGAAATCCATATATCACCCGATTTTAATTACATCTAATGTTTTCTAAAATTATTTTTTACCTTTTTATGACCAAACCCAGGTTGTTATTTAAGGTTCGCACAACAAGTAATGAGATAAGGTAGTTCTAGTCATTAATCATGGAACCAGAGAGCAGTGATATGTTGCACGTTAATTAGCATGTGTACATATGAATCTTCAAGTTACAAACTTTCAAAGATGCAAACATGCATGTCCAATATATTAAAAATTAATTAAATAAGTGAAAAATTAAAAATTGTAGTATAACTTCAAATTTAGTGTGCAAGTTAGTTTGTGTCTCTGGCGCTAGGTGGAGCACAAATCCCCCGATGTTATTGTTTACATTCCGAGTCACGTGTGTGGATCTTCTACAAGTGGTTATGCTTTTGGCCGTATCTCTGTTTATGCTGAGTTAACGTGCCTTATTATAGGCCCAAGATGTCCAGAATTAAGCATATTCAACAAGAACACAGGGACACAGTTGGAAACTCGTTAAGGATTTGTTGTTCTTCACTCCGAGCGCATGTGCAATAGGGACCTTAGCTTGTTTTCGTTGACTTGACCCAATCGACTCTTGTGTATGATCTACAGATATGAGCATCTCATCAGGAGTACCACAGGCTTAGCAAGAGCTTTTATTTTGATACATTCAAACTGGAGTTAGCACCGGAGGTACTGTTTTTGTGATTTTTTTTTTTTTGGTATTCGCTTCAAAACCTTCCATCAATCTTCACCCTGAACACTTACTGGGTATCAGTATTAAGTGATGGGCAGTAGGTGTCGAGTGATGATGCCATTCGATTGCGCACTTTGTGTGTGGCCACCAGAAGTGGAGTTGAAGACAATCACGTCAACTCATTTGTTAACGGTTAGTGAGTCTACTGTACCAAGATCAGCTAATGGAAAACAATGGGAATAAAAAATAACTTTCAGTTGCTTGTTGTTAAGATGCACTAGAAATCTATAACTAAAATACAAATATTAATTTTTAAAAGCACTTTCTTGTGTACTGTACAGTACAAATTTGTTTTCGATTGGAGCTGAAGGGAGGTATGTTAGATCTGCATATATCAGCTGACGGGAAACAAAAATTTTCTTTCTGTTGTTTATTGTTAAAGTACAAAAAAAATCTGTAACTAAATACAAATATTAACTTTTCAAAGCATTTACTTATGTAGAAATAGCCATAGATGTACGTACATGTTTTCCGATAGGAACTGGGAATTGCGTTTATGTGCATTGGGTGCCTAGGCTAACTTTTCTGGATTTATGGACAAAGTGGACTTGGTAATCGCACTCTCGGAACGGAACTCGTTCACAAGTAGGGGACTTACTGTACTGTATATTTATGACAATAATAACCTTATAAACCTGTATTTCATGTCCCATTATGTTGGACATCACCCTCAACCACTACTAGTCAGAGGTTCTCAGATTTCATTTCCCTGGATCTGCCTTGGCATTGCTTGCACAGAGGTTTTTGCCCTCTGAATTTCACGATGCTGCTGGTGTTCGTAATCCTAGCACGCTGCAACACACCAATGCTCAGGGGTCAACATATTGGACGTTACAAAACATTGGTGATTTACTCAAATACCACCATTGTTTCTATGGTTTTGTTTTCTATAACCATCTCTTATGTCGTAATCATAATTCATAACTCTAAAAAGTAGCGGAACACATAAACAGCTGACTGAGTAACTCATGGGAGTTTCCTCAAATTGTCCTTTCTATAAAACTTTTCAACCTGACTTAACCCAAATCCATTAACCCATTTGGCAAAGTCTTAACATAAACAGAAATTGGACACCATGGTTCAAGAATCTTTGCTTTATAATGGAGGCCTGTAACGGTGGCACTCAACTGGACGGGTGCAGTTCAATACACTTCACTGCTACTTTTTGTTTCTCTCTTTGGACAATTAATGATCTGAAGCTTTGTGTTTCATGATAACAATATATTAAGTGATACAGGCTGTGTAAAGCAGACTGGATAAAATAACAACAGCCTAAACGGCACTGCTTTAGAAGAAGACCCTTTGCACAGAGTATCTTCCATGCCATTTTTAGGATGCGGTAAATCGGCAGGATATCTGCATCTGAACTTCAGTATGTTTAAGGTTTTCCACAGCGTACTGTTCAAGCAAAATTAGTTTTACCTGTGGAATCACTCTGTTCATGACAATAGGTGACCCTCATTGTTGGTGGTTCAGATCCTGACTTTATATAATATAATAGAGGAAGAAACAAAAATTGAAAGTATTAAATACATAGCAGGACCACCAAAGTCTAAACAGAAAGTTTGCCACTGCTGCCAAATGCATGGCTTCTTCAGTTTGCCCTCCATATCCACTCCGCTGTAGTCCCACTGATCTCTTGTGTATTTTTTTCTCCCACAATTCTGTGGACGTTGCCACCCTGCCAGTGAGCCATCACTTCATTTACCATCTGTTCACTTAGAAGACACTGGAGTCTGTGTCCAGGTACATCTTGGCTTTGCATTAGGGGTAAGCAGTAGGCACAGAGTAAGCCTTGGGGCTGCCGAAACCAAGTTGCTCTCTGGTGGTTCTTCATGCCACTGCACTACAAACCCCAAATCTTTGTTAAGTTCAAGGTCAGTTTATTGTCATTTGTGCAGAGTACTTTGGGATTCTTCATAGGTCCATCGGGCCAATATTCTTACTTCCATGTCTAAATAACACGTAACACATTATAGTTATCTAAATGAAACTGCGAGCCCTCCACCACAACAACGCCTGGTGCTTTCTTATCAAGAGCCCGATTGCCATTCGCTAATTCAGTCAAAGATTAATTGATGTCCTCCTCTTCCCCATTTAAAGCTGCTTCAACAGGCTTCTGTAGATGACCTCTTTGTGGAGCACCAAACCCTGTTACACGGTTCACTCACAGACACACACACACACACATTTTTAGAAGTGCATGTGAGTCTCCAGAACGTCAGTTAATCCACAATGATCTGCATCTTCAGAGGAGCAACCAGTGCCAGAATACCATCAGCTTCCCGGATACCATGGGGTACAGAAGCACCACTTTCTGCATCTCTGAATTAATGAATGAGACAAGAGGAAAGCAGAATACTTTTCATGACTAGAATGGAATTGTCTTGGAAGAGGTCTGCAAGGTGGAGGAGAGAAATGTGAAGTAACAAAATGACTTCTTTAAGCATGCGCTCTTTCAAAAACCAAATCCTTATTTCCTGGTACAGTACTGCTCACAAGTGACACTTTACATTTCAATCTTTTTGCGCATATCCACATTACTAACCGAGAATGGTAAACCGGATGGACGCAGGGACATCCGGCCATGGGCCGTGGACGCAAAAGACGTACTGCGCAGGCGCCCCACAAATCCCATTACTAACCGAGAATGGAAACCCCCCTCCAAGCAACGGGAACCGGATGGAATGCAACGTAAAATAAGAAATGAGGCGCCGCGCACAGAAAAAAGGAGTCAGACCACAGAAAAAAGGAGTCAGACGCCGGCACGAAGCCCATTGCACATGAAACGGGACACACACAAAGAGGAGGATTCAACAAGCCCCTAGCACACAAAAAAAAGAAGACGCGAGTGCCACGCAAAGCCCATTGGACATGAAACGGGACAGACTACGGACATAGCACATGAAACGTACACAAAAACGACGATTCAGACCCACGACCACACTAACATAAATAAGAAATGACACACACAACGCCCCATTTCTGAAGGAACCGTCCGTATTAATCATACGTCATCTCAACACGTTCACACTATGCAGCATAGGTGGATCTCATTACAATAAGGCACTATTAACCGTTCAACCGCAGAAAAGGCTCCATATTAACAGTGAGTGCGATCCTCCTTATTACTTATCCATATTTCTCACGCTGAAGAACAAACAAGTCATGAATTCACGATCACAGGTACAAAACGATACGGCTCGGATAACGGGACCAAACACACGAACCCGCATGAAAAAAAATAATACACGTCGGCGCCTACAACACGCTTCTGAAACTCCTGCAGAAAAAATGTCTCGGCTCCAAAAACGCAAAGCTCTCAGACATACAAAAACGACAGCGAAGAGACAACTTAAATAAACGCAGACGTCTACAACGCGCATCTGAAATGCCGAAAAAAAAGCAGGCAAGGCTCCAAAAAGAAAAAGCTCAGCTGACCGACATACAAAAACAGGCAAGGCTCAATACAAACAATGCACGACATAAACTACAACGGGCTTCTCACACAGCACAGGCAAATCGATTACAGCTCCAAAACAGCACGTCCCAAATACTGGACATGCAACAACGCGCCTCTCAAAAGGCACAAGCAAAAGATACACGTCACGGACATCAACGACAGACTCCTGCTAAACGATTGCGCCAGTTAGCTGACAACGCGTTCAATAATAAGTCCACTATTCATGAAAATTCATTGGGATTAATGAATGTCATTTGCAATCATTGTCATTCACTTAACTTCCCTGAAGAAACAACTGGCAATACAAGTAATGAATTTACACGTTGTTGTCAAAAGGGTCAGATTACACTGCCTCCTTTACATCCATAAGGAAATTCACATTCTCCAGCAGCAGCATACTGATACAATAAATAATATTACATTAAAGAAAGATAATAATACAGGTGAAAAACAGACAGTAACTTTGTATAATAATGTTAAATGTTAACGTTAACCCCACCCCACCCCGCGTGGAATTGAAGAGTCGCGTAGTTTGGGGGAGGAACGATCTCCTCAATCTGTCTGTGCGGCAGGACAGTGACAGCAGTCTGTCGCTGAAGCTGCTCTTCTGTCTGGAAAGTGATCAATAAATATAGAGAGCAGGTTACAGAACAAAGCCCCCCTGCCCAGAATAAAACGAGAAAGACTGCAAACCGTCTGACATGCCGCAAACAGGATAGAGCGAGGTCAGAAATAAAACACAAAGTAGATGCATCATACACGGAGCTGCTGGAAACGAAGTAAAAATTTATAAAGGGATTAAAGAACGGGAACAAACACATGCACACCGAGATACAGAATATAAAGGCAGAAACAACGACAGTTAAACGTCCACACCACACAGCGCAGGCAGAGCCGTACTCCACAATGCACCGCATAATAGTTCGGACAAAGCTCCATTTTAAAAGTGGGGTTCCCCAGAGTGACACGGGTGAACGCTCCGTATTACACGTGCGTCATCCTCACACGTGGCTGCCCAGCGGGCAAGAGATCAAAACGCCGGGGGTAGGCGAGCGAAGCGAGCAGGGGGCGGAGCCCCCTTGTATATTTCTAAACAGTGTTATGGCATAAAGCTACACAACATCTGAAAACAAATGAATATGCATATGTAGACAGTAATGAACACACACCAGAAATTCCTGCTTAGCCGACCCGTGAACAGAATACAGATTTCAAAGCTAATGCGGAATGCGCATGTTATTCCTGAATTTCTTTGCGTACTACATTTTTGCACGTGTTGTTTGCACCATCTCCATTGCTCAAAAAATTTTAGATATTTTGGGTATGTATTAATTGTTGATAGGTTTTACACATGGCCGAGCATATGTTGCTTGGTGTAGAGCAACCTTGGCAGCAAAAGTTAAAGTTATTGTTACAGAAAAGCAAGGAAAATTAATTCACAAAACATTCAACTATATACACATCAAGCATTTCAGCATGTCAGTTACATGCACACACAGAAGCATGTAAGTGTACAAGTCATTTATTCATGATCTTATTCTTCTTGTGTGCACCCACCCAGTATTAATGACTTCTTTACACATGGCTAGATTTATTTAAACATCTTTACAGTGAATCAATTCTGATATGTACAACAAATGTTGTTTTGTTTCAAGTCAGTCCCTGCAACCTCACATCGTGTCCTCTTTGAGAATCCACCCACATGGTGACCGATGTCAGTGAGTGCATGCATACATATAGGAAACCCCTCCTTAACCGTAACAGCACAGGACACAGCCTCACTTACACTTTCAGAGTGTGAACGCTACACACTTATCCACACTTGTGTCAGCTACCACTCTCTGCCTTGACTACACGTTGTTGCACCCTAGTGGACCACAGCCTTACACCATGTCACTCCACCCATAAGATGGAAACCACGACACCAGTTACCTCCAGTAAGCAGATCAGTGTTTGCTGTTAAATAAAAGTAACTTCTGTATTTTTATACATTTTTGCTTATCATAGCACTAGGCAAGGCCAGATTAAGACCCCCCCACAGGCACCTAGGTGATGTAACCCCTTAACAGAGAGTTGATCATACCTTTTACAATGCAGCACACAGACACCAGATTGTTTAATGCAGCATTGCATTTCATACTCTTGATTTTGGTGTAAGACTCAATCTCTACTAATCTCTACTATGGAGTGATAGACAGTTTCCAGCAGCTTGCTAAACACATCAAAAGACCTGAGTCTCCTTGACAAGTACCGTCTTCTTTGGCTCTTCTTGTACAGAGCGACTTGTGTTGTCAGACCAGTCCAGTTTGTTGTTTGTAGCTTTGCATCACTTCCACGTCCTCTGCCTGGATGGTGACTTGTCTCCGCCTAAAGTCCACCACCAGCTCTTTTGTCTTACTGATGTTGAGTTGCCAGTTGTTGTCCTTGTACCACAAGGCAAAGTCCTCTAGAAACTTGTCTCCATTATAAATGCAGCCTATGATGGATGAGTCATCTGATAATTTCTGTAGATTGCAAACTCTGGAATTATGGTGGAATTCCATTATGTAGAGTGTGAACAGGAAGGGAGACAGGACAGTTGCCTGAGGTGCTCCATTACTACACACCTCCATTTCTGACACACAGTCCCTCAGCCTCAAAAAGTGCTTTCTGTTGATCAGATAGTCCATGATCCAGGAGATTGTGGGAGCATCAAGATTCAAAACCTTGATCTTTTCCCCCCAGCCGTGAGCTTTTCCCACAGTTGATAAGGCCAATCTCTTAAAATCAACCATCGCCCCCTTAAGATGCCTTTGTGGATACTCAATCATTTCATGAGTTGACTGGTGAAAAGACCTCTTACCATCACGGCCCCTGGGTGTGCACACAGAATGCCCTGATGGTAGACCCGCCCTGGCACTGGGAGTGTGTTGATCAGACATAGAAGTAAGAGTTTCCCTGTGCACTGTACACCTGAAAACACCACAGTGACACACACATCAGCCTTTGTACTTACACAACATGGTGTAGCTTGGAGTTAAACTTGAACGTAGATTAGTACTTGATTTGTTTTAATAAAATAACATCAATAAGGATACCTGTGAAGAATAGCAGGTAACACAGTTTAAGACTGCACTAGACAATCGGTGCTTAAAGACAATGTACTGAATATTTATTTTGGTTAGTATTCATATAAATGGCACATTTAGTTAGCAAGTTGCATATCTGTGTAACTCTAAAATTTGAAAGACCTCCCATGCACATCCACCTACATTCAACTAAACAAAACAGAAATGAATTTGTTTGCTAATGACTTACAAGATGTATATATAGCTCAACTTCCTGAGAGCTTTAAAAGTGTGAAAAGCAGTCTGTGTTGTGGTAGTTGTGCAAAATAAAAGCTGAGGCCAAAAGTTTTAATGTAACACATTTAACTCAGCACTTATGCTCTAATGCTCACAAGACTATAACAGTGTTAACATACAGTATATTTTCAGGCAATGGATTAATCTGTAATAAAGCTTAATCAATCTTATTTAACATCTCAATACAAGACGCAGAACTCACAAAGCAATGTACACCATGCCATGTTTAATATAAAGTACAGAAGTGTCATTCAACAATCGAGTGATGAGCTTGATGAAGTCTCACAGAGAAGGTTCAAGACAGAAGGCACCGTGAGCTGCACAGACACATCCACTTACCTTTGATCCAAGTGAAGAATCCTTATTGAGACAGGATGTTAGATGAATGCTCTTAGAAAAGATGCCCCAATCAAAATAAGTGAAGGCAACATCCATGAATGCTCACTTCCTTCTTGTTTTCACATTTCAGAGAAATGTCCCATCTAAATGAAAGAAATATCCCAGATTCCTCTGTGAACAGCACTCAGAGTCTCTAGTAGTACCAGTACCAGTATTGTCACATCAGGTACAGAGTACACCATGTCACCATGACAAAATGCACACCTTCATGTATTTTTGTACAGCGATTCTAACAAATGCTATAGGCCTCCCTGCTGCTTGGGCTATTGAATTCACTGGAACTGAGCAGACCTGAATCTATAATGCAAAAACTAAACTTCTACGGCCCCCTGAACATTCTCTTTTAATTTTTTTGCTTTCTTAAATAACCTGAAAGTATATACAGTTTAATCAAAGGAAACAAAGGAAAAAAGACCAGCAATCAAGCATCAGCTTTCACTCTCTATGTTGTTACATGAAACAATCCCGAGTTTTCTTTTTCAGATAGCTAGTAATTTCATAGCAATTCCTACTATATCTGGGGTTCCACATTGGTACCTTCCATATAATTATGAAAAAGTAAACACAAAAGATTAGTGACAAAATAACAATGAATGACCATATGGGTCATAGTGATCACAGATCGGCAAATAAATGTTTTTTTAAAGAACTGAAGCGCACACTCAGATGGGTTCCACAAATGAATGCTTCTTTATATCTTGTTCAAGGTGGAGGGGTGAGAATTCCAATTTGGGGGCAAAGGAACTGACATCACAAATCCTTTGGCCTGCCTGTCCTATAGGAGAAGGAGGAAAAAGTGTTGCCAGCAGTACCCTCTCGTGTTCAGAGGTGGTACTGCTGATTTTGTCACAACCTTGTGGTTGCACCCTACTTGCACATGTCCATCTCCATTTAAATGCAATTGCAAAGGATGTATCAGTCTAAATATTTCTGTTTCCACATGTGGGTCACTTTCTGTTAATCTGTCATTTGTGAATAATTCCAAGAGGCGCATAGTAGAAATGACATCATAAAACAGGGGTGTAAAATGGAGGGTCAGCCGGTTGCTCTTTTTTGCTTCAGCCACTTTTCTAACTTTGTAATTAATTATTGCTGCATATGGAACATAAGGCAAACTAAGTTTTTTTTAAGATTCATAATTCACTATTTCTCTTGCTTTTAACCAATAATAATAATGCAAAGCAGATGCACAGTCAACTCAGGGGTCTTTCTTTCTGGAGGGCCACCATTCTCTCTCCATCCAATTTCTTAATTAGAAGACCACTGTTGCTGATATTGAAACAGACTGTTTACTTCAATGACTTCCCAGTGGCCTCAATCTCCTACACCAGAAATATCTAAACCTGTTGATTTTCTGTTTGCTAGGAGCACCGTTTCAAACTTTTGGAAATTATTATTTGTCAGACCTTAAAGTTTTTTCTTTTCAACTATATAATCAAAATAGATATTGCATGGTGGACACATAGGATCAAGTTAGCTGATCATCACTTGGCTTGTTTTGCATTTCATTATTGTTGGGCTGCCAGGTTTTGAATTTTAAAATGCAAGTCAGTTAAAATCAATTTGAGTGGTATGATTCATATGAAACAGTAGTTACTAATTAAGAAAGTGGAGCCACTTTGATCCTCCAGGATCTGGATTTGGACACACTGAGTTTCCTTCACTACAGACACTTCACTCACAGATACAGAAAAAGGACTGACATTTTGTGAAAAATCAAGACAGACGCCGTGTGATGGGTGCAGGACTTCAATGTCTGGTCCCAACTTTACCTCTCATAAGCAGAGCCTTGCTGACAAAATGTTCGACACAAAAATAACACAATTTAATTATTGCTCAAACGTAGCAAAAATCCAGTCTTTTAGTAATTAAATAATATAAACCTATGGACCCATTAAGAATATTAAGGTCCAACTGTGAAGATATCCTTTAGATTATGGGTTTTACTTGAAAGTATAAAATCAAGTCAATATAAAGGATGGTTCCATGGCTGCTTTTAGAAGAGGTGTAAGCTCATAGCACTTTAGCTAGAAATTATCTTTTTTGCACTGAGATGCCACATGCAGTGGCTTCTATATCCTAGAATTTAACTGCACAAAACTTCCCAGCATTCAACCTTACACTAAACAAAGCAGGTCGTGAAAGACGCGCAACAGAGACCTTTATTTGGAGTTTCATAATGTTCTGTCTTTGAGAGTTCATCTTTAGACATTTAAATCATCCTACCTAGAAAAGAGAATCGGTTTAGGGACATTTGAGTTTCATTTCTAATGCTGTGACCTTTGGATTCCGTCTACACTATGGTACTCGTACAGGACACTACAACTTCTTCTACAATGAATAAATGGAAAGATGAGAGTTATAGACTTAACTTACCGTAAATGAATGACATTTAATTAATTAAGGAGAATCATGTTTTCTGATACAAATACAAAACACTGCAAAGGAGACAATCATAGAGTTTTTGGGCTTGATGTCTGTCTTCCAGGGATACTGTACATCTGGAAAATAAGAAACTCGACAAGTGAGAGGAGCCCATTTGGTCCAACGAGCTTGTTTATTTAGCTAATAGAGAAGCTCTTCAAACATCCCTTCCAGACACTTCTTAGAGGTTATCGGGGTTTCTGCATCAACTCCATGTCCTGGTAATTTGTTCCAGAATACATGCACATTACAGAGCAGTACTAGAAATCAGTTACAAGCATCTTTGGCTAAAAATTGTTTTTGATGACTGAAGACAAGGCTTTTATTTTCAGCAGCTAGAACAGATATTTTACCTGACTGTACAAGTTTCAACCTACCTGTAATATAAGAAATATTGATTTTTTTAAGTGGAAATTAAAGTGAAAATCTAGCTGATCTGTGTGGTCATGGGCATGTATAACATCTTTTTACTTGTTTCATGTCTAGGTCACAAAGAAATTGACCCTCCGATATACGCCAATATATTTCATGAAGGTAAATGTCTTCCATCTGATTGCAAATTGTCAGCTTTGGGTTGGAGAGCTGCAGCTACCGCAGCACAGACACATTTGCATCTCTCAAGCTTTTCTAATTTTCAGGCATGTGCTGACCTTGACTGAACAGACAGAGACATCACATTTGGCCAATTGGACTTCAATAGATTGATAACAAAATATAATAAAATGATTTGGCACTTTAGTGAATTAATAATAAAACATCCATAAAGTATTATGGATTGTGATAGAGAATACACATATCCATTCTAGAGTCCCATATACATATGCTCAAGGAAGAGAAACAAGGGGATACACCAAACACTAAACTGCCTTATCTAGACCTACTTTAGCTATATCATTATTATTCTATCATCACCCACTGTCATGAGTTCTACGAATCAAACCACAAGTGGCCAAAATGAGGTTCTTGCACAAGGTTACTAGGTTCACTTCCCATTATAAAGTGAGGAGCTCAGCAATAGGCCAAGACCTGTACTTGTTCTTAAGAGGAACAAGTTAAGGTGATTTGGGCAAGTAGTTAGGATGCCAACTGGGTACCTGCCAAGAACTGGAATATCAGGCAGCATTCATTGTGAGAAGACCTTGTGGCAGGGTCTTCCTGTAGGAATAACACCAATTGGCTGGCCTGAGAGTGTCCAGTCTCCAGAAGGAGGTGGAAACTGTTGGCTGGTTATAAATGGATGGCCTTTGTAGCTTTCCATATTGCAACCTTAACTTCCACCAGCAAAAGCTGATTGAAGGTGAAGTGGATACCCACTTGTGCTGGCCTGTTGGACCCTAAAGCATTTTCTCCTTCACTTCACCTCTAAACACTAAGAAAGAGGCCATTATTTGTATCACTCCAAGGAAGAGTTCCTTCCCGAGTCAGAACAGGTGGCAACCTCTGCACGTAAGTAATGCTTTTAATGTTCCACTTTACATAAACAAACTATTGACCTTAGACCTCTTAAATTCATGCCAACCTCTTGTTGTCTGCCTGCCTCAGTGCAGCCTGGTAGGAGGTCAATGATTTGGTTTATTAAGTAAAGAAGACCTTAACTCAAAAGTGACACCAAACATCAAAACAACAAACAAAGACAGCAATTATCAGTAGTTGAAGAACAGCATACTGAGCATACTCACTCAAGTCACATGTACAATTTGTAAAGATGGCTATCACCTGTAAATAAATCACCAGTTTAAACCCTCTGCCTGTACACAAATGTTAGATCTCTATATTTATGGCAAAATTGTGAACGTCTGCCTAGCTAGTTAGGCCACCACCAGGAAAAACCCCAGACAGGTCATGCCAGTGTTGGTATGCAAGTGTGCTGAGTCTCCTTGAAGGTAATTGGCAAATGGAACCAGCATATATAATGTTCTCCCAGAATGCTAGGGGGCAGACAACTCAGTGGCAGGGGATGCCTGGCCATTAGTACATCAGATTTTACCTGCCTTTATTAATTCAAATCACCATAAGGTGCTTCAGAGAGTAATTTATATGTGTTAGATATTGTGGTGTACCAAGTACTTTTTTACATGTATTTACTTTTTAATCAAATAATTTAAGCACATAGAATGGCATTGTGTAAAGACAGCAGTGGCAACACTAGAAAAATGGAGATGTTCCTGATGTTAAAACCAATACACTAATAAAAGCTGGGAGGTAAAAACATCACCGAAAGACTGAGCACAATCTTCCCAGTAGTGTAGTGGTTACAGGTTTCGGTTGTATGTAACAAGATGAGACCTTTCAGCCATCAAGCTTATATGGTTAGGCAACAGCAGAGTTGTCTCCATAGGCCAATCTCCACCAAATACATTTTAAAATTTGTCATGGAATTCCCTTCAGCTACACAAATCAATACAAAGCTCTGTTTGAAGAAAGGTTTTCTGGATTTTTAAAATTTTCTCAGGTGTCATTGAATACATGATTTACTCTTCAGCTTAAAGAATTCTGCTGAATCAGTTTTACTGATGATTTTGTATTCTGGAGCCCTGGATTATATTTCGGTAAAGCCTTTCATTCTGTTCTTAGAGTAGGATATGCCATTTAGTTCAGTGATGCCTTGGCTGGTGAGTCTCTAGTTCTTCTCAGTTCTTTGTTAGAAAACGGTGACTGTACGGCTTTGATCTCAAAGGTTTCTGTTGAACCTAATCAACTGTTACTTTTAGAATGTGAAAGATCCTCTTCCCAAATTCTCTGTTTTTTAACTTCTTACTTCAGTTAATACAACTTGGTAAAATACATGCTGACCTTCTCTAAAGTATCAGTTCAGGTTGGTATTGTTTTTGAGATCATAGTTCACTTAAATCCTAAAAGGCAGGTCACTTGTGATGAGCAAATTCTAGTGTGAATGACATTCAGCCTGGTATGTTCTCTTCAGAAGCACACTGCCTCAAAGGAGCCTTTTGGGTTTTCACGGAAGACAATCTATGTATGTTTATTACTATTTATTCAATTTATGTATGCTCATATTCATTAAATTAAAAACATACAAAACAGTTAGTTGGACTAAATAGTTAATTTATATTTAGCTCTTGATAATCAGACTGGCTTAAAGAAAACATGTCAAGGGGTGAGTTGGTAAAACATGCACAACAAGTACTGTACATAAAAGATAACCCAGCATGATTCTTTAAAGGTTTTTTAAGCAGCTCCATCTCAGAAATGACAACCAGTGCCCTGGCTGCTACATATGTCATGTACACCCACAAATTTGAAATTCAATTTTCTCCACAAAACAATAATAATCTATTCTTGTGAAACCTAAAAATAAGCATATCTCTGTTTTGAATTTCAGAACAGAACCTTACAAGTGATTGAACTGTTCAGAAATAAACTTATTTAGTTGCATTTGCCATTCAAAAACAAAATATTTTATGTTTTTAAAGAAATTAATGCATTATTGGGAGATTTAAGATGAGCAGTTACAGGTAGAAATTAGACAACATTCATATGAGTTACGTAGACTTAACATACTCAACACCTCACATTAAAAATGAGCAAATTACTTACGTATAAAGAGGCTAAAAGCAACTCATTTGTGTTTGCCCACTTCGTTCCACTGCAAATCTCATCCTTAGATGTGCTACTGTGTCACATCACTCTGCCCTAGATGTTTTAAATCCTGTCATGCATTTCTGCATTCACCTTCTTTGCCTGCTTTATTTGGTGTTGGTAAGCACTGGGCATGCAGAAGCCACCAGAGATGGACAGGATGCTGATCTGTCACAGGGTTTGTTCACGTATAGCACGCCAATGTAAAGTCCCTAACTAACATAACATGTATGGGAGAACCCTTCAAAAGAAGAACATACAAACTCTGCACAGAAAGTGGCCGTGTAGCAAAAATGCCAGTTTCATAGTTACATCATACTGGCCTTTATGCTTTACTACTCCTCCTAAATTAAAACATTAATTTGTGAAACCTAGCCTTTAAGTTCTAAAATGAAATTATGTCTGTGCAATGCACTAACATTACAAAAAGAAGAGAATAATTTAAATTTACATATAACCAACCTTAAGAAATAAATGCCAAGCCAAGAAAACAAGTTAAAACTAGGCAGCTCTTTTATTTGGATGTTCCTGTCTGTGACTGTTCCCCTGATGTTCATGTACTGTGTGAGTAGTAAATGGTATTTGTGTGTTTTTTAATTTACTTGAAAGTCAAATATAAACTGATTTCTGTCACTGTTAAATATAAAAACCTGAAATATTCATAGAGCTCCTATCCGGTGCTGACAGGTGGACAGAGGTTTGCCTTCCTTAAACTGATCGATCAAACAAATGTCCTCATGGAAGAAATGAGGTGTTACAGCTGCCAACGCATACTAACAACAGTCAGATATCCAAAACAAGCCACAGCAGGTACAATCCAGCCTAAACAGGAAAATAAATAAAATTTACTCTTTTGTAAAACTCAGAATTGTCTACATTTATTTTTTGGTAGGAAATATGACATGTCCTGGTATCTCAAAAATGGAGAGAACACCTGTTGACAAGCAAAGTAAGTGTTGGATTTACTTCTGTTGTATTCAAATCACAAAAGTGATCACTCCTAAATCTATAGGGTCACACAGGGTATATCTTATAAACGTATACATTTTACTGTATAATTTTAAGATTTTTTCTGATATAAATTATATTCTTGGATATTTTTATATTTAGATGTTCTCTAAAAAACCTGATACATGGATGATGTCAGTAAAATGTATCATTTGTTTACATTTCATATCCAATAAGATTAAATACAAAAATTCATGCATTTAATAAACAGATGTATTAGTATTTACGAGTATTAAAGGGGTGAATGTTTCAGGCTAAAAATTCAACTTCTAATTTAAGTGATTAAAAAGTCTGTTGTTTGCATATTTTGTTTTGTGAAAACTTTGTAACTGATCCAGTTTCAGGTGTTTTTCCTGGGCATAGCAATTCGTCACTGAATGTCTCTTCTGCCAGTGAGCCAGACTATGGTAAGCAGATTTATATCAATGCATATATTTAAAAAAATTGAAATGAAGCTGCTTCAGTGGCAAACTTGTAAGATTTACATTCTAGGTACTCCATGGTAATGAACTCCGCTTTTTATGAAGTGTGCGCCATTCTACTAGCATTCAAGAATGTCTGAAACACCTGGAAAAGGTTCAGTTTGAAAATCTGAAATGCTTTCTTCTGCTGGTTCATCCTTATTCTTTAACTGTTATGGCAGACAATTGTCACTCTGCAAAGTGAAAGCATATTAAAAATGCACATGTAAAGATTATTATGTTATGTTATCTATATGCACATTTTTAACTTGTCCAATTTAGGGCAGTACTTGGTACAAAATGGGAATGAACCTTGGACAAGGTGCCAGTGCATTAGAGGACACACACGTTTACACTCCTGTAGTTGGTGATCCTCACACACACTCTCACAAGGGGCCAGATTAAGATGGCTTGATAAACCTGACACACACGATATACATGTTATAATGCTTTCGGGCAAGATTGAAAACTGGAGTGCCTTGGGAAAACAACACCACCATACTCCAATATATTATATTATATTACAGTCATATGAAAAAGTTTGGGGACCCCTCTTAATTCTTTGGATTTTTGTTTATCATTGGCTGAACTTTTAAAGTAGCAACTTCCTTTTAATATATGACATGCCTTATGGAAACAGTAGTATTTCAGCAGTGACATTAAATTTATTGGATTAACAGAAAATATGCAATATGCATCATAACAAAATTAGACAGGTGCATAAATTTGGGCACCCCAACAGAGATATTACAGCAATACTTAGTTGAGCCTCCTTTTGCAAATATCACAGCCTCTAGACACCTCCTATAGCCTTTGATGAGTGTCTGGATTGTGGATGGAGGTATTTTTGACAATTCTTCCATACAAAATCTCTCCAGTTCAGTTAAAGTTGATGGCTGCCGAGCATGGACAGCCTGCTTCAAATCATCCCATAGATTTTCGATGATATTCAAGTCAGGGGACTGTGACGGCCATTCCAGAACATTGTACTTCTCCCTCTGCATGAATGCCTTTGTAGATTTCAAACTGTGTTTTGGGTCATTGTCTTGTTGGAATATCCAACCCCTGCGTAACTTCAACTTTGTGACTGATGCTTGAACATTATCCTGAAGAATTTGTTGATATTGGGTTGAATTCATCCAACCCTCGACTTTAACAAGGACCCCAGTCCCTGAACTAGCCACACAGCCCCAAAGCATGATGGAACCTCCACCAAATTTGATAGTAGATAGCAAGTGCTCTTCTTCTGCCATGCAAAGCACTCTTTGTTATGACCAAATAACTCAATTTTTGTCTTATCAGTCCAAAGCACTTTGTTCCGAAATTAATGTGGCTTGTCTAAATGAGCATACAACATGCAACTCTGTTTGTGGTGTGAGTGCAGAAAGGGCTTCTTTCTCATCACCCTGCCATACAGATGCTCTTTGTGCAAATTGTGCTGAATTGTAGAATGATGTACAGATACACCATCTGCAGCAAGATGTTCTTGCAGGTCTTTGGAGGTGATCTGTGGGTTGTCTGTAACCATTCTCACAATCCAGCGCATATGCCGCTCCTGTATTTTTTTGGCCTGCCAGACCTGGGTTTAATAGCAACTGTGCCTGTGGCCTTCCATTTCCTGATTACATTCCTTACAGTTGAAACTGACAGTTTAAACCTCTGAGATAGCTTTTTGTAGCCTTCCCCTAAACCATGATACTGAACAATCTTTGTTTTCAGACCTTTTGAGAGTTGCTTTGAGGATCCCATGCTGTCACTCTTCAGAGGAGAGCCAAAGTGAAGCACAGCTTGCAGTTGACCACCTTAAATACCTTTTATATCTCATGATTGGACACACCTGTCTATGAAGTTCAAGGCTTAACGAGCTAATCCAACCAATTTGGTGTTGCAAGTATTCAGTATTGAGCAGTTACATGCATTCAAATCAGCAAAATTACAAGGGGACCCACATTTTTGCACAGCCAGTTTTTCACATTTGATTTAATTCCATACAACTAAATACTGCTTCACTAAAAATCTTTGTTTGGAAAACACCCCAGTACTCAGATGTTCCTAGGAAATGAAAAACATACCACTGTTATCTTTTTTGTTGAAAGTAGAGTAAATTATTATGCAGGCTGAGAGGGGTTCCCAAACTTTTTCATATGACACATATTATATTATATTACTGTATATTATATTATCAAGTTTTTAAAAACAAATTTTTAGAGGTAAGGCAGTTCTACTCACTAAACATGATGCCGGAGAGTGGTGATGTTTTGCATGTTGATTAGCACATGTAAATAATAATTTCACTATATTCTGTTCATGTGACGATTTTGATCCTATGAACCTGTCATAATATATTATGTATGTTTCAGAAAGAACCAGAGAGTTTACAGAGAATGAAGAAAGCCTCAGTATCAGTGTAATTACATTTTGAAATATTTTATTTATTATAAAATGACCTCCTACTTCATGACAACCCTTCATACTTGTGATAAGCTGCCCGGACACAGACAGACGGACACCGTATTACTGTCCACCACACGTTTATTATTTATCATATTTACAGTAAAGTGCACAACCCAGTGCACAAAGCACCAATCACCCCTTCAAATCTTGGCCACACAACAATGCCTTTCACAGTCTCTTTGGTCCGCCTCCACTCCTCTCCAACACGCTTCGTCTTCTTCCTCCCGACTCTCGCTCCTCACTGGAGGGAGGCGGCCCCTTTTATATGCCCTGGATGGGCTCCAGGTGCATCTTCAGGGCTTCCGTAGCCACACCCCTGTGTGGCGGAAGCTCCCAATGTGAAGCCGGAAGTCCACCAGGTGCCCTCAAGTCTCTTCCCCCCAGCACTTCCCGGTGTGGCGGAAGTACTGAGGGCCAATGTTCCCAAGGCATCGGGGCGCCCCCTGGCGGTGACCACGGGCCCCTACAGGGTTGAGCTTCTAAGCTCCGTACCCGTGGTCCCCAAAGCCACCAGGGAGGATGCCCCCTCGTGTCCTGGAGGAGGCACAAGCCCTCCACCACTCCTCCTAGGCGTAGGAATACTTCATATTCAGAATACTATATAAATACATACAAATGTATGTTGCAGTGAAGTACATGCAGGAACACTAAAATGCCATTTTCACAAAATTAATGACTGTATTTTACTACAAAAGTCAAATTTATTGAACAATATTCAGTTCAAATACTGGTAAGAATTTCATTTTAATTAAACATGGAGAAAAAATAACCCTGTCATGCTTTACACCCCATTCTTTTTTAAGGATATTTTACGGAGTAAACGAGGTATCCACAGATCCCATAAACACTGCGGCTGAATGTGATGAATGATTCTATCAGTTTGTATTTGTAGCAATCTAAATTTAGTTGGAGCTGGAGAGACGCTCCTAGTTTGTAGTGTGTTGGCATACAGATGCAGTCATAATTTATGGTGGGATTGACAAAGAATTTGAAGCCAAAATCATGCAAAACTATTTCACCACCTAAAATGTATTGGCTATAATGTCATATGCTTTTTCAAACATAAATATGTGTTAATTAATAAATAAGAAATAGTGAGAGTAAAATAACACAAATTTGCATTTTACAGTTCAATACACAATACTTGCCTCTTTGGTCACAATAGATATTATCTGTTCAACAAGTGATGATACCCATAAATATGGCAGCACAGACTGAATTCTTTTTTTTAATTATTTGGAGGAAAATAACATTGCATACAATGAAGTTGAACTTAACAAAACATAATTCAACCCCCACCCAGCATGTTTATTTCATCATGTTGTCATTGAGTGTGAAATTGTTTAGATTGGTAAAATGTGACACACTGCAGAAATCAATCTCAATTTGCCAGTTCATCGAAAACCCTTATTAAAAAAATAAAAAGGCCGGAGGTACCAATGGTCCCTTTAAAACTGACATGAATTTAAAAAACTGAAAACAGCCTAACTGCTGCTGAAAAATGGCATGTCAAGGGCGTCTTCTTTTGAAGTCAAGAATGGGCCATCACTTCAAATCAAGAAGTGTTCCACTTCTGTGTAAAATCAAAATGTCAATCTGACTTAGGCACACCAGCTATCTGGTTTAATTCAGGTTTCCCTCTCTGCTTGTCATGCACTTTATTTAGAAGCATTATTTATGTCTAGATATCCACTTTTTCATATCTCTGCCCACTTTCCCCCTCAGGGTTTTTCTTTTTTTTTTAATTCAGGGAAATCCTACTTATAGGTTAAGTACGCATATGATGTAACTCCACTGTACTTCATTTTGAAATTACAAGGATAACATGCTGAATGTGAAATACTATGCACTCTCTTATTGGTAACATTATAAAACTAAAAATGTACCTAAGCACCCAGCTTAGAGGTGGGCAGAGCATTTCATATTGGACTCTTTGCAGCAGTGCTCCATCTGTTGGAATATTGAAAGAATGCATCTTGTTATGCAAACATGAATATAATGCACAGTTTTTACATTCCCACAGACGGAGTACCACACATTTTGGCACTTTTACAGACATTACTTTTCCTATTGATGGCATACAGAAAAAGGATCCAAATATCAACAATACATTGCTACTGAAAATATTACAATACTGCACCGTAACAATTTATTTTTTCCTTAAAAACGTGATATATTCTTTTTTCTGGCTGCTTCCATAAATTGTCATCAGTCTTTGCAGCCCAATATAATAGGCATCCATTTTCTGACCCTGATTTGTCCATTATAGTGGCAAAGGGAACCAGAAACTATCCAAGCAGTGCTGTATGCAGTAGTACCAAGCCTGGACTGGGCCTCAGCCTTCTGCAGTATGTGTTGACACCAAAGCTGCCACACATACTGGCACCAATTAGTCAGCAAGTAGCTTGAATACAAACATGTTTTTCACATGTGTGAGTAAACTAGAGTACAATAGATGTTGAGATGTAGAAGGTACAGAGGGAGAAGGCTCTTTGCTCTTCCTACAATGTGATGCCTATGATTTTTCATTGTTTTTGTCTATTTGGACAGTCAACACATATCAACATTTATTTTATATTGTGTTGTCAGAATTGCTGCATCTCAGTTAAATTACAAATGCATGCATTCAGTTTTGTAATTGGATGATAAATCCTTCCTTTACCTGATTTTGATATTTAATTAAAGTTGTTATGTGCACTTGTTTTGTTTTTGGTTAAGTGGATGACTGTTTCAATCAGAATCCTGTTAAGTGAAAACAATTGTTACTAGAGATGTGAGAAGCCGACATAGCACTACTTAGTGCAGAACTGATCCTTGTATTATGGCTTGTGCTTCTGCAATTCCAAAAGTAAAATAGCTTCTTCAGAAAACAAATGGGGTTATGGATATGAAAAACAAAACAAAACTGAGGAAACAGACAATCAGCTCATCTCAGCTGTACAGCCAGATAATCATCATCACAAACAGCTTTATACAAATGTAACAGCATAATGAGAGCAAAACCACAGCCATTACATTTACAGTATCTGTGCATATAATATGTGTATAATGGTCAAGCGTGCAGGAATCCAACATTAACCATCATCCCACAAAAGCAAAGACTATAAAGTCTGTAGGGCAACATGTCCATAGGAGATAGTTTGAGATCTTCAGTCCTGTTCAGTAAAGGCATGAGCTCAGAATGATTGACTTGCATTGTTATATAGACATGCGCACCCGTGACTAACAATGTAATCAGCTGAAATGAATGGCGGCCAGTGGGACTGCAGATTGGAATGACCATTGCAACTTCAAACGTGCCAGAAAATGTTCAATTAAATATAATTTTATAATACTTTTATCCAGCTTTTAAATGTGATGAATGAGATATTGGAAAAACTACTTATGACAGAAGCTAAACATACTTAAAAATGAGTTGTTGTTTTTGTATGTTTTGTTAACTCAAAGCATTTAAAGATGTAAGCAGAAGCGGGCGTTGTATCTTTGTTTAGACCAAATTTCAGACTAGGCCTGCATTACTGCTGTTGCTTAACACTGAGTTTCTTTTTTTCTTTTTTAAATGTTAAAATGACCAATAAATTCATTCATCCATTGAAAAAAAAAACAACTCTTTTTTTAAGCACATTTTTGAAAGCAGAAAGTCTTTCCTGGAAGTAGAGGGCTCAAGTAAGAAACTATATAAGAAAATATATATTCTTGTAAAGTTTTATACATTGTTTTCCTAAATAATGTGTCTTATGAATAAAAATGCGTAACAAATATTTTTCTTAACTTAGAGAATGAATTAGACATCACAGATTTCAACATGGTCTGCCCTACATACCTGGAGTACAGAAAACGTAAGTCAGTCTGCTTAGGATGTGAATTACAGCCTGATTTTTTATTAACATGTTAAAATTTCAGCCTTTGGATAAAAGTGCTATCTTAAACACAAGTGCTCTTTTGACATTTAAGCAATACTCAGAAAATCCAGGAAAAGGGTTCTTATAGTGATTACATTTTCTTTCAAAAAGTAAACAATTAACAAAAACGGCTTTAACAGATACTGCTTATCCTTGCAAGGAAAAACCTTTGACTACAACATTTAGAGAGTGTCTGAAAAAAAGCACACTGCCTTGAGTAATGTGTCACCCAAGTGGCAAAAAACTGAAAATGCTATTATAAATTATCAAAACATGGAAGTGGATTAAGGAAGAACTATGGTAAGAATTATATATAATGATTTTTTTGTACTGAAGCTCTAAAATTAACAAAGGAAAGCAGTGTCGAAGCAGAAAAGGAGGATCATTATAAATTTTTCTCAGAAGGAAAGTAACCCTTTTCCAGTTGTAAACAAGGACCACAAAATGGTTATTTCCATTTATGAAACAACACAATCTGCATCAAAACTCAAATGAAATAAGAAGTCACATTTCCATAGATGTGTGATGTGTCATCAGTAGATGAAGGTCTTGTAGGAAAAGAATTACTCACCTATGAGCTGATGATTGTGAAATGTAGGCCAGGTAGGTATCATAAGTAGCCACAGTGCAAGCACAGAGAGATTACAGAGATTTCACCATGTTTTGCCAAATGGCAGCAGGTAAGCAATCAAAGAGCTATGCTGGACTGAATGGCCTTATTGTTGGTTGAAATACTGGTAGTTTTAAAACTGTTTATTGTCCAAGGCCTCGAAATCATGAGGCTGGTAACAATAATCAGTTTCAGGGCTTGTATTTTCTGCTGGATTCTCAAAAGTAACACTGACTTGAGATTGGGAAGTTCCTAAAGTCCTATTCTCCACCACAACACTTAGCAATGTACTCCATGTGTCTATTGTTCTTTGCATAAAGAAAAATTTTAAAACATTTGTGTAGTGTTTGCCCTTAACAAATCCTGAACTATATCTACCTATTCTTGTTTGATGAATTTACTTTAAAGTAACAGCAGGTATCCACTATACTATTCTCCTTATAATTTTAAACATTTCAATCACGTCACCTCAAGATTTACTTTTGATTAAACTAACAAGGTTCAGCACCTTCAGTCTTTGCTCAAATATCATAAGTAGCTTTCAGTTCCAGAATACACCATTTTCCACCCAGAGCAAACAAGTCATATTAAATCTTAATGAGATTTAATTTTAAAATAAAAATGAAAAAAAGGACTCTTGGTGTAGAGTAATATTTCTAAATTTTCACATTTGTAGTGTTTCGTCCAAAACCTCAGCATTGCCTAAAGTATGGCTAAAAAGAATAGACTTTGACACTGTGTGTGAAGGAGCAATGAAAATATATGGTCAACTTTTTTTGGTATGCGATATGAAGAAAAATATGAATGTAACTTGGTGATGTATAAAATATATAAAACCTTTACCACCATAAACACATTTGGACGGAATTATTGTTGTGTTGGGTACGTGACTGTGATTTATGATTTTTAGTTTTCATTGTTATCATGGTTTTACATTTTACAGTGATAATTTGTTTGATTCAAATTGTTTTTTCATCCTTGAGGACTAAAGTATTTTAACGCATTCTTGTTTATAATGATTCTTGAGATTGGTGACATGGAACATCTTGATCAGACGTGTACATAAAAATTTCACTATACTATGTACAGCTGACAATACGACTACTGAAACTACTACTACTACCAAAGTTTTTATAGCTATGAACTCTTGTGCAGGTATAAGCCCATACACTGTTGAGGTTTTATTTCTCCTATTTTGCATGAACATTTTTTCTAGTAAAGCACTGAAGTTTGTGTTATTAATGCTTACAACAATGGTTGAAGTATGTAGCTTTGACAGTTAAGAAGAAACCATAATGCTATGTATGTTCCAGTTTTTCAATATATATTAAAACAATTCTATCTTGTATATTTTTAAGTCACTCTGGTATATTTTTCCTTCATTTTAGTCATAATAATATATGAGAGGGTTGGTTAGTTGGCAATCTAGGACTGGTGAAATCTTTGTAGCATATTCTGTGGCTCCCTAAAATACCTGCCTGGTCTACAAATTTTCAGTTCTTAGCCCTTTGGTGAGTAACTGTCTTTTGAAATGGTCTTCCTGCAACAAGGCTACCATTCACCGCTGAGTCACATCCAACATGGCTGTCCCATAGTCTGCATCCAGCATTGCTACAGCCTCTCAAACCTATATATGATTCACAGCATGGAGTATCATGGCAGCATCACAGGTACATCTTTGGTGCACAGTTGGCACTCAGGATGCGGTGGGACTTCTACCAGATACACTATGCTGATTGGTCCTGGTTACATGGCAAAATGGTATGATGTGTGCATACATCACTACTTACTGCTGTAAAAGCATTGTACGTATTTAAAAGTGTCTCTGTATAAATTCAACAAACTAAGCCCTTTATTTTTTCTTTCTTGTTTCAGGAGATAGTTATGTGAATCCAGTTTATGTTAACAGTTATAAAAACCTTGAAGAGACATCATTGTGAATGAACTGGCTATGAAAAGAGCTCAGAACAACAGTAACATTTATTTATATAACACATTTGTATACAAGTACAAAAAGTATACCTCAAAGTGTTTTACAGGAATCAGAAGAAAAAAATTACAATTATAAAAAAGTACATATATAAATAAATACGCCCTCACATTGGTATTAGGTAGCTTAATAAGGAATTAACATACTGTATTTTCTTATTAAAATACAATTTTGTATTGCATAAATATTCATGTGTTTATTCATTTGTTTAAGTGTGGTGGTGACGAATTTCTTATATTTTGAGCTTACTTTCATCAAAAATATATTTTCTAAGAAGCAATCAAAACAGTTCTTAAGTCATTTGGTTTATATGTATCAGATCAACATGTGTTATTTTATGGAATATTTGAACAAACCTTTAGTGTTTGTTTATTTATTTTAGTCACTTTTTTGATATAATACAGAAAAACATTCAATCATTTGTTTCAAACAAATTTAACTTTTAAAATTATTTTATTTACACTCTACAGGTATTTCAATATTTTATGCCTGTAATCATTATTTGAACTAAGAAGAATAACTACGTACAGTAACTCCTATTTTTAGTTCTCACTCTGTACATTAGCTTCCAGTTAACCTTACGTCTGATTTCAGAAATGCTGGTTTCACTGTTCTTACTGTAAAAATGCAGTTGGTTGTTTGCGTAAGCTACAATTGTGGCAATGAATATGTCTGGCTCTTACTAATCCTCTCCTGTTTTCTCACTGTACTCTACAATTGTATATGGTGTCACTGTTAACTTGTCTAGGCTGCTGTTTCTGGACATGCAAACATGAGACTAATTGAGAACCTTTGGCAAAAAAAGGCCAAGATTCTCAAAGTATAGTCAGCCAATCAAATTTTAAAATATGACAACCAAAGAAAAATTTATGAAAGGTCTTCAACAAGTTCTTAATTAACAAAAAGACAAAAAATAGAAAGTATGATTCCAGCTACTTACAATTTTGGATTTATGTGGAGTAGTGACAAAGGAGATCCACATTTTCAGTATGTTGTTTGTGACAAAATTCTCACAAACAAAAGTATGCATCCAAACAAATTACTTCACCATATTGAGAAAAGCCTAAGAGATCAACATGGGGGTAGAAAACAAATAAGCACTGTATGGGTATTTCTTTAAGTACAACATTGAAAGCAACAATTGTAAATACATGGTATTGGAGCAGGATACATTGTGTGCTGTACAGAGTAAGAGTAACCCCCAAAACCTTAAAGAATTCATCTACAGAGTCATCAGCAATTGGCCTGTGAACTATTTTTGGACAAAGAAAAATAGAAAAGCACCAACAATTAGAGAGATATGTAAGTCCAAGCTACACAATACAAAACAATAACAATTAGCATAATGTCTGCAAAGGGCACAGAAAACACAAAGCGGCCCAAGTTAATTTGTTCATTGAAACTGGCATGTCTAAAAGGCTATGTAACATACAATTGTTCAACAACAACATTTATTTATATAGCACATTTTTATACAAATGATGTAGCTGAATGTGCTTTACAAGATGAAGAAAGAAAAAAGTTTATAAAAAATAAAAATTACATAAAGCAATACTAAATAACAAAGAATAAACTAAGATACGATGGCCAGGAGGTCAGAAAACAATTTCCGGAGGGCTGGAGAAAAAAAAATCTGCAGGGGTTCCAAGGCCACGAGACTGCCAACCCCCACTGGGCATTCTACCTAACATAAATGATCTAAATGACCTAAATGGTTTTCAGGCTTCATGTGAAAGAAAATTCAGAAAGTTCAGAAAACTTCCTAATTTTCAAATTGAACATACCATGTGCTGCGCGTCTATGTGTTAATGTAGGAATGCAGAAAAGTAAATTGTAGTAGTATTCCCCTCCTTTATGCTTTTAAAGTGTTAGGCTACTTCAGTTTTGTTTAAATCTGGAATGATAATGTGCATCCAAATGTGCAGTATGCATCTAATAAAAGTGTTCATATTCAGTACCTAGTTTGTTTTTCTTGTTTTTAATGGGACATACCTGTAGGTTTTTACTAACATTAAAGAATTATTATATCCAAACCCATTCAGTCTACAGTTCTGTCTGATTGCGACACAAACTATACTCCATAATATCTCTAGAACAATACATCTACTATATAATAAAACACTAAGGTCTGTGCATGTCCAGTTCCTACAAGCAAAGTGATTGGTCAGATTGGCTTTGGTGATCCGACTGAAAGACGAAGTGAGAATGTGAGACACATGATGAGGATTAAAGGTGTAGAAGGCATGCTAAAAGTCAACTTCAAAGACAAGAAGTATAAAAGCGAACAGAAGGCGAGTAAGGCACCTTGAAATGATAGAATCTGAGAAGCAGACTTTATGGGAATACGCCTGGAAGAGGATGTGCCAGGCAAGAGAGATTCAGACACATAAAGATACACAAGAAAGGTGTTGAAAGTACATGCAGGGCATGTCTTTGGCTAAGAGTAAAACTGAAACTAATATATATTGTAAATGCATGGTCTTGGAGCAGGATCAATTACATCTTGGCTGAAGAAGGGGCCTGAGTTGCCTCAAAAGCTTGCATATTGTAAACTTTTTACTTAACTAACAAAAGGTGTCATTTTGCTTGACTTATAATTATGTTTTAATGTTAGATTTGATTAATTGTGACTAATTACTTGCATTTATGTGAATAATTAATTTTTTAATTGATTCCCAGCCCTAATTCTTATTCTTCCTATATGTTTATGTTTAGCTATTATTCTTGAAATGTCTGTGTATGAGACAACTGTCCAATCTTGTTTACAGGACATATGATGATCTCTTAATAATCTTTTAGTACATTTTGTGTAATTACATTTTTGTCTGTTATTCACTTGACCTTTATCTGGTTTCCTGATATGCCTGAACAGGTTATGCTATTTATTTAAGATGAACGCTATATTACTCTAAAATTATTCTCTCACACCACCTGCCCCCTACCCTTCATTCTCCTGTAACATACAAACAACCATTAATCTTAAGGTAGTTATTATAGCTCATTTCCTGAAAGGTACAGTTACAATAATATTTTTTAGTTATTCAAATATTCAGCCTATACTTATTTCGTCTAACATTTTATTTTGCTAAGAATTTGAATGAACAAGCTCTTATTTGATAACAGCTGCGAGGAAAACAAAATATTTATCCTTGTTGTTGGTCTTTATTTGTATAAGCCAAAATTTGCAGGTGAGAAGCTTTTAGGCTTCAAATAGTTTACCTTAGGGTGTTTTCATTTAACCTAAATGCTACAAGGCAGAGGTTCAAAATATCAGGATTAATATAATGGGGTCAATGGAAATGACATACATTTTATTTTTTATTTTCACATTCTGGGTTATATGCATTTTTATATCATTTTAGCTGCAATGCATTGTTGTTCCTGTAGATTGTCAGCAGTTAATGATAATCTATTTAAGTGCCTCCATTTTGACGTGTCGCTTCATAGAAATGAGAAGACATACAGTATCCTAAATTCAGGAATGAGAATGACAAGAATCTGTGATGAAAAATAACTTGCTTTCTAATTTGTTTTAATTGTCATAACACTTAAGTTTCCTGAAATCTGAACTGTTGAGTGGTCCTTAGAAAAATGTGCAGTGTTGGTGGAGCTATAGAGGTAGCAGTCTCTCAGCCGTCTTCCCCACTGTACTGATGTGCAAAAGGCACTCCAGATCCCTAATCTCAGCCCCTAAACTATTTAACTACAACCTCAGAAAGACCAAGCAGGTTCCTTGTAGTCTCCACGATACTCAGCACTTGGTAAAACTGGACAGTAGGTCTTCTTCTTGTCTTGCTTCTGACACTAATGTAGTGCTGGTGCTGAGGGTCAGAATGGATTCTTTTGCTCTTTCTACATTACTTTTTTGGTGGCTTGCTATCTTAAAAGGACTGCTCACCGCTGCTGCACTAGATGGAATTCTGTTTGCGACTTTGCAGGCTTGCTGTTTTTATAGGCAGCCCTGCTGCTGGTGATGGAATGGCAGTTCATACACTGGGTTACTCATCCCTGGCTGATCAACTTATCAGAGCTGTTACAATACTACAGTGAAAAAAAGCACCTAAATAATACATACCTACATACTGTACATTCTCCATATCATTTTTAATCTTGGTCAATCCAAACAGGGTTGCGGGTGTTAGAGCCTACCTTTGGACACAAGACAGGAAATGCTGCAAAACAAGGCATCAACCCATGGCAGAGATAATTGTAGTAAATAATTCTGCTATTAAAACCATGTAAAAATGATATGAAAATAAAATGTACCGACATTTACCCCATAGATGTAATTGTACAATCAAAATTTTTCTAGTGTATATACATTCTTCATATTTTACAAAAGTAGACAGCCTTAGTTGTATTTAATACTTCCCTGCAGCTGGGTAAAGTTCTGGACTACTTTAAAGTAGCCACTATTATTCCAGTCCCCAAGAAGGATAAAATCTCCGAACTTATTGCTTTGACCTCAGTTGTTATGAAAATATTCAAACGTCTCATGCTTTCCTACCAAAAGTCTATCACTGACCCTCTCCTTAATCCACTTTGGTTTGCATATTGGGGAAATTGCTCAGTGCAGGCAGAGCCGGCCCTAGACAATTTCGGGCCCGAAGCAAACTGATACTGCGGGCCCCGTAAGGGTCCCAACCCCTGCTGCTAGGAGGTCAGGGGCAGAGCCCTGGCTGTCAAGTGACTTCCTCCATTCTGAGCTGCAGAAATGCGTTTTCCCGGCATCTACAACCATCACTTTTTGACGATTTCCGTTTGACACTGACAACCGTAACCCACTGACAGGAGCCAAATTCGCAGGCTGTCAGCACAGACTGTCGTACTGGCGGTGGAACTGAAGACATTTGGAATACAATAATTGCAAACTGTGGAAATTCGGCAAGGCCTAACTACTATCTACAAGACGTTCTTTCTAACAAAATGGAAATATATTGATATGAAGGAAAGTGATGGCTTTACGAAGAGAAGGGCCCCTTTTATGCTCTGTCGAGAATGCAGTGCGGTGGAGAGGCCCTGACTGAAGCGTAAGTGGCTGCCTACTGAGGACAGAGGCACAGATGAGCCGTGGAGGCGGCAACAGGTGAGCGGGCCTGAGTGAAGTGTAATGAAGATTGGAGTGCCGAGTGGAGATGTCCACGTGGAGTAATTAGGTGATGGAATATGTTGCCCGTGAATTATATATATAAAAAAATTAGTAATAGAGGTTGGAGTGAAGGAGTCTGTTGCTCCATTGGGCCCTCCGCAGCAGTGTCGCATCACAGGACAAAAAAAAACCTTGGGCGCAGTGGGCCCTCTCCAGCTGTGGGCCCGAAATGGTCGCTTCATTCGCTTCGCCCTAAGGCCAGCTCTGGTGCAGGAAGCAGTTCATTTATGCCTGCACTATGTTCTTCAGCACCTGGACTTGCCTAACATCTGCTTGTTTGTGGATCTCTGCTCAGCCTTCAATAACATTGTTCCAGAGTTGCTTCAGAGTAAACTAATCCAGTTAGGATTACCCTATGGTGTCTGCCAGTGGATTATGAGTTTCTTGACAGGTAGGAAGCAGTATGTGAGACTGGGCCCCCATCTGTCAAATCCAATGTCAGTTAGTATAGGCTCCCCTCAAGGCTGTGTTCTTTCAACTCTCCTGTTTTCACTCCATACAGATGACTGTAGATCCATGGACAAATCTGTAAAATTCCTAAAGTTTGCAGATGACCCAACCATAGTGAATCTCATTACTAATAATGATGTGTATACCTATCAAAGTGAGGTGGACCTTCTTGTAGAATGATGTACAGTAATCCCTCGCTATATCGCGCTTCGCCTTTCGCGGCTTCACTCCATCGCGGATTTTATATGTAAGCATATTTAAATATATATCGCGGATTTTTCGCTGCTTCCGCGGGTTTCTGCGGACAATGGGTCTTTTAATTTCTGGTACATGCTTCCTCAGTTGGTTTGCCCAGTTGATTTCATACAAGGGACGCTATTGGCAGATGGCTGAGAAGCTACCCAGCTTACATTTCTCTTTCTCTTGCGCTGACTTTCTCTGATCCTGACGTAGGGGGATTGAGCAGGGGGGCTGTTCACACACCTAGACGATACGGACGCTCGTCTAAAAATGCTGAAAGATTATCTTCACGTTGCTATCTTTTGTGCAGCTGCTTCCTGAAACGACATACTGCACAGTGCTTCGCATACTTAAAAGCTGGAAGGGCACGTATTGATTTTTGTTTGTCTCTCTCTCTCTCCCTGCTCCTGACGGAGGGGGTGTGAGCTGCCACCTTCAACAGCTTTGTGCCGCGGTGCTTCGCATACTTAACAGCCAAACAGCCCTATTGATTTGTTTGGTTTTTTCTCTATCTCTCTGACAGCCTGTGCTCCTGACACGCACTCCTTTGAAGAGGAAGATATGTTTGCATTCTTTTAATTGTGAGACGGAACTGTCATCTCTGTCTTGTCATGGAGCACAGTTTAAACTTTTGAAAAAGAGACAAATGTTTGTTTGCAGTGTTTGAATAACGTTCCTGTCTCTCTACAACCTCCTGTGTTTCTGTGCAAATCTGTGACCCAAGCATGACAATATAAAAATAACCATATAAACATATGGTTTCTACTTCGCGGATTTTCTTATTTCGCGGGTGGCTCTGGAACGCAACCCCCGCGATGGAGGAGGGATTACTGTACTTATAACAACTTGGATCTCAATGCCATTAAGACAGTGGAAATGAGGATTGACTTCCGTTGACAATTCACATACTGTCCACCTTTGCAAATTAATGGCCAGTCTGTGTCTGTAGTTCAGTCATTTAAATTCCTGGGGACTACTTTCATACATTAAAATGGGACAAGCACATCACCTCCATCATCAAAAAAACAGGCAGAGATTATTCTTCCTTTGCCAGCTTAAGTAGCTTGGTTTATCAAGGCATATATTGTTATATTTTTACTCAGCCATCATTGAGAGTATTGTGACCACCTTCATCACCATTTGGTTTCCTTCTGGCTCTTCCATTTCTAAGAGTAGGATGCAGCAGACGACTCGTTCAGCTGAGAAAATCATTGGCTGTTGTCTCTCAGCCTTAAAAGATCTATTCATCGCCAGAGCGAAAAAGAGAGCAAGATTGCAGCTGACTCCAGCCATCTGTACATTAAATTACCATCAAAGAGAAGGTACAGGTCTACTGTGACCTGAAGTACACGCCACCTCCACAGCTTCGTTCCTCAAATTATTCAAATCCTAAATAAACTTACATAGGGTTACTCTTAACTGTTTTTACAACATCTATATATATAATTCACTAAGGCAAGACAACCATGGAAAGCACGCCGGAAGGGGTGTGGATTCACTAAACCGCCGACAAGTAAGACGCCAATGGCGCACGCAGGAAGGAGCCACGCCCACCAACTCTTAGACCATTGGATACGACGAAAGAATCACAGAGCCACGCCCACCAACTCGGATGCAACCCCAAGGGAAACATGCCGTCATTTCTGTTTGTGTGTGCCACAGTACACTTGCAGCTCTGAGCCACGTTGACTTTTCATTAGTCAACCTCAGTGGAACCTTGGTTCACAAAGAGGCAGCGCCAAAGAGAGACAGAGGCACACACAGGTAGCGCGATAGAGAGTGCCGCGCACACACAGGCAGCGCCAGAGAGAGACAGAGGCACACACAGGCAGCGCAAGAGAGAGCTGCACTCTCCTCACTCGCTCACACACTACACAGGGGAGAAATGCCCGAAGCAGAGAGACAGAGGGGGTGGGGGCTGGCGTGCTGCTGAGAGAGAGAAAGAGAGAGAGAGAGGGGGGGCTGGGGAGGCTCGCCGTGCTGCTGAGAGAGAGAGGGAGAGGGGGGGGCTGGGGAGGCTTTGGTGCTGGTGAGAGAGGGTGGGCTGGTGAGGCTCCCGTGCTGCTGAGAGAGAGAGAGGGGGGGCTGGGGAGGCTCGTGTGCTGCTGAGAGAGGGGGAGGGGGCTCGCGTGCTGCTGAGAGAGAGAGGGGGGGGGTGGGGAGGCTCGCGTGCTGCTGAGAGAGGGGGAGGGGGAGGGGGCTGGCGTGCTGCTGAGAGAGAGAGGGGGGGGCTGGGGAGGCTCACGTGCTGCTGAGAGAGAGAGAGGGGGGGCTGGGGAGGCTCGCGTGCTGCTGAGAGAGGGGGAGGGGCTCACGTGCTGCTGAGAGAGAGAGGGGGGGCTGGGGAGGCTCACGTGCTGCTGAGAGAGAGAGGGGGGGCTGGGGAGGCTCGCGTGCTGCTGAGAGAGAGAGCCTGCGCATGCACTGCACATGCCATGCAGCTGAGCAGGGAGCCTGGGTGTTTATGTCAGTGTTATTCAATGTTTTTACTATTACACTGTGCATTCTATGGTGTAATAATTAACTATATTTGTGCTTAAAAATCTTTAAAAAAATATATTTACATACAGTTCGTATGGTCTGGAATGGATTAATTGTATTTACATGCAATCCTATGGGGGAAATTGCTTCGGTTCACGACCAAATCGATTTACGACCAGAGGTTTGGAACGAATTATGGTTGTGAACCGAGGTTCCACTGCATATTGAGTCTAGAAAACATGATCAGCAAGTCTTTGATAGGCTGCAACAAAATGATGAAAGAACGGGCACATTTTTTTCTCACAAGCTGGGTGGGTGTTAGTTAGTTAATTAGTTACTCGAAGGATTTCAAGATTTAATATGCACAAGCGGTAACACTGCAAAAGCAGCCCAAACCAGAAAAGACTGCTGGCAAAAAGTGGCTGACAAATTAAACGCGTGTGCATTGTACTTACTGAAAGCGGCGTTACGGATTTTGCAAATGTTCATTTTTTCCCTCTGCTTAAAAAACATTAAAAAAGCGTCGTGATTATGCGGCGTGTAAAACAGTTTGTCGCGGATAATTTGCCTTTTACTTTAACACGAAGACAATTTCCTGTTAGATTTGCCTTTGCGATGACAATTGATAAGGCACAGGGCCAAACTTTCAAAAAGATGTGCATGTATCTGCCAAAACCAGTTTTCAGTCACGGACAGTTGTATGTTGCTCTCTCCAGAGTTCCATCTTTTCATTCACTTACTGGTATGCCTGCAGGAACATGTGCAGCGAGCGAGCGAGAGAGAGCGAGCGACACACACACGCATACAGGTGCGGGAGAGAGAGAGCGCTGGACGCATAAGAATAATAATACTTCATTACATTGATATACCGGTGTTTTCAGTATTCAATGCGCTATCCACACAGGGAGAAACCGGGAAGCGAACCCAAAATCTTCCACAGTCTCCTTACTGCAAAACAGCAGCACTACCATTGCGCTACAAGGCAGTTAAAGAATGCACCGGCCTCGATTTTGTTTTCACTTCTGTTTACAGCAATCGGATCGTAGCGTGCATTGTTGCAATGTTACTTTTCTTGGTGGCTTATTACATTATGGATGTTTCACATGTTAATTTTTTTCCCTGTGCTTAAAAGACATTAAAAAAGTGTTTCTCAACTGTGACTCCGGAACAACTCAGTACGCAAGCTATATTAAGCGTCAACAACGAAGACTCGCTACACCTTAATGAACAAGTGCTGAAAGTTATCCCTACCGACGAAGTAACTTTCACCAGCATGGCCTCCATCGTCACAGACGATCCCGCTTTCAGTCATGGACAATTGTATGTTGCTCTCTCCAGAGGTCCATCTTTTCATTCACTCACAGTGGTATCCACAAACCCACCCCATTTGGACAACTGTGTCGTTCTGCAAGTGTTCACCCATCAATAATATAATTATGCGGCGTATGTTACGCCGCGGGTTGGCTAGTCTATATATATAATTCACTAAGCCAGAAGACAAGTAGCCGACCATGGAAAGCACGCCTGAAGAGGCGTGGATTCACTAAACCGCCGACAAGTAAGACGCCAATGGCCCACGCAGGAAGAAGCCACGCCCACCAACTCTTAGACCATTGGATATGACGAAAAAATCACAGTCACGCCCACCAACTCGGACGCGTCGCCTCGAAAAATATGCTGTCGTTTCTTTTTGTCTGTGCCACAGTCCACTTGCATTAGTCAACCTCAGTGGAATCTTGGTTCACACAGAGGCAGCGCCAGAGAGAGACAGAGGCACACACAGGCAGCGTGAGAGAGAGAGCCGCGCGCACACATAGGCAGCGCCAGAGAGACAGAGGCACACACACACACACACACACACAGAGGCAACGCCAGAGAGAGACAGAGGCATACACAGGCAGCGCGAGAGAGAGAGATGCGCACACACACAGAGGCAACGCCAGAGAGAGAGAAACAAGCGCACACACAGGCAGCGCGCGAGAGAGCCACGCACACACACAGAGGCAGCGCGAGAGAGCCGCACACACACACAGAGGCAGCGCCACAGAGAGACAGAGGCACACACAGGCAGCGCAAGAGAGAGCCGCGCAATCCTTTAAAACTGAAGTTAAAACACAATGAAGGAAGCAGTCTTTAAAAACCAATAAGCCCTGTGCCTCTTTTTCATTAGCGTCTCACCTGCTTCAGGCCCTGCAACAGTCGAGACGCTCTCTCTGCAGCTGACCTTCTCTGTGCCTGACTCCACTACTGTCAGTCGCCTGATTAAAAATGGCCATTTGAAGGTGAGCTATGGACCCGCTATACCACAGGAACACATTACCTTCGAGCCTGCTCTCGCTCACTCTTAACGTACCGGCTTTCTCTCTCTCTCCTCACTCGCTCGCTCACACACTGCACAGGGGAGAACTGCCCAAAGCACGAGTCTACCCTGAAACCGTTTCAGCCACACTTCCACGCCCCTCGCTACACTGTGAGTGCGATAATTATTTATTTAAAAATGGGCTTTTGAAGGGGAGCTGTGGACCCGCTATACCACAGGATCACCTGTGACATTGCCTTCACATTGTTTTCCTTTTATTTATAATCCTGTTGAGCAGATCAGACACACAGGCAAACAACACTGAATAATCAATAGCTCCAACTACTTTGCCCGCCCCCACTCCTCACCTGAGTCAGTTTCGTCTCTGTTCAGCAGTGTTTGCCAAACTCGATCCTGGTGAACCCCTGTGGCTGCAGGGTTTTGTTCCAACCAGATTCCTAATCATTAATGCTGGTGAAACTCATCCGGGATAAGTCGGTTTTTCAAATGCAGCCATGTAGCAGATTAGTCTAGCAAGATGTAATAATCCGAGATGAATGCGCGCCCTCGCGCTGAGTGAAAAGCCAATATATATTGAGTCTACAAAACATGATCACCAAGTCTTTGATAGGATGCAACAAAATGATGAAAGAACGGGCGCATTTTTTTCACACAAGCTGAGTGGGTGGGTGTTAGTTAGTTAATTAGCAACTCGAAGGATTTCAAGATATAATATACACAAGAGGTAACACTGCAAAAGCGGCCCAAACCAGAAAAGACAGCTGGCAAAAAGTGGCTGACAAATTAAACGCATGTGCATTGTACTTACTGAAAGCAGCGTTATGGATTTTCCAAATGTTCATTTTTTCCCTCTGCTTAAAAAACATTGAAAATGCGGCGCGGATTGGTTTGCAGCGTGTAAAACAATTTGTTTGTCGCGGATAATTTGCTATCCACACAGGGAGGAACCGGGAAGTGAACCCACAATCTTCCACTGTCTCCTTACTGCAAAGCAGCCGTACTACTACAGCGCCACAAGGCAGTTAAAGAATGCACTGGGCCACATGTTCATTTTTTCCCCTGTGCTTAAAAGACATTAAAAAGCTGTTTCTCAACTGTGACTCTCGAACAACTCAGTATGCGAAAAGCGGCCAGAATCGTAAACAACACTGAAAACTCTACGTGATTCACAGGTAGTGATGGGCCGCTCGATACGAAGGTTTCGACACTGTGTCGAGCTTTCGAAGCACTGCAGATTTTAATACTTGATCGAATAATGACATCTGTGATTTAAGGATTTCACATTTTCTTTCTCAAATGTGCTTACCTATATCATGGCAAAGTACAGGGATAAACCTTTATTTTCTGTCTACTCCGTTTTAATTAAGACAGACCAAAGAAAACATTTAAGGCTATTAAATGTGATCTCAAGAAAAGATCAGGGTTAATTATAATACTAATAACAGGAGTGATTATAATGATACAGTGCAAAAGTAAATACTAATTGAAAGAGCCGGGAATGCATGAGGTGAGGCGTCTTATTTTGTTTAACTCTTGCTATCGTATAGTGCATTCTGCCTGTCGGCGTTAGTTATATTTATATTTTTTAGACATCAGACACTAGAAGCTGCTGACGAACCCTTCTCTTCGTTGTCAGTCTGTAGCTACGAAAAAATAAAAGCAATACAACTTTTAACAGACGTCATTGAAGTGTATCATAAGTTTCTGTAACGTTAATGAAAATGGCCAGGAGGTGTCACGAGAGTGGTGAGTATCAAATGCTTCGAAGCTTCTATACGATTTCCGACACAATTGCTTCAAACGTGTTGATGCTTCGCGAGGCTTCACCCCGCCCATCACTACTCACAGGTTACTGAACGAGAAATCAGCAGACTAGCATGACGGATGGGGCGTAATGGGCGTCCTTCCCCTCTCCTCCGGATTTTTCAAATGTTCATTTTTTCCCTGTGCTTAAAAATCATTAAAAAAGCGGCCTGATTATGCGGCGTATGGTACGCCGCGGGTTGGCTAGTACAGTATAACAGACAACTGTGCTGTTTGTCTATTCGTAAATACAGTTAGGTCCATAAATATTTGGACAGAGACAACTTTTTTCTAATTTTGGTTCTGTACATTACCACAATGAATTTTAAATGAAACAACTCAGATGCAGTTGAAGTGCAGACTTTCAGCTTTAATTCAGTGGGGTGAACAAAACGATTGCATAAAAATGTGAGGCAACTAAAACATTTTTTTAACACAATCCCTTCATTTCAGGGGCTCAAAAGTAATTGGACAAATTAAATAACTGGAAATAAAATGTTAATTTCTAATACTTGGTTGAAAACCCTTTGCTGGCAATGACAGTATGAAGTCTTGAACTCATGGACATCACCAGATGCTGGGTTTCCTCCTTTTTAATGCTCTGCCAGGCCTTTACTGCAGCGGCTTTCAGTTGCTGTTTGTTTGTGGGCCTTTCTGTCTGAAGTTTAGTCTTCAACAAGTGAAATGCATGCTCAATTGGGTTAAGATCAGGTGACTGACTTGGCCATTCAAGAATTTTTCACTTCTTTGCTTTAATAAACTCCTGGGTTGCTTTGGCTGTATGTTTTGGGTCATTGTCCATCTGTATCATGAAACGCCACCCAATCAATTTGATTGCATTTAGCTGGATTTGAGCAGACAGTATGTCTCTGAACACCTCAGAATTCATTCGGCTGCTTCTGTCCTGTGTCACATCATCAATAAACACAAGTGTCTCAGTGCCACAGGCAGCCATGCACGCCCAATCCATCACACTGCCTCCACCGTGTTTTACAGATGATGTGATATGCTTTGGATAATGAGCTGTTCCACGCCTTCTCCATACTTTTTTCTTGCCATCATTCTGGTAGAGGTTGATCTTGGTTTCATCTGTCCAAAGAATGTTTTTCCAGAACTGTGCTGGCTTTTTTAGATGTTCTTTAGCAAAGTCCAATCTAGCCTTTCTATTCTTGAGGCTTATGAGTGGCTTGCACCTTGCAGTGCACCTTCTGTATTTACTTTCATGCAGTTTTCTCTTTATGGTAGACTTGGATATCGATATGCCTACCCCCTGGAGAGTGTTGTTCACTTGGTTGGCTGTTGTGAAGGGGTTTCTCTTCACCATGGAAACGATTCTGTGATCATCCACCACTGTTGTCTTCCGTGGACGTCCAGGTCTTTTTGCATTGCTGAGTTCACCAGTGCTTGCTTTCTTTCTCAGGATGTACCAAACTGTAGATTTTGCCACTTGTAATATTGTAGCAATATCTCGGATAGTTTTTTTCTGTTTTCGCAGTTTCACCTTCTTTCACCTGCATGGAGAGCTCCTTTGACCGCATGTTGTCTGTTCACAGCAAAATCTTCCACATGCAAGCACCACACCTCAAATCAACTCCAGGCTTTTTATCTGCTTAATTGATAATGACATAATGACGGACTTGCCCATACCTGCCCATGAAATAGCCTTTGAGTCAATTGTCCAATTACTTTTGAGCCCCTGAAATGAAGGGATTGTGTTAAAAAAATGCTTTAGTTGCCTCACATTTTTATGCAATCGTTTCGTTCACCCCACTGAATTAAAACTGAAAGTCTGCACTTCAACTGCATCTGAGTTGTTTCATTTAAAATTCATTGTGGTAATGTACAGAACCAAAATTAGAAAAAAGTTCTCTGTCCAAATATTTATGGACCTAACTGTACTTCATACTTGTTCAACTTGTACTATTTGATATCTATACCATTTTGTATAGTTTTTCTATCTATTTGACGGTACTATTGACGTTTGTAAATGTTTTAGCTCAAGAAACTTGTATTTATATAGGTTGTTTACACAGTGTCAGGTTAATGGTGGGTTGAAATTGTATCGTCTTAAGTTGGTATTGTCTTGTATTCAATGTTTTAATCTAACCAAAGTCAATTATGCTATGTTTCACATGCTAGCAATAAAGTGATTCTGATTGAATGTATTAATCCCCTTATATGGCGTATACCTCGGTTACTAGTAAAATTCGAACTGTAATTGTATAGTGTCGGTTATTTTCAGTTTTATTATCTTTGTGTCTGGTGAAAATGAAAAAAAAAACTCACTGTTAAACATTTCTGCTCTGTAACCCTTCTGCTACCTAGAAAATACATGCCTAACCGTATAAAGCGGAAGTCTAGGGGACAACACTTTGGCAGAAGCAATGGGAAATGTTGTTTTTTTGCGAAGGGAAGAAACTACCGTTAGGCAGCTTCGTTTAGTGGAAAACCACATTTACCAGAATGCACCGCGGCGAACTAAAGTCCTCTAGTGATTGGCGCTCAAATCGAAGTTGTTTTCCAGGTTGAGTGGCATCGGAGCCTCCGTTTACAGAAGTGCTGCGGGTCGTGAATGCGTTTCAATCTTCCTTACACCCTGCATCCCTGTTAACGGTAAATTAAATGAGAGTAAATTGTTTATTGATATGTCAGTCTTGCTTAGGCCACTCAGAACTGCTACGTGTCTTTGCCGTAGTCGTGACAGAGGCGATGCCAGAAATTGCTTAGGGGGCAGGAAACAATTGGCTGGGCAAACCGTAAGCCGACCAGCGATTCCCAAACTCAGTCCTGGGGACTCCATGTGGCTGCACGTTTTTATTTCAACCACATTCAGTGATAGTAATTGATAGTAATTACCACGCAGTGAAGAATTCAGATATAGTGCGCCCTAACACGTCAGAGATTTTCTCAGTCATGCTGTTAGCTGTCATATTGTTTGTATCCACAAGCCCAAAAGCTTGCACTTTGTGTAATAACAGGATTGCTGTTACAATGAATAGCATAATCCATGTGAAAAACCGGATGTTCAGCCAGTTACATTACGTCTGCCAAAGCTACTTTAACTCAAAATAAATGAATCATGGGTTGACCCCTTTTGCAATATGATTGTAATATACTGCTCTAATTACGTTAGGAAAACCAAACACTGCTGCATGTTGGCTTTTTATGTTGGCAAAAACAACTTATGTTTTATGTATGTATGCCCACACCATACGAAAACTGAAAATAACAATTCATTGGTCAGTTAATGGCTTTAAGCAGAGCAGGCATGATGGGAGTGATGCTTGGTTGAGATATTACTGACCTATCGGTCAGTTCCCAGAGAGGTGACAATAGGTAGCCAGTATTATCTGAGGAATACACAAAAAAAGGTCTTCAGTGCAAATATGCAGCATTGTCCCTCTTAAAAGGTAACTAAAACAGTTTCTGTACACATCATATTCAGCACTTTTAAGGTTTAATATGTTTGTCAAGTCAATGCACATTATAATAACAGCTTGGTGATGTGAATTATTATATGCCTGAGTCTTCATTTAGCTGGTTTGACTGCATTTTCCTACATGATGAAAGGTGTCATCATTTCACAGTTTCTCTGAAATGCTGTGTACTGATAAGACAGAGCATAACATAGCAATAGTGTGACTTTACCTGCACATTTCAAAATGATTCACTTATGATTTTTTAGTATTTAATCAACATTGACGGCAGTGTCTTTTAAGCAGGTGCAAAATAATTCTTCATGATTTAGGTTGGCCAGGCTTCTCAGTTTGGGCTCATGGACTACCCATTTTCCCTTGTAACTTCATCCCTGACTCATGGTATATAATACAAAGGAAATGTGACTGTTAAAGTGGGGTGTTTTGTAGCAGGCTCTTGAAACTCTCCACAGCCAAATTGAATTCAGTACAGGTTCATGTGGGCGTAGAATCTATATAGGCAGAAAGGAGTTGCCCTGAGCATTATTATTTGCCTTTTGGTTACCAAAGGTGGCATGGGGTGTAATTGTACATATATACATCCTCATATCTTCTTAATTCAATTGAGGTTTGCAGGTGCTGGAGCCTATTCAGGTGGCACTAGGTGCAAGTCCATCATAGGAACCACACTGACACTCATGTTCACATAGTAACCAGTTTGGAATCCCCAGTTCACCAAACCTGAAAGTCTTGGAGATGTGGAAGGAAGAGCCATATATGCACGCAGAGGAGATGCAGACTTTGCAAAGACAAAACGCAAGATGTCATGGAATAACACTGTAATTTTAGTGTTTTTCAAAAATACTCCTATGGCTGCAGGTTTTTGTTAAAAGTTGTTTTACGACCAGAGAGCTGTTTTAGATCTAATTGACCTCAGTGTGAACATGCTGATCCCCAAATACATATCAGGGCCAGTAGTCTCCAGCTTTCCATGACCCTGCCAGGATAAGTGGGTTAGAAGAATGGATGGATGAACAATCACATTGTTTAATTAGCTGGCCTGTTTTCTTCTGTTACTCTTCATTTAGAAAAGAGCAGTTATGTGAGAATTACATTTATACAAAATTTAGAAATTTTAGTGCTTTTGCCATAGTTGTTGATTCTTAACTCTCTTTTGCCATTATCCTGTTAATACATTTTCCGTACTGTAGAGTTAGCTCCTTAATTGTATCCTAATAATAGCATTTACCAGTGAGGGAAGTAGACACCAGGGCAGCTGACATTGTATGCTAAATAGCTGTAGCTCCATTAGTTGCGGACCTACTGGCATGGTCATTAGTAAATAATGGCTTAAAATGGTCAAAAGCCCTTGAAAGAGGAATGAAGATCATAATGATAATAATGGAAATTTTGAAAACCAAGTGGAAAGAAACACAAAACTACGTCCATCTAAGATACATACTGTAAATGCTTGCTACATTCCAATAAAATTTGGCAAACCCAGTTTTGAAATTTTTGCTTCTGCGCCTTTCATTTTTCTGTGTTGTTTGTCCTACCGACTACAAGTGTTTTTGCACATACCTAGCTGGATCTTTGTCATCGTCTGCTATTGGTGGCATAGTCAGTGGAATTAATTTCTGTTTATGTTTAAATACTTGTTTTATACCTTTTCTTCTTTTCAACTATTTTCAAATACCATTCCAAGTATCCTCTTCGTGTATTAATGGTTTTGTTTTTAACTATTTAATACAACTTTGACAAATCTAGCATACGTTTTGGCATATGTTCCTTCCAAAAAATTATCTTGGAGCTTTGGCATCAGACAGCCTTGTTAAAATGTGGAAACAGTGAGCCATGTAAAGTGTAGTAGTTATATCATGCTATGTGTTCTATAGTGGCAAATGCATAAGTGTCACTATAACACAAGAAAACTGCAGTCTTGAACTGCCCAGGCATTGCAGTCTTTCATGGCAGGCACTAAACGATCTTAAATAAATTTAAGAAGTCTAGTAAACCACTACATACTTCTTTAGTACTTTTTTTTTAAATTTATTACATTCACTCTGTATCTCAATTCCAGTTTTTTCACTCATGAAGCAGATGTGATCATTTCAGAGCAGTATGTACAGCAAAAGAAAGCATTGAAACAGGACTTTTCAGTTAGGATTTAGACCACTTTCATATGTGGTAAAAAATCCCAAACAGATTTGTGCAACTTGAATGTGACCTGAGTTTGAATGGTGGAATTAGGAATTTTCTGGAAATTTACAGACGATGGTACACTAATTTTACATCAGCATTCTTCATATTTCAGAGTGGAAAAGATGGATTATAATAGGAATTTAGTGTGCCAATGGAAAGAAAGTAAGGTGGTGGACCTAATAAACATTTGTTGTGCCTGTCACCAGCCAAATACCATTGCTACGTGTTCTCAAATTGAAATGGCGCATATTTTTTGGAGGGAGTCTTGATATAAGTGGTGGCTCTGAGGCTAAGGATCTGCGCTGGTATCCCGAAGGTTGCCGGTTCGAATCCCCGTCACTGCCAAAAGAGATCCTGCTCTGCTGGGCCCTTGAGCAAGGCCCTTAACCTGTAATTGCTCCAGGGGCGCTGTACAATGGCTGACCCTGCGCTCTGACCCAAGGGGTATGCGAAAACTACCAAATTCCTAATACAAGAAATTGTATAAGGCGAAATAAAGAACAAAAAAAAAAACAAAAAAAACCATCTCCCACAACCACTGTTTTTTCATCAGACCCCTCCACATTTCATACTCTGTCATGTTCACGGTTTTCTCCAAACAAAGGTGACAGTAATAAATTTGCTCAAGCTGGTAATTGCAACATTTCATTATCTATTTCTCTTACTAGTATTAAGCAGCACAATAGCCAGCATTCCCTTTGTGTTTATAATAGTCTATTAGGTCACATCTCTTTGACAAATTTGATTTTGTTAAATTTGCATGTGTTGGGCACAATCATGTTAGAGGTACACACTGATATTGTATTTCAATTGCGTTCAGACTAATTTGAACATTCAAATAAAAAATAGGTTATGATCCAGAAATTAGAATTGTGTTATTTCTCTCTGCAGCATGAACATGGCCTAACACAACATATCACAAGTTCTCACAAGAACATTTTTTAAGCCCCTTCAGAGCTCATTATTTCACATCTTGTTTTTGTTGTTTTTCTTATAGTGGAATAGCAGACGTTTATCTAGAAAAAATAATGCAGGTGATATGCAGTCTTGTGTAATTGTTAATGATTTTTTCTTTTTTTGTTAATATTAATCTTAGTTTGCTCCAAGTAAATACAGCATAGAAGATGTTAAATATATTTTAATATAACTTCCAGTAAAAAGATTTTAAAAAGTGTTCAATCATTGCTACAAGCGATCCTGTGTATCACTGAAACAATGAAAATGTGTAATCATAAACCAGACTAAAACTCCAGCCCTCAACATGCAGTGCTTCTAGTTTATAATAAAAATAAATGATCTGGATAGGAATGTTAAAAAACAATCTGGGTAAGTTTACAGCTGATACAAATCTAGGTGGATTGGCAGATAATCTAGAATCTGTTGGAATATTACAGGGTATTTGGATAGCATACAGGCTTGAGCAGATTTGGGGCCAATTAATTTTAATGTAAGTATGTAATGTAAGTGAAAGATACTACACATTAAGAAAGTAAAAACGTTAGATCTGAATACTCAGTAGGAGGTCTGAAACTTAGAAGTACTGCTTATGAGAAGGTCTTGTCACTTTCAACTTCCAGACAGTGTTCAGAAGCCATTAAGAAGGCTGAAAGAATATTGGGTTATATAGAGTAGCACAATGTGTAGAGCAAATTAGAAGGAGGTTATACTTCTGCTTTATAATGCACTAATAAGTCCTCACCTGTAGTACTGCATGTAGTTTTGGTGTCTGACCTACAAAAAAGACATCACAGTGCTAGAAAAAGTCCAGAGAAGAGCAACTAGGCTGTTTCTAGGGCTAAAGGATGAGTTATGAGAAAACTATTTAGGCAAACAGAAATGAAGAGGTGACATGTTTGAATTGTTTAAAATTATGAAAGAAATTAGTACAGTATATCCAGGCTGTTTAACAGGAACATTGGGACATGCTTGAAATCTTGTTAAAGGTAAAGTTTGCACTAGTTAAGATTTTCTCCAGACTAAGAACCAAAGACATGGTATAAGTTACCAAGTAATGTGGTAGACATTCAGAGACATTTAAAACTTGACTCAATGTTATTTTGGAGGAATTTGGTGGATAGGAGTGGTGAGCTTTGCTGGGCTGAATGGCCAGTTCTCATCAGCAATTGAGAGCTAAACACAGAAATCTGAAGAGAACAGGTAACTTTATTGCAGGAATGCATGTAATTCTTCAAGAGCTAATTTAAAATTGCCTTACACTAGATATGAGCGCTGTAATTAATATGTTGACTAAATTCATTGCTTAATTTCCCAGGGACACAGAAAATGACTTTAGTCTTACCAGCAGTAGCCAAGGAGATACTTGGAGATGTTAAGAAAGCATATGAGGAAACATCAAAAAGTAAGTAATCAGTCAGCTTTAAGAGTAATTGTTTTCTCTCTGTGTTGAGGTAAACAAGAAACTGTTCACTTTCATATCAGCCTGTCTTTTCCACTTAAGCAAATTTCTAAAATTTGTATTGCCGTTTTTTAGGTTAATGATTTAATATTTTATTATTAAGAAATTAAAAGACCGGTGTAGCTTTGAAGTGCAAAGAACCATTACGTAACACAGTTACTATAATCATAAAGCAGTGATGGGAAACTGAAATTATTCCTAAAAACTGTGGGTGTGTGTTCCAGAATGACGTAATCCACTTCTTGCTTATGCAGTTCATTTCACACTTGTCCAGATCTGCTTGGAAAGCTTGCCTAAGTAAAAAAAAAAAAAAAAAAAACACACACAGAATAAAATAAATTCACTAAGTTGCAGTGTACTTGAAGGTGTCCAATAAAAATCTTATCCTAGAGTTGAACAGAGTCATGTTGCCTTATTACCAGTTTTAACTTAATATTATGAAACCCAACTCAGTCCAATTTGGTGTTGCAGAGGGCTAAAGCGTATCCCGATAACTTTAGATAAAGAGTAGAAGTAGCCCTGGAGCCTCATTCATAAAACTTTGCATGATTTTGAGCTTGAAAATATGAGTTAGGCAAAAAACAGCAAAATGCATACACCAAAAAAAAAATCAGATTTATAAAACCTAGCAAACTTCTGTGCAATTTACCCTTTATAAATCACAATCATCTTGTAAATATGAGTTTGTGAACGTGCCACAAACCCCACCAGGTTCTACCCTGAAACATCCGTCCATCCATCCATTATCCAACCCGCTATATCCTAACTACAGGGTCACGGGGGTCTGCTGGAGCCAATTCCAGCCAACACAGGGCACAAGGCAGGAAACAAACCCCAGGCAGGGCACCAACCTACCGTAGAGCACACACACCTACACACTAGGGACAATTTAGAATCGCCAGTGCACCTAACCTTCATGTCTTTGGACTGTGGGAGGAAACCGGAGTACCCGGAGGAAACCCACTCAGACACAGGGAGAACATGCAAACTCCATGTAGGGAGGACCCAGGAAGCGAACCCGGTTCTCCTAACTGTGAGGCAGCAGCGCTACCCACTGCGCCACCGCACTGCCCACCCTGAAACAATCATCTGTAAACCATGCTAATCAACCTCATACATATGCAATCATGATGGTACAGGTCTTCTTTGGCTGGTAGAGCAGCCTCTTATATGATGCATCCAGTAGGGGGAGATAGAAGTAAGTCCAGGCATTTTCCAACCCGCTATAGAAGTTCTCATCTCTTAAGTTAGAGGCATACAGTTTATTTAGTGACGTAAGTGCTGGTGTAAGCAAAAAGCACCAATATGTTGAATGGTTTAGGTTTATTTGTCATATATAGGTTAACACAGGGTCAACATTACAATGAAATGTGTATGATGAGAAAAACAAGTCACTCAGCCTAGATCCAATAAAGCTAAAAATAATTAAAAAATTGAAAAAAAAAATTACAAGTTAAAAATAGACTAGCCATATAAAATAAAATATGTACATTTTAAAAGAAGTTATAGAGCAATATGAGTTGAATGAGCAGCAAGTACAAATGACAGTTATTGCACAGATAATGTTTTATAAGTACAGATGCATATTCCATAAAGTGCAGATGCATGTTCCAGTCAGTATTCAGAGTGTGTGCAGGTACAGTTTGTGTGTGAGTAGTGCAATGTAGATGTAATGCAATGTAGGTGTAATGTAAGTGTTCAGGTGTTGCTGTTGAGGAGTCGAATGGCCTGGTGGTAAAAACTGTTCTTAAGTCTTGTAGTCTGAGCAGCCAGACTCCTGTATCGTCTGCCAGACGGTAACAAGGAGTACAGCTGGCGTGCTGGATGGCTGTGGTCCTTTATGATGCTGCTTGTCTTACGCAAGCACCGATGTAGGTAAATGTCTTCAATGGCAGGGAGACTCTTGCCCGTGATGTGCTCTGCTGCCTTTACCACTCTCTGTAGTGATTTCCGGCTGCTGGCAGAGCAGCTCCCATATCAGATGGTATGCAGCCCGTCAGCAGACTCTCGACCACACTCCTGTAAAAGTTTGAGGTGATGTTGGCATTCGTGCCAAACTTCCTCAGCCTCCTCAGGAAGTAGAGCCGCTGGCGAGCTTTCCTGACCACAGTGTCTATGCGAAGGGTCCACGAAAGATCCTCGGTGATGTTTACTCTGAGGAACTTGAAGCTGTTAACCTTTCAACTTCTACGCCGCTGATGTAGATGGCCTGGTGTTCTCTGCCATGCCGTTTCCGATAGTCCACGATCATCTCCTTGGTTTTGCTGACGTTAAGAGACAAGTTGTTATCCAGACACCAATTACTCAATGCCAGCACCTCCTCTCTGCAGGCCGTCTCATCGTTGTCAGTGATAAGGCCTATGATGGTTGTGTTGTCCGCAAACTTGATGATGGTGTTTGTGCTGTGTTTTGCAACACAGTTGTGGGTGAACAAGGAATACAAGGGGGCTAAGCACACAGCCCTGCGGCACTCCTGTGTTTAAAATGAGTGATGAGGATGTGTGATTGCAGACTCTCACCACCTGGGGCCTGTTTGTGAGGAAAGAGAAAATCCATTTGCAGATGGTCGTCAAGCTTCAAGACAAGTTTTGAGGAGATGATGGTGTTGAATGCCGAGCTGTAATCTATGAACAGCATTCTTACAAATGTATTTCCTCTTTCCAGGTGGGTGAGGGCAGTGTTTATTGTTAGTGCAATGGCATCCTCTGTAGATCTGTTTGCTCTGTAAGTAAATTGGAGAGGATATAGCGTGTCAGGGAGGGAGGAGCAGATGTAACCTTTGACCAGTCGCTCGAAGCACTTCATAATGACTGATGTCAGTGCAACCAGGCGATAGTCATTCAGACAGGAGACCACTGGTTTCTTTGGGACAGGAATGATGGTGGATGCCTTGAAGGAAGTGGGGACCACCGACTGCCTCAGGGAGAGATTGAAGATGTTGGTGAACACACCTGCTAGCTAGTCAGCACATGCCCTGAGGGCATGGCCAGGGATGCCATCTGGTCCTGGAGCTTTGCGAGGATTGACATTTTTGAAGGACCTTATCACGTCAGACGTTTCAAGGATCAGATTGACAGACTCAATGCCCCCTTGAGAATATAGCACCTGTTCTTTGTTGGCTGCATCAAAACAAGCATAGAAGGTGTTGAGCTCGCCTGCAAGAGATGTAGTGGGCTGAACACTGACTGTGTTTTTCTTTTTATAGTCAGTGATGCAGCACAGTCCATTCCACAGGCGCTTGGTGTCAGAGCTGTGGTAGTTTGACTCCACTTTGTCCCTGTAGTCCCGTTTGGCCTTCTTGATGGATTTCCAGAGGTCGTATCTGGCTGCTTGTATTGCTGTATTGTATTGCTGCTGCTATAGGTGCCATGAGCTCCAGCTGCACCATGCCTGAAAAGAAGAAGGAAAAAGTTCTGATTGATGGTGACCAAGTGTATTGCTAGTTACCAGCAGAGTGTGCATGTAACAGGAAGAGGAAAAACATATTTACGCTCTCTAAATTCGATCTGGATATGGCAGTTGTAATTAGAGATGGATTTTTTTTTAACAGTCAAAAAAAGAAGTTTCATTCTCCCTAGGTGCCCTTATTGAATTATGATTTTATTAAAATGGTCCCGATTACATTAGGAGAACCAGAAACTGCTGCAAATTGCCTTTTTATGTTAGCAAAAACATATTACGCTTTAGGTATGTGCACCCCCCACCATGAAGAATCTGGATGTAGCACTTTGTTGGTCGGTTAAAGGTTTTTAGCACAGCTAGCATGAAGGAGTGAAGCCTGGCTCAGAAATTCCTGACCTGTCTGCTAGCCAGGTAGTCGAAAGAAAAAAAAACACAACAAAGATCTTTAGTGCAAATTCACAGCAGTGGCTCTCTCAAAAAGTAACTAAATTATACTCTGTACATCATATTTCTTTTTATTTATTTATTTTATCAAGAAAAGTTTTATCAAGAAATTCCCCAGTTTCTCCAAAATGTTGTCTACGAATGAGTCAGAGTTGCTGTACATATATGGATGTTCCCCCATCAAGTTTTCTTTTATGAATCCCAACGTTTGTGTGGGAAGTTAGTTATTAACATTTTAAATCTCTTTTTGTATGTGTGCAAACTTTATAAATCAGGGCCCTGGATAGAGTGCTAGCCCACCACAGTGTTTGTAAGGCACAACTCCAAAAGATGCAAACAATAAAATGTTCTTTTCCTACTCCAAAAATATAGCAGTGAGATGATCAAATCTAAATTGTTCTAATTTTACAAAGTGTCCCTTGTTAGGAACTTGTGTTCCATCTAGGTTTGGTCCTTCCACAAAATAAGTTACCATTTGTTTCTAAGAATGTATTGCAAAATTGGGTTACAAAAATAAATGTACCTGTCACATGCAAATGAAGCACCCAGGTGTTCTTTGAAAGTCCTTGGCAAGAGCAGACACTGTGACTCTAACCTTACAGAAAAGTGGATATCACTTTGTGACCTGGGGCCTGGGGGTATAAACAGTGCGTACGGCAGTTTCCATGCTCACTACAAGATGCATAAAAACTAAACTTGGCATAAAGCCATGCACATTTTCATGGCAGCCTCACACAATGCGTACACACATTTATGTTCGGTTTTGGGTCCTCCCCTTGCGTACGCACATTTCTGCATGGTTTTACAAACTGGGTCACCCAGCATCAAAGCAGTGCTACTGTTTCTGTGGTCTAATTTTCATTTTTATATTCACATTTATGATGCGGTTTTATCAAATACACTGAAATTAATTGCATATCATTTACAAATTTAATTCACTTGATTGTAATGTTTCTGTAACAATATAATGGTGCACAGAATGGCTAAACTGTTTCAACTATCATGGCGGCTGTACAGTTGTAAGAAAACATTGCAAAGGAAAAATTAGAAGAGAGCACATATTTATAGATGATGATGACTGGCTTCTAAAGCTAGTTATTTCAATTTCCAAGAGCTATCCTGTTTGAGCTCTGTGTTGAACTGGCGCTGGCTTTAAAGGCAGACTTTGAGGAGTTGTGCTCTACCTACTTCTTTGCAAGTTCTGTCCACTCTTGGGTTTTTAGCTACAGGAGCTTTTAAATATGAACTTGCTGACCAATCCGGTATTTTATAAACATCACCATCACCAAGTTGCACCATGCCAACTGTATAGAATGGTGTTACCCACTTGTCATTCAGGTAAATAAGATTTCCTTACACTGTGGTTGAACTAGCAAACATAAAAGCACAATTCGCAGCAGCGTCTGGTTTTCCAAATGTAATCGGAGCAGTCTGCTGCACACATTGCTATTGCAACGACGCCGGACAAGTTACATCAGCCGGGGTGAATCACCAAAAGAATGAGCAGACATTACATCATATATAGTTGGAAAACCCATAAAAACGGCAGCGCCGTAGTGAGTCACCTCAAAGTAAAGAGCAGAGAATCGGTCCATTGTGGCACTCAGTGCCGTTGCTATGCTATAAAGGCACCTTAAGAGAATGAATTTGCTTATGTAAATAGTTAGCATTTCCACTTTATTAAGGTTCTGCTCTATAGTTCACTGAAAGTACGTCACAGTGTGCAAGTATGTACCTGAACAGATGTGCTGTGATTAACCTGACCCACCAAATGATCAGCCAGATTGGACAGCATTACAGCTTCGTTTGAATGTAATTAGCCGAATGTAAAAACAGGTAATCAGATGCAGCATTTATTTTTTATACAATTCATTTAATTTGTGGTCAATATCGCATAGTACAGCCCTTATATTCCTTAGTTCATTGCCCACATCTCTTACAGCATCCACTGTTGCATTTTGTGACTCCAGAACAGTCTATCAGCATAGTCAGATGGCCTCTCAGTGGTTTCCGAGGCAGAGGTGTATGCAGTACCGCCGCTCCCTATACGCAGAGTACGCAGTCTGCGTAGGGCACCAACTCCCAGGGGGGCACCATCCCAGCTGCTCAAAAAAATCGTTTTTATATATTATAATAATAAATTAATATTAATAATATACATATACAAATAAACAAAAATATAAACGTATATATTGCATTTTATGGTGAACGCAGAGTAGGCTAAGCACATGTGATGACGCGCGCGCCCTCACCTCTGTTACGGCTGCCTATTTGGCCAAAAATGATAATAATTGAACAATATGCCTGGTCCTGGAAAGCCAAGTTCAAGGGATGTCAAAAGAGACTTTACAGAAACACTGCACTGAGGTAGAGAAAACATTGACTGCAGTGGAAAAAGGAGGTTCTGATATTGATGGTCAAGAGCTAGCTCAAGAAATCATAAACCTTCCACAGTTGCCACCACTCACAACAGCTCTGGAGATGCTATCATTTCTCCATGACAACCACCTACAAGAGTTGTACCCAAATCTCTGGATTGCTCTGCGCATAGCAGTGAAGCTCCCTGTAACTGTTGCCTCTGCTGAGCGAAGTTTTTCTAAAATGAAGCTCATCAAAACGTACTTGCGCTCATCTATGGCACAAGAGCGCATGAGTGGTCTGGCAATTGTCAGCATCAACTCTGAATTAGCAAAGGCTTTATCATATGAAGAGCTCATTTACGACTTTGCCTCAAGAAAAAGCAGAAGTGTGCCTTTGTAAATTTTGAACTTTGGAAAGCTCCAGCAGATGACAGTGTTTTTTATTTCAGTTTATTTTATTTATTATAAATGTTTTATTTAAAGTGTAATTTTAGTTTGTATTTTTTGCTGTAGAGCTAGAATTGTAATTTATAAATGATACAATTTATTTATGTATTTACTTTTATTTGAATAAAGTTCTATTTTGGCCCCTATAGTAGGTGTTTTTTTATTATTTTATTTTTACTTCCATAATATTTGGGGGAGGGGGCACAAAAGTAAATTTCTGCTTAGGGCACCCATTTGGCCAGCAGCGGCCCTGGGTGTATGTTTAGGCAGCACCCGAAGTTGTACTTGGCACAGCAGCAGCATCACTGCCTGACATTTGCATGGGGGTCAGTTTTTGTAATATTGTCTGAAACAGAATAAACACACTGGGCTGCGACTCACCTTTTCATGTTGACTGTGATATCTGACCACTTCTTTTTTTTCTATCGGGAACTGTGCGACTTTTGAACTTGAACTTTCAAGTGTCTCCACCATGATTTTGTTTCTTATACCACTGCGTAAGCTAACAAATAGTAATTTCACATTCACTGAAATTCTTCTTTTCTTGTGCTTTTTCCATTTATTTTATAAACCAAACACTGAATGGAAGGTGATATTTATTTTGATTTGTATATTAAAATATGTGAAATTCTGGGATTAGTCTGTGTGGGGCTGTAAGCACGTGTGTTGACAAAGATTAATGCATCTGGATTTTTTTGTGTGTATGTACATTTCTACCTTTGTTCATACTCCATGTTTTAGTGTGAATTCTATGCACTGCATTATACATGAGGCCCCTGGGGAGTACCTTCTGACATTTTTTAGTGCATGTGAATGTCACATTATAATTGTTAAAATAAATCCTTCATTAAGTACAAGATTGTTTTCCTCTGTATCTTTTTTCATATTAGGAGAGGCTATTTCATCTTTCTGAGTAGTCTTTTCTGTACTTTTCTTTTTGGTCATTTATTTTTTAAATTTGTCCTTCTACCCTGTGGCCTCCACATTCCTTTCAAATCACTTACAGGGACCTTTCTTTAAATTTTTTCAGTCTTCTTTACAACTTTTCCTCTTTTGTAGCCTTAACTGCTCATCCCCATACTTAAGACACACCTTTACCATATTTAGCTCACAGTGCACACCCACCAGCTTGCTTCCCTCTACTGTTCCTTAGAGTGCTCTCTGATAGCCTTCCAACTGCCTGCTATAGCGATGCCTTACTTTGTTGTTTTTTTTTTTACTTTCAGTCTCCAGTTTTAGAATCTCAGCAGTCCAGGAGAGCTTTTCATGTTGCTGTCCCATAGGCTCTGTTCAATTACTGCTCTGCAGACATTTCTTGCACACATCCTTGTGCCGGTGTCACCATCCGAACTAAAAAGCACGCCAGTTCCCAGTTGGTGCTCTGTTTTCATCCATAATACCTGCCCCTTGGCATCTTTGGTGCTGCTTTTCATCGAGAGCAGGTTGATGCAGCTTCTCTGCACCTGTCCCCCCCATCCATGATGTTTTGAGCAGCTCTATTTACATATCTCTTGTCAGCACTCGGTTCTTGTTGCACCCTGCCTTATTGAGATTTTTTTCTGGATCATTGCAGTGTGTTATGACGATACACACGTGACCAACTAATTAAACTAAGGTGTTTGCTTGAATGTTTAACTGTACCATTTAGAGAAAAAAATGGTGATTTTTCACATGTGAAAATTGTTTTAAAACAATAATTCAGATTAAATGATTTAGTTGAAAAAATTGCCCAGGCCTACAATATCATTTGTTCAAAAATGTACAACGAAATTCTTACAGTTGACAAAAACAATACAAGCAAAAGACACGGCTTTAGAACACCTCGGTTTTTCCAGTTTTTCTTCAAATTTAATCAGCTGAAATGCAATGAATAAACTAAAATGGTGAAAATGTAAGCAGCAAACTGCCAGAGGTTTAAATTTGAAGTTTAGGTTAGCAAAAACTGAAAAAAAGGAAGTTTCAGAATATTATAAAATGGGCCTTCTTCAGGGAACAACTAATAGATTATAACCTACAGATGGTATGCAGCAATTAAAATAAATTAAGCCTTGCAAGTTGAAGAAAACAATTTGAACAGGTGTCCCGACTTCTGGTGATTACTTAAGAAATCCTCCGTCTGTCTTAAAACAGAGTTGGAACAGACTGTGTTGCTACACCCTCTGAAGTACTACTTGGACAATATTACACTGTTGAAAGTTATAAGTTCGAGTCATAATGGCAAGAAAACAGCAATTAGCAAATAAAATGAAAGGGAGCATTATTACCCTTAGAAGTGTAGGCCTTTCATGTAGAGAAAGTGCAAAAAAAATCAAAAGTGTGAGTGAATACAGTATACTATGGAACATTCCAAAGGCAATTGGAAACTGGAAGAAACTGATAGGAAGAGATCTGCAGACTCAAAGTCACAACCTGAGCATCACCAGCTTTGTGCGGTGGACGCCTCACAGCACAACAGTTTCAAGCACACCATAACAGTGGTCGAAAAAAGCAACTGTTAGTTTCGACTGTGAAGAGGAGACTTTGTTCTGCAGATTTGACAAGGCAAGTGGCAGTAGGAAAGCCATTCTTTAACACTAGAATCCCTGAATCTTATATTTTTTGTTGTCCCTGACCTCCTTAAATTTTCCTGACTTACGGCAAGAAGCTCGAAGCTTTTGTTTAACAAATGTGTGGTTTAGCAGAACACAACTTGCCTTTCCCCCCCCCCCCCCATTCAGCCAGCCTGACGTCTGTGTTGAAGTGTTTATCTTGCGATGCGTTTGCAAGGAATTAAATAGGTAATGAAATACCATGATTTGAAATACATACATTTCATGTGTACTCTCTCTGTGTCTACAAAGATCTGTGTAAATATAGAAAGAGAGAGGAAATGCGATGCAAGAAATGCTTAACACACAGCTAAAACAGAAAATGGTTTCATATGTTATAATAATAACAATATACAGTAATTTTAACGTGAAGTGTAGGATGTGTGAAGACTGAAGCCCAAATATCCAATGCACATTTTCACAAAAGGTGTAACAAAACAAGTATGCTTTTATCTAACACTAAAATCTAAGAAACAAATTGCTCAAGTGACATGTTGCTGAAGCCCAACGATCAGTTGATACAAAGTAAAAGATGTTCGCATACGTGTGTGTTTGCGTGTTTCATTTTCAACCAGTTGTAACATTGGTAACACTGCTCATTCATAGATGGCGCTGAGGATAGACTACCTCTTAGTTACCTTGAGGAAAGAGGTTTGAATCTTCTGCCGTCTCTGCATTTAGCCCTTTGAGTAGTGAGCTGCTATTATTATTAATAACATATAACAAAAACATACATTTGATGTGAGTCTGTAACATCCTGTGTAAATTTATGATACTTTTAAAAGTTAGCACTGAGGGAATAAAAGCAGACGCATAATCGCAGCTCAATCATTTCTTCTTGGTTTCTTGTTGAGCAAACAGACACAACAGTGTCTATGGTGGATATTACATTTCCTTGCACACGGATATTCACATCAATATGTTATTTGAAAGATTCTTTTATTCAAGAATCCAAGAATAAAACTGAACAAAAAAATCATTCAAATTCAGTTTTATTCAAGAATCCAAGAATAAAACTGAATAAAATTGTTCGAATGACATGTTGATGTGAATGTTCATGTGTGAGGAAAAATAACATCTTTTTCACGTACCATAACTTTATACAGGATGTTACAGACTCACATCAAGTTACCAAAAGTTCAAGTTCAGAAAGTCACACAGTGCCTGAAATAAAAAAGAAGCAGTCAAAAATCCAAGTCAAAGTGTAAAGGCGCGTTGTAGCCCACTGTCTGTTGAAAAGATCTATGTTGAAATTAAAGTTGAAATGTCAACTTTAATCTAGAAATTTCCACTTGAATCTTGTAGTTTATTTTGCCATTAAAGTAAAACATCGTAAACTTCATCTTCAAATCGATGTTTAATTTACTAGAGTTTCTCAAATCCCATCATAACTAAAGTAGCATGCTAAATGCTTCATATTCTATGTGTTTAATGACCCAGTCGCTACATGCTTCTTAAACGAGCTTTCTCTTACACCGACCGGAGCACACAGGCAGTGATCGCCACACAGAATACATTACATTCATGATATTACAGCTCTCTGGACATTTTAAAATACTAAGATGTATACTTGATATCATTTCCATGATGAAATGCATTAACACATGTAATAAACACATGGGGGCATGGTGGTGCAGCGGTAGGGATGAGCTGATGCCCTGTCCAGAGATTGTTCCTGCCTCGCACAAGGTGCTTGCTGGGATGGGTGTGACCCTGGATGGAATAATTTATTGCAGCAGTACTATGTCTGTGAAATGTATGAACCCCCAATTCCTGTCCTTCCATTTTCTTTCTCCATGTAACCAATCACCACACAATACGTGTCTGTAAGAAATGTTAAACCAGCTATTAGTTTAGAATAATTATTCTTCAAAACTTTCAAGGAACATTGAAAAATCTTCATTATACATTTTCCATCCATCCATCCATCCATCCATCCATCCATCCATCCAGGGTAACGCCAGTCCCAGTAAGCATTGAAGCAGGAACAATTCCTGGACCGGGGTGCCAGCTCATCTCTATTGCTGCACAACCATGTCCCCAAATATTAAATATTTAACAGCATACATTATTTAAATGAAGTTAACAGTTTATCTTTTAAAATGTAATATACATACTTTGATGCATTTCATATAAATGATATCAAGTATATATCCTAGTATTCTAACAGCACACAGCTCCAAGAGGATAGCTCTTGGAAATCTCAATCAACTTAGAAACCAGTCATCAGTCATCATATCTGTAAATACCCACTGTCCTCTAATTCTTCCATTTGCAATTTCTTCCAACAACTCTAAAACAGCTATGGTAGTTGGAATAGTTTGGCCATTCCGTGCACCATTAAATTGTTACAGATTGATTACAATCAAGTGCCTTAAATTTGTAAAATGCTATTAATTTTGGTGTTTTTGATGAAGCCTGAATCATGGGTGCAAATCTAAAAAGAAAGGGAAACCACACAAAAACAGTAGCACTGCTTTGACACAGGGAGCCGTCCGTTTGCAAAACCGAGCAGAAACCTGTGTACACATTGTGTGAGGCTGCCATGAAATGTATGTGGCTTTATGCCATGTTTAGGTTTTAAACATCTCGAAGTGAGCATGGAAATGGGCTTACACAACATTTTTGTGCATACGGACCATTTATACAAGAGGCCCCAGGAGAGTTTTAAGAAGAGCAAGTCAAAACCTGGTGTTAAATGTTCTAAGCATCGTGCGACAAGCATGTTACATGGTAAGCTTGAACCTGCAGAGAACAAGCAATTACTTTACCCTTTTTTTTTTATACTGTTTACCAGACACAGCAGAGCAGAACTGTCCTTGCACTGCTGCTGCTACAGGTGGCAACCCCAGTTACAATACTATACTTACTTTGCCCATATTCATTATAACAAAATTTCCTTTAAAATTAAATATTTTTTATGGTCCCATGAATTTAGTTTACTGTGCATTCAGAAAGTATTCAAACCCCTTCACTTTTTTCACATTTTTTAAAAAGCATTTCAACTCATTTTTTCCCTCATCAAGCAACACTCAGAACAACAAAGTCAAAGCAGGATTTTAGATTTTTTTGCAAATTAAAAAAAAAAAAGTATCAATTTTTGTGCCCTTTTATAGTTCTGTATACAGAATTAACTATACTCATGTTATCTTTCTTAATGTTTATTTGATGACCAGCTATACATGACAATATTACACCAGTCCAAGCAGTTTTATCCTGGATGTTTCTCAGAGTGGAGTTAGTAGATTTGAGGGTATTTCAGTCCAGGAGTCAGCTGAATCTGTAGCAAGAAAAGTATACATTGAGAATAAACAATTAGCATCCAGAAAACTATAAAATTGGCTACATTTTTATAGATTACATTTCTATGGAAGTTTTTATGACATTCCACCAGGGAGCAGCAGAATCTGAATTTTAAGAAAAGGAAAGAGCAAATCTATTAACTACTTTTCATCCACTCTGGAGAAAAATGTACCGTACTAAACAAAATTATTATATTATATTATATTATATTATATTATATTATATTATATTATATTATATTATATTATATTATTATTTTCTGATTGCCGTGGTGATCACAACAAGTAGTGAGTACAGTAATTGAAAAAGGGTTAAGCACCATCCATATTACTAACCGAGAATGCTAAACCGGATGATGGACGCAGGCACATCCGGCAATGGGCCGTAGCTGCAAAAAGACGTACTGCGCAGGCGCAAAAAGAGTCCGCTGAGGAGCCGAGAAAGGCGGACAAAAGAGGGCGCGAGAGGCGGACAAGACCACAGAAAAAAGGAGTGATGCTAAACCGGATGATGGACGCAGGCACATCCGGCAATGGGCCGTAGCTGCAAAAAGACGTACTGCGCAGGCGCAAAAAGAGTCCGCTGAGGAGCCGAGAAAGGCGGACAAAAGAGGGCGCGAGAGGCGGACAAGACCACAGAAAAAAGGAGTGAGCACAGGAAAAATTTAGAAATGAGGAAACGCAGGCAAAGCACGAAACACATTGCACACGAAACTAGACCCCAAAAAAAAAAAAAAAAAGAGGCTCGCGCACAACAGCAAGGCACCCCCCCCCTACAGGCACTGGATGGGACACACACCAAGAGGGGGATTCAACAAGCCCATGGAACACAAAAAAAAGAACACAAAACCACCCCACAGACCCTACAAGCAAGGGACGGGACACACACAAACGGGGATTCAACAAGACACAGGAACACAAAAAGAAAGAAGACGCTCGCGCGACAACAATCCTCAACCCCCCCCCCCACACATACATCCATAAGAAGTGACACCCAAAGCCACATATTCTAAAGTGAACATCAACACCTTCACACTAGACAGCATAGGTGTCAGCATTGGTGTATCTCCTTACAATAAAGCACTATTAACCGTTCAACTGCAGAAAAGGAAACATATTAACAGTGACTGCGATCCTCCTTATTACTTATCCATATTTCGCATGCTGAGAAAGAAACAAGTCATGAATACACGGTCACGGGTACAAAACGAAAAGGAAAGGATAACAGGAACAAACACACGAACACGAAAGAAACAACAAAATAGACGGCTATGCAGCATAGGTGGATCTCATTACAATAAGGCACTATTAACCGTTCAACCGCAGAAAAGGCTCCATATTAACAGTGAGTGCAATACTCCTTATTACTTATCCATATTTCTAAAAGAAAAAATGACTCGACTCCAAAAACGCAAAGCTCAACTAAAGCTTCTAACTAACGATGTACCTAAAAGTAAAACCTTTATGAACTGCATTAGATCCTACAATACTTCATTTAATATGCACAAATCTACATCCTAGATCCACATGACGCAAACTATCAATCAAAGTGCTGCATCGCAACAGACACGGATTCAAAACGAAACACCTCCCGTCTCAGACATACGTTAACGGCAAGGAAGGCTACAATGGGCTTCTCACACAGCACAGGCAAATCGATTACAGCTCCAAAACAACACGTCCCAAATACTACACATGCAACAACGCGCCTCTCAAACGGCACAAGCAAAACATACACCAGGAAAATTCATTCGGATTAATGAATGTCATTTGCAATCATTGTCATTCAGTTCACTTCCCTGAAGAAACAACTGGCAATACAAGTTATACATTTACACGTTGTTGTCAAAAGGGTCAAATTAGACTGCCTTCTTTACATTCATATACTGAATATCTACAGAAGCTTATAACTGACGATGTACCTGAAAGTGAAATCTTTATCAACTACATTAGATCCTACAAATCGGAATCCACTATGAACATTAACAGTGGCACTGCACGTGACATCCGTCTTGAAAAAATGTTTATTGATGAATGTTCAATGGCATGAACAAACGTTTATGAATAATAATATTCGATTTGGAGGAAAGGTACTTTTATGAGGAGGAGATTTTAGACAGTGATTAGCTATTCTTCCAGATACCATGCACTCAGCTATTGTTCAGTGCACCTTAAAATACGCAGACAATTGGCATTGCTTTCAAAAGATACAGTTAGTAAAAAAGATACGATGTCCAGAACCAGATCATAACAATTGCTTATTACAACTGAGAGATGGTACACTCACGAATACAGATGGACTTCAGCCACATATTTTTACAATTCCTCAAGCCTTTATCTGCGACGACTTAGTTACAGAGAGATTTGGAACAGCAATCTCATTAGAGCAAATGCCCCTTTTAACACAACGCACTATATTATGTCCAAAAAATATTAATGTGGAAAACATAAATACCCAAGTCATTCCATTACTTCCTGGAAAGACACAACTCTTTCTAAGCTCTGACAAACTTGACTCTGATCACAACAATAACCATCTTAAATGACCTTACAAGTTCTGAGCTGGAATTACCTTTTACACTTAAACGGCGTGTACAAAGAAATTTTCAAATAAACCTTTACACTGTGCCACACACTTTATTGTTTGCTTTCTATTTGCATCATCTACACCGTCACACTATTCTATATCTCATTCATACATCACGCTCTTTGTCATTCCCAACACCAGAGGTTGGCGAGCGAAGCGAGCAGGGGGCGGAGCCCCCTAGTAGTTGTAGAATACACTTGACATCCAGCTCTTCCCTAAGCCAGTTAGATTTTATATTTTGATTGGTGGGAAGTTGTACCGTACTAAACAAAATGAGATTTGTATTTCCCATCTTCCTTTGTCTCTAATACATTTTGAAAATAGCTAGACTTAACACACTTAATGCCTTCTTGCAAAGCCTTTTTGTTATCAAAACCATGTGTAAAGTACCCTAAATTTAGATAGCAGGAAATACACATATTCTTTGTGTTTTCTTTCTTGTATGTGTTCTGGTGAAATATTATCCCCTTGGGCCTTATGCTAGCTTAAAATCTGGCATTAACATGGCCCCCTTTATTTTGCTTTTCATTCATGCACACACATTTTTTCTTTTGGGACCTTTTAATCACTGGGCGTTTTTTTCTTAAGCATTCAAAAAAGCAAACTAAAATTGATCTGGATGCTTTTTTCACTGCAGATGGTATTTTTATTTAAGGCTGACATATCTTAATAAGAAACAAATAGTAACGTGTATGTTGAGGCCATTTTATTTATATAACAATTGTGAAAGAGAAGACAAGCATAATGTGCTGGGCCACAGGGTTGTGAACCCCATTTAATGGCAGGTTGAAATGCCAAGGCACAATATAAAAAAATTAAAAGCAGCTTCAACATGCAGTTGAAGATTGATGTCTTTTTCAGACTGAATACTTCTGGCAAGGCAGGTTCTTACATAGGTCCTTGGCAGGAGAGGTGGTTGAAAGCAGAAGTGATGTCAGAGATTCTCCTATTGATGATCCTTGGATCTGAGGACATAAGAGACAACGCCAGTTTGCCATGTTGGAGTGGTATTACACCAAATTAAAATAAAATAAAACAAGTGCAACTTGGTGATGACATCTTTACCAACTGAACCATCATTTAGGCAAACTGCATTAATATGGACCTTGCTTCAAGCTAAGCTATACTGGGAAGAAAAAAAAAACTATATGTCGAGAACAAAGTCAACATTTCCACTTTATTCTCGCCATTTATGTCGAGATTAAAGTCGACATTTCCACTTTATTCTCACCGTTTATGTTGAGATTAAAGTCGACATTTCCACTTTATTCTCATAGTTTACTTCATAATTAAAGTAGAATGTCGTAAACTAAACTTCTTCCTAAAATCAATGTTTAATCAATTACTTAATTTACCCCGTCATAAATTAATGCAGCACATTAAATGCTTTGTGTTACGTTCCCCGACCCAGTGGTTAATCACTACGCTTCTTAAACTGACTTCCTCCGCACTAAGAGAAGACAGCGATCACCATACAGAATCCATTCACTTCATGATATTCCTGCTTTATGAAAATTTAGAATGCTAAGATAAATACTTGATATAATTTTCATGATGAAATGCATTAAAGCAGGTATTACACATGCACGGTAGTGAGGCAGTAGTGCTGCTCCCTCGCAGTAAGGGGTCCCCAGGTGTATGTTCAGTGTAGAGAACTTTATGGCAGGTGTGACGAGGCTCCAAAAAACTGGATGTATGAATAGCTATCGCACAGGTTTAACTTAAATATTGTGTAAATGTTGGGTTTGTGATCTGCTGGTCGGAGACACGAACACAGAATTCAATGCATGTTCTTCTGAGCGGACTATCTTTATTGCATGCATGCTGTCTCTATCTGACATACCAAAACCCCAGTTCCTATCCTTCCTTTTTCTTTCACCACATAACCAATCACCACACGATAAACGTCTGTGTGAAATTAAAACTAGTTATAAACTTAGCCCACAGAGTGTTCAGAACTTAAAAAATATCTTTGTTATACATGTTTAATTATGCCATCCATTCAGAGTTGCGCCCATCTCTGAACGAGTCGTCAGCACATCACAGGATGAATACAAGCAAAACATACACTAGCAGGGTCAATATAGCACAACAAAACTTCACATCCTACATGACTTTGAAAGGAAACTGAAGCACGTCGAGTAAACCCACCAGAAAAACATGCAAATGCAAGGCAGGCACACCGCCGTGCCCCCATATGATTAATGCATGCTTTAATGCATTTCACCATGAAAATTATATTAAGTATTTATCTTAGCATTCTAAATGTTCAGAGAGCAGGAAGATCATGAAGTGAATGTATTCTGTGCGGCGATTGCTGCCGGCGCCTCCTCTTAGTGCAAGAAGAAGTCAGTTTAAGAATCACTTAACACAAAGCATTTAATGTGCTATATAACTTATGACGGGGTTTGAGAAAATCTAGTAAATTAAATATTCATTTTACGATGAAGTTTAGTTTACGATGTTCTACTTTAATGACAAATTACGAGAATAAAGTCAACATGTCGACTTTAATCTTGACATAAACGGCAAGAATAAAGTAGAAATGTCGAGAATAAAGTCAACATGTCGACTTTATTCTCGTCATAAGCGTCAAGATTAAAGTGGAAATGTCGAGAATAAAGTCAACATGTCGTCACACTATTACACAGTACCCAGGTACATTACACTGTATTGAAAACAAATAAAACAAGTACAACTTGGCTTGCAGTATTATCCAGTAGTATAGAAACAGTATTTACACATCTGACCTTTTAAAACTAAAGTATCTCCAGGCGACGGACGTGACTCCTTTTTTTCGGCAAAAGTTCTTCTGTTCATCATGTTCAACTTTATCGTTGGCTTCAGTTTCTGAATGCTACCTATTTGGTGGTGTAGCAGTGAAAAAGAGCCCTAGTGCAACAAATCTGTGTTTAGCAGTGTAGCAGTGAAAAAGGTCCCCACTTGAACAGTTTCCCGCTGCGCCACGTTCCGAACGTCGTTTAGGCAATTTAAACCGGTGTTGCGGTATAAGAAAAATCTGTATCATAAAAAAAATAAAAAACAGTTTTCGGTATAAACCGGTATACTGCCCAGCACTAGCAGCCATATTTTCACAACTGTGAGTTTAGCCTTGACATCATGCTCTGACATAGTTGATAATTTTTGTTACATGATTGAATATACTGTACTTGTAAACCATGGGACGATGTCAAGCAATTTGTGACAGTGTTCAAATCTCTGACTGGCCTACAAAATAGCCAGTGGGTCAGCACCTGAATATATAGAGACACTGGTGAGGTGCTATGCTCCTTCTCGCCCACTCAGGTCTGCCAGTGAACAGTATTTGGTATTGCCACCTCTGCGTGGTATCAAGTCTCAATCCAAACTCTTTTCCTGTGTAGTTCCTACTTGGTGGAACAGGCTACCTACTTCCATCTGTACGTCTGACACTCTCAATGTATTTAACAAGAAATGAAGACCCATCTGTTCTGTGAATATCTGTCAAATTGATAGAAAAATCATTTGCTCTGTGAACCTTTATATCGTTGGTTAACCTGTTCTGTAACATTAATTGCCATATTAATTATAATCTATGATTGTAAAACTATATGTGATTAGTTATCACATCTTTTCAGTTGTGGTAATCATCTTTTGTTACCTGTCCTATTACACTTGCTGAACAAAAAGGCCCTAACCTAAAGTTACTCGATTATGTTTACCTCTTTTGTAAGTTGCTTCAGATAAAAGCATCTGCCAAGCAAATAGATGCAAATGTAAACAATATGGTGTATACACTCTCATTCAGGTGCACTTTATTTTATGTGACAATTTAAATTAGCCCTCCTTTAACAGCAGCCTCATTAAGGCCAGTTTTATTTGTTTTAATAGCTATCTCATTTCATCCTAGCTTTATATGTTTTAGTGATAGTGCATACTGCATATCCACATTAAGAAGGTACTTGAAAGGTACACATAACAATTTCAGAATTAGCTTGCCATTCATTTGTGTTGATTCATCAACCTGAATTGTGTACAGTGGTGTTTTGGTAATACTTTCCAACAGCTGTGTGTTTTGATTAGCAGCTATATTATTAATTTGTCTTGCCACAATGTTTTCCAAAAGAGGAAGTTTGCCTGAATTTTTAATCTGTATTTTCTCTCAACATTCTAAAGCTAATGCTCTGTACAGTATCTATTCTTCTCCATAGAAGATTGATTCTTTGCCCTTTATTTTATTAGCAACCAAATTTAATGCCCTCAGAGTGAGATTTACTGAAGCACCGTCGTTGAGATTTGCTGTGTTCTCGTTTTCCATATTTCCTCTGAAAGACCACCTGTCTTTTTCATTGGGATCCCATGAACACCTCTATACCTGTGACATTATCAAGCACTTTCTCTCACATTCTGTTTTGGCTTAAGCTAATTACTACATCTTAAACTCTTAGTAATTTCTCACAACTTATTACACAAGTTACTTTAAACTGCACACCAGTATTGTTACAGGGCAGTTTGTCTCTCTCACTTATTTTGCCCACCTGCAGCCGCACATTCCTTCCTTGTATTTTCACATTCCAGTACTGCAGCCTGATTTTGAAATTTGCTTTTGCAAATTAATACATAGAACCCTTTCTTTGTCACCTCCATTCAGGTTTAGGAGACCAGTACAAATATTAAATAAAATTGCAAAAAACATCCAGCACTCCCTAGTTATGCACAAAAAACACTTTCTATTTTGAATCAAATTATTTGTCCTGTAATTAATAATAATAATAATTACATTTATATAGTGCTTTCCTCGCTATTCAAAGCATTTCGACAGTGGGTCACCATTTCAACCAGTGTGCAGCACCCACCTGGATGATGCAAGGGCAGCCTTTATTGCTCCAGGATGCTCACCACACCCTAGCTATTAGGTGGTGAAGTGGTGAGAGAGAGTCAGTTAATGACAGGGGATGATTAGGAGACCAGAATGACTAGGCCATTGTGGGCAGTTTAGTCAGGACATCAGGATAAACCGTACTCTTTACACAAGATGACCAGGGATCTTTAATGACCACAGAGAGTCAGGACCTCGGTTTTGCCATATTTACAGCAAAGTGTCCCCGTCATTGCACTGGGGTATTAGGATCCACATACAGACCACAGGGTAAGCATCCCCTGCTGGTCTCACCAACACCTCTTCCAGCAGCCTCCCAAGCTTGTCCTAGATGGTCTCCCACCCAAATACTGTCCTGGCCAAACAGGCTTAGTTTCAGATGGATGACCTGCTCTGAAGCGCATGTGATATGGACTTTGCAAGCATATAACAAAAAATGTGTATTTAACTTTGTCTAGTTCTAAATATTTTAAATGCAGAGTTAATTCTTGTACTTTGGTGAATGCAAACTGGAATCTGAACACAACTTCTTTGCCAATTTAGTAATGACAATTCCAGTATATCAGATAAAAACGTTTGTTTCTTTTTATGTTTAAAGTTTTAATGATTTCAAAATATCAGTATAATAAAAATACTATATTTAATAAAACATTCATAGTTAAACACCTGCGGTGGGTTGGCACCCTGCCCGGGATTGGTTCCTGCCTTGTGCCCTGTGTTGGCTGGGATTGGCTCCAGCAGACCTCCGTGACCCTGTGTTCCAATTCAGCGGGTTGGAAAATGGATGGATGGATAGTTAAACACTCAGTGCTCCATCAATTTATCATATTCAAAACCACCTTCTACAACAAAGGAGAGACTATAATAAATAATAGTCATTCAGAAATGCTAAAATGTCCAGAAGATCTATGGCAACTGTAATTATTACTTTAAAGAGTACTAGCTGCAAATGGTACTGAGAAAAGGCCCTCTATATACTGTAATGACATTGTTTTAATTGTTCTATGGTGATTAATTTTTATCTTCCCCCAATTTCTAAGTAGCTCTAGACTTAATTTTTCTGTTATATTATAGGTCACAGCACATAGTGTTCTTCCATTTAGGGCTTTTCCAGTTGAGTACATTGAGATGCCAATGCCTAAGGAGTAGTATACCCTGTCATGATAGAATGTTCACTAAGCAATGGTATCCAAGCAGGGCTAGTAAAAGCTGGACATTTATTGTAATCAAAGGTCTGTCTGATATGGTTTAAACAAAGGATATAGTCAAAACGTATCAGTGGAGGACATGATTTTTAAATGTGCCACTTATAATGTTGAGTGTGTTATTGACACTTGTATCGGGTACAGTTTTGAACTGAATTAGTCGTTGTCTCACACCAATTGATAATGAAAGTACCCTGCCTAGATCTGAAGTCAATTAATTGTCTAAAAGTCTAATTGTAAGAATATTCTTCTTCACTGTCTCAGTTTATCTTGAAATATATTATTGTGGATTAATAGTGCATTAGTATAGTGCTGCTATAATTCCAGTATCAGTTTTAGTATTTCATTGAGTAGTCTCTGTAGTTAATATTTGTAGAAGAAAATGAGTAAAAGTGTTTCATTGAATTGCCTTGACTTGTGTATCAGGGGGAAAAATGCATTAAGAAATGTGTTTTCCATGCTGCTTTCTTAAATATTGTGACCCTCATATCAACAAGGAACATTAAATTGGTTTATAAAGATTCTAATAGAACTACAATCTCGACCTTGACATAATTCTCTAATATCAGTGTATCTCCATGCTGAACCACCAGATTACTCCTTTGTTTACCTTTGTAATTTGAAAATGTTGGCACACAGATTAGATCACTTAAGGAAATAGCAGTGCATAGTAGTCTTTTCAAAATTGAGCCTGTAGGTATGGGTTCAGTGGTAGCCAATTGTTTCAAAGTATTGACATACACTTTCCACTAATAAAAAGGAGAATCATTTGTTCAACCACTGGCAGTGTTTTTAATATTATAATTATTTTTTCTATCAGTGTTTTGAGTAATTTATCATGCTTACAATAAATGGTGAAAACATAACTGTTTGTGAGTAGACAGCTGTTGATCAATATAATAGTAAGGTATAGACAATTAATGATTAAAATAATTTAATAATGAGATGTTTCTGTATACTTCCATGACTTCCAAAAAGGTATCATTTTTTCCAGTGATCTTAAAACAAATGTGTTTTTATTATAATGCATGAGGTAAAGATTGTAGTACTTTATCATCTATATGTTACACCGATCCCTCTCTCACTTGGACAGAGGCAGTGGTGCTGTAAGAATTATGTTTCTAGACTTCTCTAGCGCCTTCAACACAATCCAACCTCTGCTCCTTATGGACAAGCTGACAGAGATGGGATTAGATTCATACCTAGTGGCATGGATCGTGGACTATCTTAAAGACGGACCTCAGTATGTGCGTCTTGGGAACTGCACGTCTGACATTGTGGTCAGCAACACAGGAGCGCCACAGGGGACTGTACTTTCTCCGGTCCTGTTCAGCCTATATACATTGGACTTCCAATACAACTCGGAGTGCTGCCATGTGCAAAAGTTCGCTGATGACACTGCTATCGTGGGCTGCATCAGGAATGGGCTGGAGGATGAGTATAGGGACCTAATCAATGACTTTGTTAAATGGTGTGACTCAAACCACCTACAACTGAACACCAGCAAAACCAAGGAGCTGGTGGTGGACTTTAGGAGGCCGAGACCCCTCATAAACCCCGTGATCATCAAAGGTGACTGTGTGCAGATGGTGCAGACCTATAAATACCTGGGAGTGCAGCTGGATGACAAATTAGACTGGACTGCCAATACTGATGCGCTGTGCAAGAAAGGACAGAGCCGACTATACTTCCTTAGAAGGCTGGCGTCCTTCAACATCTGCAATAAGATGCTGCAGATGTTCTATCAGACAGTTGTGGCAAGCGCCCTCTTCTACGCAGTGGTGTGCTGGGGAGGCAGCATTAAGAGGAAAGACGCCTCACGCCTGGACAAACTGGTGAGGAAGGCAGGCTCTATTGTTGGAATGGAGCTGGACAGTTTAACTTCTGTGGCAGAGCGAAGGGCGCTCAGCAGGCTCCTATCAATTATGGAGAATCCACTGCATCCACTAAATAGTGTCATCTCCAGACAGAAGAGCAGCTTCAGCGACGGACTGCTGTCAATGTCCTGCTCCACTGACAGATTGAGGAGATCGTTCCTCCCCCAAACTATGCGACTCTTCAATTCCACCCGGGGAGGTAAACGTTAACATTTAACATTATACAAAGTTATTGTCTGTTTTTCACCTGCATTATTATCATTCTTTAATTTAATATTATTTATTGTATCAGTATGCTGCTGTTGGAGAATGTGAATTTCCCATTGGGATTAATAAAGTATCTATCTATCTATCTATCTATCTATCTATCTATCTATCTATCTATCTATCTATCTATCTATCTATCTATCTATCTATCTATCTATCTATCTATCTATCTATCTATCTATCTATCTATCTATCTTTGACAATTAGAAAATAATGGACTGCACAGCAAGCAAAAAAGCAACTCATTTGCAAACTATAAAAAAGAAATATTTTGCTCTTACTCATATAGTATAAATTGGCATGAGTGCTCTTAGTGTAACTACCATTGAAGTTAGTAAAACTTTAGGCCAGATAATATGCAGATATTTTCGTGTTTTAGAGAGCTTTTTGGCTAAAGAAATATAAAGACTCACAGTAGATGTGTCCCCCTTATTAATCTGCACATTTTTTGGCAAGACACTGTTGTAGAAGTTCAACTTCTATAATGAAAAAAATTGCAATATTTTCTTAACTTAAAATTTCTTAAAAATATATTTATCTTAATATAACTTAAAATAAGTTAAAGAGGCAAATAAAGAATTTAAAATATGTGTACAGTTTTACAAACATCATCTATAGTAACACTGTACCTGTCTGTCGGCATAGACTAGTTACAACTCTTGTTTGTAAGTGAAGTGGATTTTGGGTGTATATACCAAAAAAAAAAGTTACTTGCCAATTTGTATCCAGTGCCTATGGCTAGACACTGTAGAGCCATACTTGCTGGTGTTGGGACCGGAATCACATATGTTACCAGAGAATTATTTTGTTCTTAATTTAAAACATGCAAGCTCTTACTTTTGGTAAATTTATAAAGTACAATATGCTTTTTTGTCCATTGTGCATGCATTCATTAAAGCCAACACATGCATTCATTAAAGAATAGCGTTCCTGTTGTGTCAAGAGAGTATTAAAGTGAGTTTGGGTATGTGTGCATTGTAGTGAGCTAGTATATACTATTAGTGGACTGTTAATGGCATAGAACAATATTCAAAATCAGGGAGAAAAACAAAACATACTTTCATTTGATCTGGGATATTTATATTTAAAGAGGATCCAGTGTCTCTTCTAGTCTGGTTCCTTCCTAATCCTGAATGAATCTCTGAACCCTGAAGCTAGGTTTACCCTTCAGGACTAAAATATTTTTCCCTCTTTCAAAAAGTACTCTTCTGTTTAATCGCAGATTTAATGGTAGAATTAAACCCCAATGTTTCTGTAAATGTGGTAGAGTTTGGTTTTTAATTGAGGGTAATAACTCTTTATTTTCTTCTTCCTGTTATTGTGAAATACAGAAAAGATTTTGTATATTTTTTTTAGTTTGAATAGAGTGATAATTTTTCATTCCTTTACTAGACCTACTCAGTTATATTTTGTGGAGGTGGAGAACTGAAGCCCATCCTGGCGGGATGAGGTGCAAGCATCTTCACATGGCACATATACACACAACCCAATAGTCATTGAGAGAGCTTTGAGTAGTGAGAAAAGTGCAATATAAATGTAAAGAATTATTATTATGCATCTGGGTCTGCTTTATAGTTGCCAATCAGCTTACCTTTCTATCTCTTTTAAGTTGTGCAAAGTGTCATAGTACCATGTGACAAATTCACTGGAAAAATATTAAGAGAATGTGTAAACTACACAGCTTCTGAAGCTCTAAGTTAGCACTGCTAATCGAAGCAGGAAAGTGTTATGCTTAAGTTATTTTTAAGACAAGTTGCAGTCTGGAAGAGCAAAATTGTAAGGTCAGATAAAAATGCACATAGACTTAACAGGAAGATGTGAAAGTGGGCTGCTTCTTTTGTGTGCCCCCTTCATATACAATCATAGATTTAACAACATTCCACGTATATAATAGTTACTGAAGTTGCTCTCTCTGTCTTGATCCAGGCTAACTGAGAATTACATTCCATCAGGTGGTGTCTAAGTTTTCTAATTCTTTTATGTTTATTGTGTCCAGTAACACTCAAGTGCTAGACTTCAAGGTCAGCATCCCCACTACATGACGAAACCTTATCTACTGGATCCTGTCAATTTGGAGAAGCAGCACTGTGTCACTGTCTTTTCCACTCATATTGTTGAGGTTATCAGCAGTGTGACCAGTATCTCTGTGTGAGAACATCCTTTTTGGGTTTTGTATTTATAGCCTCATGATTTCTGTCACTACCTAGATATCATGACCATAGGTGTGAGTTTGGATGTACTGTAGTTTCAGTACTAAACAGTGCAGTACAATACTTGTAAAACTTGTCATCTTAAATTTTTTCCCAGTCACTGTAACTTGTTCAGTTTTTTAAACTGATCAGATTAATCATGATTCATTCATCAAATGCAATGTAATGGAAACCTCTTTATACTGTATTACTGATAGCCTCCAGAGACAAACCGTAAAGGAGTGAGGAAAATGCACTCAGAGACAAGATGAGGAATGAGAGTAAACCTAAATTACTTTCAACTAATGGTAGTTTTAGTCAAAGAAAAACAAAATGTTTTAAAAAAAAATTAGGTAAAAAAACACAACTTATCTGGGCATTGCTTCATTTTGCCTGTGACTTGTTGAGCTTGCTGTCCTGCAGTAGATACCATGGGGTATCATTATTGTTGAAACTCCAGTCATCTTTTATCCAATGTCTGTGTTCTTATGCCCATTTTAATTTTCTATTAATTTGCCAGTTTCAGATATTTTCTTTGAAACTCTGTCTCTTAGGCCAACATCCTAGGGCAATAAATCCTTTTTACGAAATCTTTAGTTTCCTGGCTGTCTTTCACATGGAACCACCTTCATTCTGCAAAAAAAAAAAAGGTACTTTTCTTGAAAAACCTGGTTCATTTTCATTTTTGAACTGAACTTTAGGAATGCAAGTACCTTTTAGCACAAGTGAACAGAATAACAGGTTTCAGTGGTGCAAATGCAATTACAAAAGTTTCTGTAATAACCAATTAGAATTTATAATGATTACAATGTGCATTAGCCCTGTCCAAGTCCACACAATACATATAAACAGTATATATTTTTTTCTGACCACAGTAATATTTCTGTGAGGCAAAAAAGTGAGTCCCTTGTTCATTAATCATCACAAAGTCTTAATTACTTTTCCTGGATCTGAAATTCAAACAGAGGCCTGATTCTAGCTCTTTGACTTTCTCAGAGAAGCTAAGGGGCCTGATAATTCAATAATTGGGACACACCTGTTTTTCTCTGTTTTATGATGTTTATCTGTCAATCCTGAGGTACTGTGGCTACCTTCCACACAATATTAAATTTATGTGATAATTGACATTTCTGTCTGAATCTTCACATGCAGCCTTTCACCAGTGGAATATTTCAACGGGAAAGAGTATGCTGTAAAGCAACTCTAACCTAGCCCTACTTTTAAAGAGGTGTAATAGGTGTTAAAAAACAAAATACTAAAGATTACAAATAAGTTAGTGTTTGCCAATAATACTTCAATCTGTTGTTAAGGAAGTATGTCTTTAATTAATAATTACTTAAAAGAGTTCTGTGTAAGAAATGTAAATGCAGATAGCCAACAACTAGTTTTACATGTAATAGCATAAAATAAGATCGTAATGAATATACTAAGACAAAAATATTTTCACGTACACATCTGCAAAACTGAATTAAAAAAAACCTTGCTGCAACAAAGCTTTCTGAATAAAAATACAATATGGAAGACAATTTGTAAAACGTGAAATGTTTATGATGTGTGGAAATCTTTTTAAAAGACATGGCAGGATGATGAGGCTGCTTTCAAACAAATGCAACACTTGATAATACAGCACTTCACAAAAATAGGATCACTGTGAGTAATAATAATAATAATAATAATTCATTACATTTACAAAGTGATGCAGTCTTGGAATCTACATAACAAACACATACAAAGTTACATGTGATTATTAAAGCATGTTAAATGCAGTTATTAATCAAATTTAAATTTTTTCAAAGCTTCCTTTTTACTTCTTGACAGAAAACAGTAATGTCCTGCTCCTACCAATCTTTCTTTTCTATAAATTAAGGCAGATGGGAGGATTAAAAACACCAAAAAATGTTGATCTGCTTTAGCATAAAACTACAGTGAACTACTAAGGTGACTTTCATGAAACCATTACATCTAAAAGCAGAGCTGGGTGAGAAAATCTGCCCCAAAGTGCTTTGTGAATAGTGCATGTATAAGAAGTAAAAAGCAGTCTGCTTTACTAATGTTTGACTAATCACTTGTTAACCACTCAGAAATGTGAGTAAGCTCCTGGAATTAATGTGCAGATGGGAAAAATTGTACACTATTGCTTACCACATCTAATATATATTCTTATGTTACCTCATTTTCAGTATATTGGACATCTTTATAGATAAATAACACCAATGATGGTGCATGTCTTTTTTATTTTTATAATATTCTCTGTATGGGGATTATTTAAAACAGTGTTATTTGGTGTGCTGTAAAAATTATGTATATGGCTGACAGTTACAATTACGTTCATAACTGTAGGAAGTAAATCTGAACCAAGTGGTCATACAAACTACTTCCACATTTAAAAACTGTTTGAAATATATAATAGTCTAATCTCAATCTTTTGTAAAAAAAAAAAGATATATTCAGAACATTGTATATATTTAATTCAAGAAGTGATACACTTCATGTCTGTTCATTTTCATGTTATATCAATTTAGCTTTCAGTTTTATGCAAGTATGTTTGGTTAATATTTATATTGGTGGCTCTGTCTAATTTTTTTTTTCTTCCATTATTAGTTCCTGATGAACTGTTACTTGCGTAAGTACATTGCATTTTTGTTCTTTAAGCAAATGCACAATTAAATTAAGATGTTGAGTCAACCTTAGGCAGGTCACAAGTGAGAAAAATGTTCATAGCATGACTTGAGACCTGGAACACAGAAAATTAAAATTTTATTAGCAAGAACTAAATATGGAATCATTTGTGAGTGAACATCCTGTCTCCATAGTATATTTTCATCTTTCTTTCTGAATTCATTTTTTCTTTCAGTACAGCCATTTACATTTTAACTATCCTGTGAGGATGAAATTTCCATCAATCCTACCATTTATCTCTGAAGTTATTTTAGTTTACTGGGAGCCATAACAACTCAGCAGCAGAGTTCAGTGCTGGAAACCACTCTGAATGGGATTAAATGAAACATAATATTCTCACACCTGCATAATCCAAATCAAGATGCTGAGGTCAAGAGCCAATGCATGTAGCACTGGTTCATGGTCATTGCATAGCTAACTCACACAAACACCCACAATCACAATTATTCAGGGCGAATCCAGCATCAACTTTCACCCTAAGATGTTTGTCTTTGGATATGTGGAATGAACATTCAGGCAGGTGGAAGAAAAATAAAGACATGAAACATGCAAACTCCTCACAAATAATCCTGGAATGGTGCAGTGTTACCCAGTGTTTCCCGGCTAATGTTTTTTGTTCAGTTAATAATGATATTGTGAACATTTCCAGATTCTTCTCAATAATACAAATTGTTTAATGATTGGCTTTGCTATATTACTGACTGAAAAAATCATGCCCAAACTTTTGAAAATACAGATACTAACTAAAACAGAACCCAAGTTCTCCACAACAGAAGTAATATATTATTAAAAGGGTAGGGAAAAAGAAAAAACTAATTCTGTTTTGTAGAAATGCACACATTGAAACAACCCAAGAATAAAAAAAAGTTGATTATTTGTAAAATGCATTGTTTTAGCTAGAATAACTAAATATTAAAACCAAATGCATATAGTGTAATTGTTGCTTTTACAATAGGCCTTTTCAATTATTACTTCTGTTTTACATCCGGCATTAGTCAAAACAGGATAGACAGGTATTTACTGAGATATGATAAAGGAATTAAACACTCTCACCTGTAAAGGAGGTTAATTGTACAGTTCACGGGAAGAAATATTTTGCTGAGTCTGTTCCTTTAACTTTTGGATTTTGTCCCAAATTATGATCAGTCAAACCCTTGTGTGATATCCAGAAGATAACATTTTTGTCGATGTTTTTTTTAAACCCAGAAAGTGAGAATTATTTGTGAATAGTACTTTTATCATCAGTATTTTCAGATTTGATTTGTGATGATTCTACTATTTGTGTTAGATCCTGTTAACCCCCTGAAATTTCTGTCTGTGAAAAAATTTGGCCTATGTTGGAAAATTCCTGCTGACTTAGTGATGAATAAAGGAACCTTTTTGTGATGAGATTTGTCACTTGTTCATTTTAAACACAGCTGTTTGGAATTTTCCAAACAAGTAGAACCTGCTTTTAATCTTCTTGAAATCGGAAGAGATTGTAGTTATATACAGAAAGTCTATTTAAAAAGGCCTATGTTTTGGGGAGAGGGTCTGAAAGATATTGCAAAAAATAATGTCTATAAAGGAAAATAAGAAAAGGGGTGTGAGAAATACAGAGAACTGGGGGGTAAGGAAGGGAGTAAAGACTATAGGTGAACATGAAACTCAGACCAAATAAAGGGAAGTCAGAGACATGAAAAGAGAAAGAGGAGAGAGTAGTAATAAAGTTTTTGGTAAGTCAACATGAAGTCCTCTAAAAAATAGCATGGTAAGGGAAAGAGGAAACTGATGAGAAAAAGAAGTCTGAATCATCCAGATGGACCAGAAAGGCAAAAGATCACAATGAGAAGTAGGCTGTAAAGGTAGGTCGTCAAATCATGAAATGTAAATTCAAAAATAAAATAGAAAGCTGTTTGGGTTATTAAATATCCTGTCCTACTCCCAGCTATATAAAACCACCTCCTCAATTACTTCCCCATGTTTGCAAAGTGAAAGAAAGTCTGTATGAATAGAAGAGCGAGCCATGGGTGTTATGTTGTTATTGAAATCTCAGTATCTGTTTGAATTAAAAAATAAAGACAAAAACGAATTGTAATGCTTTTTCATGAAATGTGATGTATTTAATTTAAAATTATGACTTCAAATGTAATTTATACAATAACAGATTAGTTGGTGATTGAGCTGTTTCAGTGGTTAAAGCTGCATTTTGTTTAAATGTTATTTTATATATGTTATAAACAACCAGGATCACTGTCAGACAGAACATGGGTCAGTCAGGATTCTGAATTAGATTAACAAATGTAATAGGAAGCTTTCATATGACCATGTACCAATTTTCTTGTACATTATAAATGGACTACATAACCTGTTGTAAGATTAGTAAGATCCTGGGGCTACTACAGGGAGCACCTTATAAATGGTCTTCTAGGTCTCCTACATGCTGTCTTGGAACCCTGAAAGTGATTCCTTTGGGAAACCTGGAGGTAGTAGTTTTCCAGGGCCTAAAAGCCCCTGTTTGTGTGGAGATGTGTATTTGAGCAATTGCTTGCTTACCTGGCAGGGTAAGTAAGAAGCCAGAATGTAAAGAGGACTATTGTATATGTAGAGACAGGAGTGCTTATTAAGTATAGGTAGGTACTGGACCAGCCATGTCACGTAACAGTCCTTTAATTGTACAGGCAGGTCTTGTGTAGCATAGGTTGTTTGTTTTACCAATGTCTCCCACTTATGTTTAACCTAGAATAACACAATATAGTGTTTTGGATAAAATAGTTTTCTGGTGTTTTTCATTGTTGTAGATATTAATTTCCATTTTATAATATAGTATTTTTACATTATTTCCTAGATCAAATGAAAATCAAACAAACAGGGCACTCAAGCACTATTCCAGCCCCCACATTTATATCAATATTTATACAGTAATTACAACTTTGACTATTGTCAGTGTGACAGTGCAGGTTGACTCCATGCTCCTGTTGCATCCTGGAGCCTCTTGAACCCGCTACTGCCGATAATGTACCTGAGGGATGAGCCAGACAAATGAGGACACTCACAAAGCAAAGAGTAGGTGCAAAAGTGTATTAGTGCTTTTATTAAAACAATCCAAGCAAAGTGTCCAAAACAGTGCAGTGCACCTTCATAATAAATAAAATCATACAGGTGGCCATAGTGAAGGTTAAAATGCAATAAGTAAGTTAAAAACCAAAGGTAAAACAAAGTCAGGATTCTTTTATAAAATCCTCCAGAAGTAAGGCATCCACCTCTCTCTTCTGCTGCGGCATTCACCTTCCTGCCTTTCTGTCCTGTTTTACCTCTGTCTTCTTTTCCTCTCTCCTTCAGCCCAGCACATCTTTCCGCCAACTTATCTCTATCAGGTCTCGCAGCCAGTGGAGACATCAGTAATTGTGGTCCTTTTCCACCTGTGGCTTTTGACATGACTGCCTCCATCAGTGCATTCTGCCGTGCCGCTACAAGCCAGCTTCTCCCGTCTTCCCCACACCTGAAACTTGGTGCCTACCGGATCCCTAGGAAGACTTTTCTCCAATGTTCCTTGCTATCCTTTTGTTGTTCAGCAGGGAACCGATCTGCCACAAGAATGTTAATCACTCCTCCTCCGTGAGACCTCCCCCGTGACCACTTGCCTCCACTCCTCCATATGGGCTGACAGTGTAATGTCCTCATCTGCTATTACCCTCTTTTCTCGTGCTGGCTCTCCCTTATACGCCTCTGTGGGCGCTGAGCCTCAGTCGCTAACTGCGGAAAGCCAATGATGTAATTAAGACAGAACACACCCTCACGTGCAGGCGTGCTCCGTCTCAATCACCACACCAACCTCCTACAGCTGCGCGAGCATGCACACCCATGGAGTTCGAGCCGGCTATTTAATTATTTATTTAAAAACTGGCCACTAATTTCCTAGCTATAAACCTGCTATTCCAGAGTCAATCTTGCTATCCATTTAAAATGTTCAAAGTATAAGCAGTATGAAAATAAAGTATTTTATTTTAAGTGGTTTTCACAGAACCAACTGACTATCTACAAACAAGAATACTGGTCAAAGAAACAAAATACAGTCACTGGTACATTGGTATTGATAAGGAAATCCTTAGTATATTTAGAGAATTTGCTAGTAATAAAAGACTTCATAGAGACCAGCACATACAAATGCAAGAGAATTAGATATTCATCTGGTAGATTGCCTTTCCTATCTGAAGATTTTATAAAAACCAAAAAAATAAAGTGTTCCCAGGTCCAATATAAAAGGTGCTGCACTGCCTCATCCATCTGTGTTGGGAGGCAGGGAGTGAAAACTCACATGGAGGAGTGGAAGGAAACAGAGGGGGAGATAGAGCTTTATTAATGATAAAGACATTGTAGGATTATTAAAAAGCCTGTGAACATGTCTCTGAGTAATAGAAATATTTTATCCCTAAACTGTGTTGGCTTGAATTGAGCCTGGTTTTTGGGGATCAGTGGTGCCTCTTTGTGGTTACACCATTTATAATATGGATTGAAAACAGAACATGTCTATGGCCAGTGCATTTACATAGTGTTATATGTAATGTTAACATGACTTCTTTAAATTGAGTTGCTTCATTACCATAAGGATACAAAAGCATTACCTCCCGGAACTTTACTCTTAATAATTATACTATAAGTGCAGTAATTAAATTATTTGCATCAAATAAGATTGGCCTCCTTATTATTGTTAGGATATTTAAATTTTTTTCTACAAATGACACAGAAGTAACACAGCAGTACGCACAAAGAAGTTAGAAAAATTGTCAGATAATACTCTTTATCAACTTTGACTGAAAAACAGTGGAAGTGCAATAACGGCAAATTGCTGGTAAATCTGAAAAAAATATATATCAGTACAATGAACAGTTGTCAGACTTAAGTGACCATCAATTATGATGGAGTTATGATGGCAGAAAAGTTAAATAAACAGACTGAACACTTTGAAAGCAGTTCCTAATAATGGCACTGTCTGTGTTGAGTTGGAACATGTTGTGTGAGTTTTTCTGTAGGTACTCTGGTATTCCTACCACATTCCAATATATGTCATAAGTAATTGGGTAATCTAAATTGACTTTTATTTAAATATACTCTGGATGTGTGCATAAGTATGCCTTGAGTGTGCGCCATCCAAGGAAATTTATTGGCTTGTGCTTTATATGGTCTAGATAGGCTCGGCAGTCCTGAACCTGGATTAAATGGGTTCAGTGAAGGATGGATTTACAAAAACAGCAGAGGCTAGTACCTTCAATGAACAGCATCTAATCATAGACAACTGAAATTAAAAAAATTGGTATAAGCCAATAATATTTGAAAGTAATTTGGGTTGATAAAGATGAAGAAATAGCAGGATGTTCTGGGTTCAATAAGAAAATTACTTTTTGCTCATGTTTAATGCACCATTGTGCAAAAATCAGTTCAAATACATTGCCTTTCACTAGGGTGGAGAGATGTGAACCTGTAATATATTTACATCCATAGAGTCCTTGCCTCAGAGTCAAGGTTGTATGAATATAACAGCAAAGTTACACACTTAATTTTTGTTAGTGCATTTAAAACAATTTATTTCTCATTTCAGGCTGAAATTTGTATTTGGCCCCATAGTTCTCTTGGCTTTAGACTTAGTGGACCAGCGTGCAGTAACTAATGTTACATCTCCAAGTGGAAGAAAGGTCTTTCAGGTAAAACTTTCTTTTCCCATTACCTTACATAATGTAGTTCAACTCTCAGCACAACTGCCTTGCTTATAGTACTTAATGAAAAAAGTTCATAGTTCTTTTACTGTATTCTCTGTTTGTAATGTTGATCAGCTATAAAAAAATGAAAAGTGACAATCTGAAACATGACTGGGGTTCTTATTAGAAGTAGATTGTAAGCCAAAAGTAATTTTTGAAAAATGAGAGGTAAATTGTATATTCTCCTATGGGATTCCATTGCATCTGTTAAACATTTATTGATTTGTTTTTTTTCCATAGTAAACTTAAGCAGCATTTGGTAATTGTTTGCTATTGCATTGCAAGTTTAATTAAACATAAAAATTTTAATTAGATTTTGTATCCTGTAAAAGTGCCCTACAAATGACATTTTTTTCCTACTTAAATTCATATGCTTTGCCACTGTAATGGCCATGAGCCTGGCATATTTTCTCAAAATGTCTCAGCCCCTTGTATAGTGTTTTAAAATATGGTTATCAAAAAAATTTGCTTTTTTAGCAGGTTCAGAAATATATTATTATGGCCAAAATTAAAATATAAAGTATTTTTTATATATTGCAATAAATGTGAGATTATTTGTAGGATTCATACACTTCTCAAAAATATTAAGAGAACACTTAAATCACACATTGCATCTCAATGAACCAAATATTCAAGTGGAAAATTTTTATTGAGTAATACTATGTAATTCATTGAGAACAAAATGATTTAACAATGTTCAATGGAAACCAAAATCACCAACCCATTGAGGGCTGGATTCAACATCACACCAAAAATCCAAGTCAAAAATGGAAATCACAGGCTGATCAGACTTGTGTGAATTTCATCACAGCAGTGTAACTCAATAGCATTTATGGCCCCCATGTCCCTGACAATATCTGGGCAAGCTCCTAATGAGATGGTGTCCTGGAGTATCTCCTCCCAGATCTGTATCAGGACATCAGTGAGCTCCTGGACAGTTTGTGGTGTTTTTTAGCAGTGTCAGATGAACAGATATTTAATATCCCAGAGGTTCTCAATTGCATTCAGATTTGGTTAATGTGTGGGCCAGTCAATGACATCAATGCCTTTGTCTTCCATTAACTGCCTACACACTTTGGCCACATGAGGCAAGGCATTGTCCTGCACCAAGAAAAAACCCAGAACCCACTGCACCAGCGTAAGGTCTGACTGTGGCTCTGAGGATTTCATCCCAGTACCTAACAGTAGACAGGTTGCCATAGCCTAGCACATGGAGGTCTGTTTGAACCCTCCAAGATATGTCTTTCCAGACCATCACTGACTCACCGCCAAAGCATTCATGCTGGGTGATGTTGTAGGCTGCACAACATTCACCACGGCATCTGCAGACTCTGTTACGTCTGTCACATATGCTCAGTGTGAACCTACGCTCATCTGTGAGCGGCAATGGCGGAATTGCTAGTTGTGTATTATCTAATGAATGCCAATCAAGCTGTATGGTGAAGGGCTGTAAACACAGGTCCCACTAGAGCATGTTGGGCCCCCATGCCATCTTCATGGAGTCTGTTTCTGACAGTTTGGTCAGAAACATGCACACCAGTAGCCTGCTGGAGATGATTTTGTAGGGTTCTGGCAGTGCTCCTCCTGTTCCTCCTCGCATAAAGGAGCAGACGATCATTTTCTTAATTCTTTTGAGTAGTATATATAACTTCAAGTGTTGCTTTGGCTTATGCTGTGAAGTCATTAGTTTGTATCCATGATATTCAGGCAAGCTTTAAAGTATGCTATACCTATCATAGAGCAGTTATTGTGCTTCCTCAACACCATGCTGAAGTATGCCTCTGGGCTTAGTTGTTGGAAGCTGGGTATTTTATTTTTCTTCCTGTCAAGGTCAAGTAAATGTGCATTTCTTCCCCTACTTCCCCCTAACCACTCTTTCTCATATGGTTTTCAGGTATATCTATATTGCACAATTTAAGTTTAATTGAATATGTTGCACTGACTGTGTGTCACCTATATATTATAAGATAAACTAGCCATGTGCGCCCAACTATGTTGCGCGTGTTAAAGTTGTCTGTGAAGGGCTCCCTGTTTAAACGCGGCTGCCAGTCGTGAACTGGGCCCTTCGTCGCACAGCATTGTGATTTTTTATAAGGGAAACAAAATTACAAAACAAAACCCTTGGACATTGATTCGATAGGAACGGCCTACTCGGAATCACTTTCCGAATAGTAATTATGTGGTGGTGGAGGAGCATTTCTGCTTCTCTCCATTCACAGTCTGTCTTGTTTTCATGACGCTGTCGTTTCCTCTCACGATCTCTTCTCAACCTTTCTCAAATCTCGCAGGTTGCTTTGTGGCAATCCAAAGAGTAAGGAAGAACCAATGCTTCTTTCTTGAACTCCAAACGCCGACTGATGGAAAATCACAGAAGTGTGCCCAACTTATATACTCTGACTGCCGACTCCAAGAAGTGGGTGAACATTCGATTTGGACGAAGTGCTGCCAACGACGGTCGATAGAAACACAAAAAAACCACAGTCTCGACAACGAAGCAGGTGTCGACGCAAGATCTAAACACAAAGCACGGTGTCGACGCCAGATCTAAACACAAAGAGTGCTATCAACATTGTTTATAAACAAAAGTAACAACCAAGGTGTTGTGTATTCAGCCAGTACAAACAGCACGTAGTCTCCTTTAGTTCAATCCTCTTTAATCACCACACTCCAACCTCATCCAACGATCCTCCCCCTCACTTCCTCTCCTCCTCCATCACTACTGCCCTCTACTGAACACAGCAGGAACACCACACAAGGCAGTGAATTCGCGGACAAACAAAGATCAAGATCCAAATGAAGATTATATATAAAGATTGTTCAGCAAGGACTGAAAGGAGCAGTAACATACTGCATAAAACATTACTTGCATTGGTTAAAAAAAAAAAAATAAAAATCACACTTTGCAATAGGCTATTTCAAGAAGAATGCAGTAGCATTCTGTTCAAGTCTTAAATAAGAGATTACATCGTCAATTAATAATAAGCAGATAGCTTGTAGTGTGCAAAATACAGGAGCCTTAACGCAGGCATGGCATCATATGTAACAGGGATCTGTGTATACTTAAGAAGAGGAAACCAAATATGTAAAAAATATATGAGCTATAGAATTATAATGCCTTGTTTAGAGGCAGTTTGTATATGTTTTTAAAATGCATTATCTGTTGTAAAACATGTGTTTCTTGTTTGCTACCCAATAAAAATTATAATTGTTTAATAACTAGCTGTGGGAGTGCAGGGCAGTCAAATGGGTCTTAAAATGATGGATATGAATTAAATCTTAAAACATTATTTATATATACTGTATGTTTAATACATTATGGTCATATGGAATTCTCTCCAAAAAAGTATGGAAAACAGAGAAGGCAGAAAAAGTACTTTGTGTTACTGTATATGTAAATAATTGTAACCATGAACTTAGTCTTTTGATAGAGCATAACTCCATTTGATATCCAGACTGAGTTCTTGCATATAAAATATTCAATGTATAAATGCCTTTCACAATAGCTCAGAACTAATACCACACTTTAAGTAGTGTAAACCTACATGTGATGATAAGTACAGTAATTTATTCATTTTCTTTTTAGTAGTTAGTATCTATTAAAGTGAATAAACACAAGACATATGTTGAATTTTTTTCCTTGTTTTGTTTATGGTAGATTGATGTTTCCTACCTCTTTATTTTTTTTTTCCTGATATGCATAAGAGTGGAAAAGCATATGTTTGATTTTTGGCAGAGTTTCAAATTCACAGTAGAGCTTAAAGGCTTTAGCATAGAGACTTGTAATATAGGTATGTTAATTTCAGCTAAGTTAAATATTGGAGCTATGTGACTAACACAGAGAGACTGTCTATTAGAAGTTCAGTTCTATTTAATCAGTATGTATTAACTCACAAATAGTGGTCCAATGTTTATTGCTTTTCACAGACTACATGCTTGGGGAAACGGGATGTTTGCATGGTGGAAGTAACATTTTACCACAAGAATAGCGTAATTGATTGTAATATCGGAATTCTCTTTACTCCTTTACAGTTGTCAGTTTTTTGTTAGATGCAGAAGGACATATTTCTAATCCCGTGTGTTGCAAATTGGAGTGTTGAGGGAATTTGCTTGTGCAACAGTATTCCAACAGGAACTGGAGGACTCAACTGTCAAATACTACCACTTCAATTATTAAAATGCAGTATGAACAGTCTTAGCAGCAGCACTTACGCTGACATAACAAGTTTTCAGTATTGATATAAATGCTGAGACCTATATATAGATCATTACTGACTTCAGGGGACTAGAGCTAAAGGTTCTTCCTCCTATAGCTTATCCCTTTATCCTTACAGTTGTAAGCAGACCTGTTCTGGTATACAGATTTTGACCAACAAGCTTCTGAATATTTTATGTCATTTTTTCTGCTGTCGTAAACTTGTCAGCTGAAAATAGTTACCTACTTACATTGATGAATATTTTATTTTCCAAGTTGTACATTTGATGAAATTACTGCATCAGCATTTGGTGAATATTGCAGCCTGACCCGTATAGTAAACAGTCTAATGTCACTGTGCTTTCTCACCTTTTCAATCCTGAAATTAGTTTTTCCTGTAAACAAAGAACCATGTTTATAAGTGGTTTTTGGATACTATCTGCATATAGCATGGTATATTCTGTGTCTTGGTTGTGATGCTGTCAGCTCCCTGCAGTCTCCTCTGCTTTACAGAACATCCTCTATACTTAATCCTCTAAAAAAGTTCTTTCTGTGTTTGAAACCTTATGACAAAATTAAAAATAAAATAATACTGCTTCCTTGTAACTATGATTCATTTTGCAGTAGTGGAATAGTCCGCCTTTTCCTCTCCTCACCTTTTTTTTTTTTTTTTAATCCATAACAAAGTATGCTCTAATTGTTACTTTATTTATATTGTAACTCTTACTTACCCAATGTTTGGTTGTCCAGATGTAAAAATTGGTTATCCCAGGTATCCGGACTACTGATTTGTCCACCCCCTTTTTGTGTATCATAAAGTTTTGTCTTGAGCCTGATAACATTAGCAACAATTAAATTATATAATTTAAGTTAATTCAATACCCAGAAACGTTGATTGATTCCACAACCCGGATCAACCCTGTACACATTTATTATTAAGAATGTGTACAAGTATCCAAGTATTAGAATAGCCATTTGTGACTTTCTGCTTACTCCAAAATACAATGAAATTTTTATAAACAACACATTTAAAGATGTGCAGCAACAATGTTAAGTTAGTAATCATTCTGCATCAGTATCAACAACAACATCATCGTCATTTATTTATATAGCACATTTTTATATAAACAATGTAGCTCAAAGTGCTTTATAAGATGTCAAAGAGAATGTTACAGAAAAAGAAAAAAAATAAGATTAGGCAATAATATTAAAGAATAAGTAACAAAGAAAAAACAAATAAATCTATACAATGTGATGCAAGTCTGTAAAAATGAGTCCGGTGATAAGGTCAGGTGCCTGGGAGGACAGAAAAAAAAATGAACTCTGCAGGAGTTCCAAGGGCAATTGACTGTCCAGCCTTCATTGGGCATTCTGCCTAGCATAAATGTTCTTAATTCATTGCTTTTGTTTCCAAGCTACATATGAGAGGATTTGACGAAATTAGTCTCATGGACAGCCGAGTGACCCGCCTTCATTCCAACATCACATGTGTCTACATGGTGCCTTGATCAGGTGGTGGTGACACAATTCGCCACCACAGTAGAACCAGAAAAGACAGCAGAGATTATTAAAGATGGCAAATCCCTAAGGAATATGATCATTCTCTGCCTATATAGTTTATTAAGGAGTACAACTAAAATGTAACTATGGGAGAGCCAAATTAAAATAATGGATTTTTAGCAGATTTTTAAAATATTCCACAGTATTAGCCTGCCATATTTTAGGCGCATAACAGCAAAAAGCCGCCTCATCACTTCTTTTAACCTTGGGTCTTTGAATTATCAGCAGACCACCATTAGAAGATCTAAGGTTACGACTTGGAGTATAGACAAGCATTTCATAATATAGGAAAGATTATTTAAGGCTTTATACACCATTAGTTGCATTTTCAAGTCAATTCTAAATGACAAAGGTAACCAGTGTAACAATGCTAAAACTGGTGAGATGTGCTCAGATTTTCTTTTTCTAGTTAAGATTCTGGTTGTTGCATTCTGTGTTAATTGCAACTGATTAATGTCTTTCTTAGGTAGTCCTGTTATGTGTGCATTACAGTAATCTAGTCGACTAAAAACAAAAGTGTGAACTAATTTTTGAGTATCTTGTAATGTTATAAGATATCTAATTTTTGCTATATTCCTTAAGTGAAAAAATAAAGTCTTAGTAATCTGCTTAATATGTGATTTAAAGTTTAGCTCACAGTCGATGATTACCCCTAAAATTCTTTACCTCTGCATTGCTTTTTATGCCGAATGGATCGAGTTTATTTCTAATACCCTTGGTTAGTTTCATATTTGCCAATCACTAAGATTTCTGTTTTTTCCTTAGGGTCAGGTGCTATCAATAAATAAAGCTGTTTGTCATCTGCATAGCTGTGGTAGCTCACCTTGTGTTTTGAGATAATCTGACCTAATGGAAGCATATAGATTGAAACAGACACTGCCGAAGACATCCACCCATTGTCTAAGGTGATTTATAAAAATACTGTGGACTATGGTGTCATATGCTGCACTCAAGTCCAAGAGAGCAAAAACAGATACTGTATATGGCCTCTGTCTGCATTAACTTACAAATTGTTTACTACTTTAACCAGTGCAGTTGCTGTACTATGATTTGATATAAAACCTGACTGAAACTTGTCAAGAATAGAATGTTTAATCAAATATTCATTTAGCTGCTAAAACCTAGAGCCTTAATGACTCCAATACTAAATTGCTAAATTACTAAAGTTACAAAATCTCATAATTGAATGAATATATATTCCTCTGCACAATAATACTTTACCTTAGATATACATAAATGTACACAATTACTTTTAAGATAAAAAACTCAGTCACGTTGAATTTGAAATGTATATGCTGAGAAGTCAAGCAAAATGACACCTTTTATTAGCTAACTAAAAACATTACAATATGCAATCTTTCAGGGTAACTCAGGCCCCCTCTACATTACATTTACATCTTGCCTAAAGAAGGGGACTGAGTTGCCTTGAAAGGTTGCATATTGTAATCGTTTTACTTTGCCAATAAAAGGTGTCATTTTGCTTGACTGCTAATTACATCCATAATTGCTAACAAGGTACAACACCCTGGTACTACAAATGTATATGCTGTAATATATTGTAATAATTTCATTTCCTTAGTATGACTATACTATTTACACTTTTAACCTGGCATTGCTGAGGCGTCAAAACCTAAATAAATGCCACCCACCCCACCAAGGGGTCTTTTAAAATATCCATCTTGTGACACTCTTTCTCTTGTAATCTGTTCAGTCTGTAATGCCCATGACTTGGCATTTTGAACTCATTGGCTGGTGTTTGCCAGTAGTTGACTGTCAAATGGAAAAAAAAATTAAACAAGGCCTTCTGAGGCAATAAATAGGCAACAGAGATACTTTGCATTTCCTGACTATATTAGGTGCAATTAAGGCTGAATTGAATGAGTGAGAAAAATAAAAACAAAACTTAGCTTACCTTCTTATGTGAATGTTACCTTTTTGGGAGTTACTTGCATATATTCATAGTTCAGTGTGGATTTTTGCATTTAAGCTTTTCTGTATGTATAATCCTACTTGCATAATTCTTGAGCAGAGTGATTTTTGATATTATTAGAATGTTCATGCATTTTAAAATGCTGTCGTTTTGGCAAGTAGAATGTGGCAATTGTGCTTAAAAATTGTTTGGACTAATGAAGCAGGTCCAGTATGACATTACAAGAGTTAATTGGATTTCTTGCCACTAGTAAGCACATATCTTTCACTGCCCATCTAAATATGTTTTAAATAGGGAAGTTAAAGTCTATTTATTTGTCTGTTTTTTAAAATGATAGTACATTGTGCAATGAGCTACGTTATTGTATAAATACACTTGAAAATCATACACCCAGAAACACTTGCCCTTCCTGTGTCATTCAGGATAAAAAATTACATACTACTGGTTGATTTTAGGTGTGAGATTCTTTGTTGTATTTGAAGAAATATATGAAGATTAATTACATTTAAGCTAAAACAAACTCCCAGATGCTGAACCCATACTTCATTACCTTGTGTCTATTTTGTGGCTGTCATAAACAAGCTTTTTTTTTTTGTAACACAGGCATTCTGGTTTCCTCCTACATTTTAAAGACATTTAGGTTAGATGAATTGGTGATGCTGGATTGGCCCATGTGTGTGTGTATATTTGTTCACCTTGCAATGGACTGGTGACCTGTTAAAGGGATTGTTTCTAAATTGTGCCATGTGCTTACTGGGATAGACTGCTGGTTCCCTGGGACTCTGCTCTGTGTAAAGTGGGTTTAAAAAAATGAATGAATGGTTGGGTTGGATTATTTTTAAGTCAATAATAATGCAAAAAAATTTTTTCACATCCAAATTATCTCGAAATCGAGTGCCAATTATTTATCCATTTTGTAATGGGAATTATTCATTTTCCACATATAATATTAAAAAAACTTTCAATTAGTTTTCTGTCACTTGTGATACATATGTGGATTGCTTAGCAATTGCCAACTTTTATTTAACAGTCATTAGATACCAAATATCTTCAAATACATGGAGTTTTTGAATAGTAATAATGTTTCCACCCTAAAGTGTACAGTTCAATATAAAACTGAAACATATAGTTTTACAAACAAAACAAATGAGGTAATTAAAATAAAACACAACAGCTAAAGAAAATTAAAACCTACTATAAATGATAGTATTTAATATTAATTCTATTAATAATACAATAATTCAAATGCATCCTTCTGATAAGCTTTTTGCAGAGAGTGTTTCTGGGTGTTGTTTCCCTCCATGCAGCCCATCACCACAAACCCAGAGACCACCTTCTTTGTACACCCCTCTCAACATAGCTCCCACATTGTAGCACACTGCCTGCACATACATCACACAGGACAAGCACATGGCTCCCTCATATTGTACTGTTGTTCCTGATGTTATTAATAACTATTTATGTTTTAAATAAAAATTCATGGCATATTAATTTTGCATTGTTTTTTCTTTTAAATAGGATGTGCAACAAATAATATGATAGAAGGAAATAAGGTTTATAATAAGGAATATGAAGATATTGTTTATCATGTAGACAGCTGGGCTTTGTTCTAAATTGTGAATCTTATACTCATTAAACCATGGAGGTGTACAATCATTTTAAACCCATACATGTTGCCACAGTTTTCCTTTGAATAGCTTTCCCATTATTTTTGTTTATTCAAAGTATTTAAAACCTAGAGCTCTCCTTAACATTATGGCATTGTGATTGTTGTCAATGACTGTAGTCAAAACCAGCATGGTCCGATGGTTGTCATTTGTTAAGGATGCCATAAAAAGATTGAAGCTAATCACTCCACAGAAGTCCTCTTCACTGTTCTGTATTTTACCTGGTTGCACTGTAAAAATGTAGGAACATTTTCGATTCAACTCCCTCGTATTGTATTATGCACCAGGAAGGCAGCAGTGAGAAACTTGAACCGGGTGTTTTTATTGCAAGTGCTTCAACCTGATGTACCTACTATAACTTCCTATTGCTTGGACCGCAGGAAATGTCTACTAGAATAACAAGCTTGAATAGTAGTGATGTTGTACTCACTGCCTCTCATACTCTTTCATACACTTACTCCATGCTGGTTCCCACTTACTGTTTTGTGTCACAGACTCCACCCACCTTCCTTAGTCTTCCCAGAAGTTCTCTGTTGACTGCTTGCCTAACCTGCCAATTTTACTTCTGCCAATCATGTCCCTAGCCCCACCTCTCCTCTCAGAAGCATAATAGCTACTACAGTATTAACTACAGGTCAAGATTAGTCAACTAGCCAAAAAGCAACTGACATGAAACTGTTTTAAAACCTAAGAAATACAGACAAATTTAGCTTTAAAATCAGTTATAAAATTTTATAAATTTAGCAATTGATTGTACATAATTTAGGTTTTTTATTTTTGTTTTAGTTGAAGTGAGCCTATTTATTGCTCAAATCATTTACAGTAATCCCTCCTCCATCGCGGGGGTTGCGTTCCAGAGCCACCCGCGAAATAAGAAAATCCGCGAAGTAGAAACCATATGTTTATATGGTTATTTTTATATTGTCATGCTTGGGTCACAGATTTGCGCAGAAACACAGGAGGTTGTAGAGAGACAGGAACGTTATTCAAACACTGCAAACAAACATTTGTCTCTTTTTCAAAAGTTTAAACTGTGCTCCATGACAAGACAGAGATGACAGTTCCGTCTCACAATTAAAAGAATGCAAACATATCATCCTCTACAAAGGAGTGCGTGTCAGGAGCACAGGCTGTCAGAAACAGAGAGCAAAGCAAACAAATCAATAGTGCTGTTTGGCTTAAGTATGGGAAGCACCGCGGCACAAAGCTGTTGAAGGCGGTAGCTCACACCCCCTCCGTCAGGAGCAGGGAGAGAGAGAGAGAGAGAGATAAAAACAAAAAGTGAAAAATCAATACGTGCCCTTTGAGCTTTTAAGTATGTGAAGCACCGTGTAGCATGTCGCTTCACTAAGCAGCTGCACACAGAATGTATCAACGTGAAGATAATCTTTCAGCATTTTTAGACTAGCGTCCGTATCGTCTAGGTGTGCGAACAGCCCCCCTGCTCACACCCCCTACGTCAGGATCAGAGAAAGTCAGCGCAAGAGACACAGAGAAAAGTAAGTTAGGTAGCTTCTCAGCCATCTGCCAATAGCGTCCCTTGTATGAAATCAACTGGGCAAACCAACTGAGGAAGCATGTACCAGAAATTAAAAGACCCATTGTCCTCAGAAATCCGCGAACCAGCAAAAAATCCGCGATATATATTTAAATATGCTTACATGTAAAATCCGCGATAGAGTGAAGCCGCGAAAGGCGAAGCGCGATATAGCGAGGGATCACTGTATTGTCATTTCATTGCGTGTATTTTGAAGGTGGCCACCCCAGTAACAAAGTGGTTAGCACTTTTGTCTCATGGATTCAGAGTCCTAGGCTTAAAACCCACAGCTGATTGAAGTCTATGCAGATTGTATGCTCTCCCCATGTCTGTGAGGTTTCCCTTTAGGTACTCCAGTTTCCATTGCATTGCATGCCATATCCCTCTCTAACACTGACGAACAATGAAAACATTCTGCAATATTTTAGCCGTTCATCGTGCTTTATGCACCACATCGTAATTAGCTGGTTATCCTTTCCTGTCTCCTGGATATAGCAGTTAAAAGTTTTTTTTAAAGATATACACTGCATTCTGACATAATGCAGATGTAAAGATCAAGGTATATTTATTGTCACATTTACAGTGCACAGTGAAATTCCTACTTGTGTAATATTCCTTACAGACTCAATAAAAAACATAAAACATCAGGTCCAAAAACAGCTCACATTTAAATCTAATATTATTGTGATTATTATTAATAGATAGATAGATAGAAAGTATCTATCTATCTATCTATCTATCTATCTATCTATCTATCTATCTATCTATCTATCTATCTATCTATCTATCTATTAATAATAATCACAATAACTAACACTAAACACAGCATTGCATACACGACAGCCACAGAAGATGTGGCGCTTAATTCACTTAGATGATTACAGACAGTTTATCACATAATGAAAGTTGAGCAGCTCTATTACCTACAGGCAAAAACTCTAATTAAATCTCAAAACTTGCCTGTAATAGTTCTACAACACCCACCAGAAGGGACAGAGAGAAAGAAAAAAATTTGTGCAGGATGACTGGGTTTCTTTATGATTCCTTTTGTTTTTCCCAGACAGCACTTGGCAAATATTTGCTGCAGAGATTGTATTCATGTGCCAATAATGATCTGCACTGTTTTTACTACACTCTGTAATGCCTTGTGGTCATTCACTGAACTCCTGCCTTCCCAACACACCATGTAGCCTGTCAGGATGGACTCTACTTCACACATATAAAAGTTAGTGAGTGCTGCTGGAGACATTCGAGCCTTCCTCAAACATCTGAGAAAATACAGTCATTGATGGATCTTCTTCATGATTGCTGTAGTGTGTTCTGTTCACCTAATACCTAATTTTATCCAGATATTTCAAGGTGCTGTGCAGTGCAAGGGCTACTACATCCTCTGTAGACCAGTTGTGATTACAAGCAAACTGCAGGTGGTCCAAGCTGTCTGGAATAACACTCCTAATGTCTCCCAGCACCAGTCTTGCAAAGCACTTCATAACAATTGAACTCAACGCTATTAGATGATAGTCACTAAGGCATTCCATGTAGTTTTTCATGGGAACTGGAATCATAGCCATATTGCTGCTTTAGTCAGGGAAAGGTTAAATTTGTCCCAGAAAAGAAAATCTAACTGATCACTGCAATTTAAAACTGTAGTACTGGTGTTCTTGGGTCCAGTTGCCTTTCTAATGTTGGTTTTACTGAAAGTCTTCATCATATCCACTGCAGTGACAATGAAGGTTCAGTTGTGCTGCTCTGTAGAAATTCACACCAGAGGCAGTCTGTTGCTGCACTCAATGTTTAAAGATATGTAGAGCACCAGTTACCAGTTACAGCTGTTACCTGAAGCATCCATTGTTACTCAGGAGAGTATATAGTTAAGACTAGCTTTAATGTGTAATTAACTGATTGGATTTGTGAAAGCCATCAAGGTGCGACTTTGTTACAAATCAACTGATCAAAATCAACTCACAAGTTACATTTGGTCAATATAAATCATTTTATGAGTTCTTTAGTTATTTAAAGTGATTTAAAATTTATTTTGCATCACAGTGCATGCAGAATTGCATTGCAAAATGTAAGGATGCAATTTTTTTAACTGTATAAACATAAAAGCACAAAGTATTAAAATAAAAAAGTTTGATATAAGAAAAAACAATACATTTTGGATATGAAGCTGAAAAAGAAAAACACTCCAGTAGCATCCTACCCAAAAAAAAAACAAGCCAAGTCTCCAAAAGGGAAAAAATTAAAGGTTTGATGTGAATTTTCAACTTTTTTTATATGAATAGACTGCAGGTTGTAAAAACAAAAAAAAAATCACTTGTGGAGACTGGCTCGGACACAGACAGGCAGACACGCTCATGTCACCCAACACACGTTTATTATACATATTTACAAAGTCCAAGTGCCACAAACCCCAATCTTCCCCAAAGTCCAGGCCAACCACTCTGCCTCTTCGGACCACCTCCTTCTCTCTTCTATCACCTTGTCCTGCTTCCACCCGACTCCAGCCTCGAATGAAAGGAGGCGGCCCCTTTTATCCGTACCTGGATGTGTTCCAGGTGTGCACCGGCAATCCCGCGGACACGCTCCAGTGTGGCGGAAATGCTGGCTGTCCTCCCGGAAGCATTCCGGGTGTTCCCTCTCTTCTTCCCCCAGCACTTCCTGGTGTGGTGGAAGTACTGGGCTCCAGGGTCCTTCAGGCAGGGGGATGCCCCCTGGCGGCCTCTACAGGGTTGGGCTTCCAAGCCCTGTACCTGTGGCCCCCAATAGGCCCCCAAAGGAGGAGGAATGAGCCCTCCTCCTGTCTTCCTGGGCATGAGCCCCGTCTGGGTGCCACAATATTAAGTTCATATTAAGAGCATTGCTCAGAACTCATCTGAAAAATACAGATGGGATTCTGTAAAATCAAATGCCTTGGCTCCTTGACTGGACTGCCAGTGTCTGGTTTTTAGTGCTAGAGTACTGTTAAAGGATAAGTTTGTTAATTTTTATGTCGAAATTATTTTTTCACAATCATGGTGTAAATTAATTTGTCAAGGGAAATTGTGTTTAAATCTAAGAATTTTTTTATTAATTTTTAAAAATGCTGTGCCTGTGTTTGCCATTTAAAATGGGGTTCAAATATCATACGTCCAAACATAGAACAAAAGCCTTAAAACTTAATAAATGTGCACTTTGAGGTGATAGATGTTTTGATTGAAAAAAGCATTTCTGAGCTACTGCATGTTTATGAAAATTAAAGGAAATTGCAAATAATGTTTTATTGCAGATTCTTGGCACTGTTATTCCTGAAGTAAGTATATACTCTGTTTGCTTTACTGTTCAAAGCTGATTGTCATAGGCGGAGTTTTCATGTAAATAAGGAAGTAGAACACCACAAAACTAGAAAAGTGTGTCAAGGTGCTTAATGCAACACTGCCTTTCTACCAAAATACTTCAACAGTCCACATAACCAGAATGTGAAAATAAAAGAAAATAGTTTTAGCTGTTTTCATTGCCTATCATCTGGTAATCACAATAATTTGAGGGTATGCCAGCAGTTGTCTAAAGCCTTTCTATAGATCCAGGCTACACATTTTCCTCCTTTTGTCTCTAAAAACTCTTTCTTTTTCTCTCTTTTCTTTCATCTTCTGCCTGTTGGAGTTTCTTACTGGTTTATTCTGACTCCTACAGATATGCGTATGATCTTAGGAAAACTAATGTGACTAAAGCAGACAAAAGAGTCTTAGGGATAATGGATATGAGTCCTTTGTTGGCATTGCATTACTTTTATTTTTCAGAGGAGAGGTGCAAGTAAGAAAGTAATTGTATCATGTACACATGACAACAAACTTGAATTTGAAGAAAAATTTTGCCCTGACTACTAGAAACCCATTCATGAATTGCAGGTAATCATGCCCTCGGGGGCGGGCAAAGGTTGCTGTGGAGTGAATATGTGGAGTTAATAATGTAAAGAGTACTGCTGGATTTCTTTTAAAATTGCAGAATCTCACTAAAAGTTGTATTGCCTCAAAATTACATGAATGTACTACATTCTTAGGATACAGATCAATATTCAAGAACATACAGTACTTGCCTTGAAAAATGGGACATATTTGCTATGCTTTAAGGCTTTTGTTTTATGTCTGGATTCATGCTCTCGGGGTCCATTTTTAAGTGCAAACATTGGCAATGAATATTTGCTTGTAAAATATATAAAAAAACTTCACTTCAGAACACAATTTCCAAAGTATATCATGAGTATGAAAAAATAACCAAATTTATCCTTTAATATTGAGCAATGGACCTTCTGCCAGTGTAAAAATATTATTTACTACATTTACTCTGGAAATCTTGCAGTTGTCTGCATAAGGGAGATAAGAAGAGGGCTTGCAGATCAATTCAGTGGAACATGTTTGATTCGTTAAGATTAAAAACCTTACAAAAGCTATTGCAGAACAGTTCATATACCTTTCTCACAGTCATGCTTATTTGGCTGTTTTTGTTTTTTTCACAGAGTTTCAGAAATGCTTTTGAGCAAAACACCATAAGAAGCCAAACCTATTTTTAGTCTTGGGTTACATATTTCTCTCGGATTAAATGAACAACTAACTTTTAAATCTCCTACTTCATCTTCTCTAGCTGCTGCACAGCCATAACACTGTAGGAATAACCTTTACTTTTTTATTACAAAAATTATATTTTAATTTAATTAACAAAGTATGTTTTTTTCCTTATTGAAGTGTAACTAAAGTAAACAAAACTATACTGTATTAATTTTCTTACATCGTAATCCTTCTTTTGCTGCTTTTACAGCGGTCGGGAATTATCCTAGGATGCATACTGAAGTAAGCAACTTGTCACTGCCTTAAGATTATATGGGAATGCAGATCATTCTTTTCTATAAGACCCTTATCCACATTAATTCTACATGCTTGATATTTGGTAATGTCCAGATTAGGTTATGGTCTTCACATTTTCCTGTAATAACACCCAGAATAGATATAGAGAAGATTAGTATTTTATTGATTAATTAGATTTTCATTTTATAATTAGCTTTGTCAGTAGACTTCGGTTTATAAACATTTCCTCCTATGTTACACATGGTTAGTGCTGCTGTTGTAAACCTACTGGGATATGACCTAAGGAACTGGCCCTATTACTCGGTGTGTGTTGATTTTTGCTTTTCTCCATTCTTTTCAGTTTCATTCCACCTGTGTGGAAGATGCTATTGGGATCTCTAATACCAAAATGGTAACAGAGCAGATCTATGTCTGTCTTATTTAATTACAAAAAAATGAATGCTGTAATGTCTCCTTCAGTGCATGCATATGGAACAGAACAACCTACATGTGCACTCATGTCCTGTAAGCACATAAAGGAATAATGACTGCTGCAGCAATGAGTTTGTCAGTTATCATCTTTCAACCATGGAAGGCAGCTGAAACACAAAAGTGTATAAGGTGCACCAAATTAAACATGAATAAATAAAAACATGCAAACAAAAAGTACAGTATATTTGACAAAGTAGGAAACATGGAAGTTACTTTTTAAAGCCGTTCTTTTTTTCCCCAATTAAGAAATAATCAGTGAATTTGATAGCAAGAAATGAAATTGGGGGAAAAGAAAATAACAAGTACCTTGTTTAAAGTCTTGCATACTTTGCCAAAGGGTCACAGTTTTAAGTGTATGTTAGTATTCCCCTTACTCTTTACACATACCAGCTTTTACGATTAGAAGAACAACGCTTTGCTTGTGCAGAGAACCAACTCCCTGAATTCCAGTCCTTCCAACTCAGTGTAAGAGTTGTAAGACTTGTAATTTTATTGGTTTATTTGACCTCACTATACTTGAGATATACAAGAACTAAAAGAAAGAAAGAAATATAGAACCTATAGTTTTAATATTTGTAAATCACATACTGTATTCTTAAACATTGAAAGTATACACCTTCTTATGGAATCTTATGTATGCACTGTCATTTGGAGAATCAATTAGCTCTTGTCTTTCCAATAACTTAAGAGGTTAACTATTATTTTTTCCCCTTCCAACTCACCATCTGATCCTTATTATGATTAGTTTATTTGTTTTTTTTTCTTTATTTCCATTTATGACCATTTGTAAATAACCTTGAATTATAGCTTTTATTAAAAGGTGCTATACAAATAAATGTTGTTGTTGTAACTATAAATTTCAACTGCATCCCCTGCAAATCTCTGATGTTGGGATACTTGACCACTAAGAGAGAAAATATGTGACAAATAAGTGGCTGTGCCATCCATTTTTATTTATTATTATTATTTTTTGGGATAGTGACTCCCAGTTTAGCCTGTATTTTTCTTTCTTTATTACTGACCATAAATAATGATTGTAATTTGCTAAATAAAGGCGTCAGGCATATATTTACCTCTACACTGCAAAACCAGTTATTGCTTGGTGAGACAACAAAAATGTATTTTCTAACTGTCTCTATGACTTCATTCTATTTGTTACTTGTTTTGGATTTCAAATAAGATGACTTTGTATTACAATGTATAAATTGTTACTGAAAAAGTTACCCAGATCAATTTAAAGAACTTTTATGAGCCTATGGCGGTAAACGTATTTTTTCTTCCCCAGCTTATTATAATCTTTAAAGACTATCACGGGCCTTGGTGAACATACAGCTGGTAAACCTCCATTCCTTTAATTCAGTGAACTACCTGAAAGCTTTCAACAACATTTCTCCTTTTATGCATTGGAATTTGGGATCAAAACAAGTCTATGCTGTTCTATGTGTATGTTTTCTACTTGTTTCCAGTTTAAAACAACAGGATTCCTAGAGAGGCTGGCACTTTATGCATTATGGGCAATGATTCGGCTGAGCAACAGTTAATGGGATTGTGGCTTGTGAGGCATTCCATACGTATAAGGATTTCTTTTTCCAAAGCATTTCTTTTTCTCTCTGTTTACATTGCTTTACCTAGTGCACTTGTTTTAATATAACATTCAAGTAATAGCAATGATGATGGAATTTCTCCTGGAGATTAATTAAGATCTATTTGTCTGTCTGTGTGTCTGTCTATGTCCAGTATGTACCGCATACCCAAAATCAGACCATGTGCATTTCAATATCTTTTCCCATCTGTCTCACCACTTCCTCATTCTCTTTCCTGTTCTGTCTTGGTGGCTCAAATGTATTCAAATACATTGTTTTTCAGCTTCTGCTTTGAAAGATGTGCCAGTAAAATGAGATTAAAAGAAATCTGTGCTGGTGTCTGCAGATTAATTCTAAATCTAAAGTCTCATAAAATGTCATGGGCTATTATTAGGTTTTGCAAGTCAGCTGTAGTGCTTTTGTTGAAGTGAAGCATCATGTCATATACTTCAACATCACTAATGGAAAATTTTCTGTCAGATTAATACTGATGATAGATGAAGTTAAAACACGTTCCAATGTCTTAATGGGTTCTCTTCAATTAAGTGTTGGCTTTTGTCCTTTCCAGACATCCAGCCATTCCAACAGTAGATTGAGGAAGGCTAGGAAAGGGACTGAGAAGGAAGATACAGTAATCCCTCGCTATATCGCGCTTCGCCTTTCGCGGCTTCTATATGTAAGCATATTTAAATATATATCGTGGATTTTTCGCTGCTTCGCGGGTTTCTGCGGACAATGGGTCTTTTAATTTCTGGTACATGCTTCCTCAGTTGGTTTGCCCAGTTGATTTCATACAAGGGACGCTATTGGCAGATGGCTGAGAAGCTACCCAACTTACTTTCTCTCTCTCTCTCTTGCGCTGACGCAGGGGGGCTGTTCGCACACCTAGACGATACGGACGCTCGTCTGAAAATGCTGAAAGATTATCTTCACGTTGCTATCTTTTGTGCAGCTGCAGCTGCTTCCTGAAACGACATGCTGAACGGTGCTTCGCATACTTAAAAGCACGAAGGGCACGTATTGATTTTTTTATCTGTCTCTCTCTATCTCTCTCTCTCTCTGCTCCTGACGGAGGGGGTGTGAGCTGCCGCCTTCAACAGCTTTGTGCCGTGGTGCTTCGCATACTTAAAAGCCAAACAGCACTATTGATTTGTTTGCTCCTTTGAAGAGGAAGATATGTTTGCATTCTTTTAATTGTGAGACTGAACTGTCATCTCTGTCTTGTCATGGAGCACAGTTTAAACTTTTGAAAAAGAGACAAATGTTTGTTTGCAGTGTTTGAATAACGTTCCTGTCTCTCTACAACCTCCTGTGTTTCTGCGCAAATCTGTGACCCAAGCATGACAATATAAAAATAACCATATAAACATATGGTTTCTACTTCGCGGATTTTCTTATTTCGCGGGTGGCTCTGGAACGCAACCCCCGCGATGGAGGAGGGATTACTGTATACAGTGAACCCTCGCTATATCGCGCTTCACCTTTCATGGCTTCACTCTATCGCGGATTTTATATGTAAGCATATTTAAATATATATCGCGGATTTTTTGCTGGTTCACGGATTTTTGAGGACAATGGGTCTTTTAATTTCTGGTACATGCTTCCTCAGTTGGTTTGCCCAGTTGATTTCATACAAGGGACGCTATTGGCAGATGGCCGAGAAGCTACCCAAATTACTTTTCTCTGTCTCTCTTGCGCTGACTTTCTCTGATCCTGACGTAGGGGTTGTGAGCAGGGGGGCTGTTCGCACACCTAGACGATACGGACGCTCGTCTAAAAATGCTGAAAGATTATCTTCACGTTGCTACCTTCTGTGTGCAGCTGCTTCCTGAAGCGACATGCTGCACGGTGCTTCGCATACTTAAAAGCTCAAAGGGCACGTATTGATTTTTGACTTTGTTTTTCTCTGTCTCTCTCTCTCTCCCTGCTCCTGACGGAGGGGGTGTGAGCTGCCGCCTTCAACAGCTTTGTACCGGCGGTGCTTCGCATACTTAAAAGCCAAACAGCCCTATTGATTTGTTTGCTTTACTCTGTCTTTCTGACAGACACTGCTCCTGACGAGCACTCCTTTGAAGAAGAAGATATGTTTGCATTCTTTTAATTGTGAGACAGAACTGTCATCTCTGTCTTGTCATGGAGCACAGTTTAAACTTTTGAAAAAGAGACAAATGTTTGTTTGCAGTGTTTGAATAACGTTCCTGTCTCTCTACAACCTCCTGTGTTTCTGCGCAAATCTGTGACCCAAGCATGACAATATAAAAATAACCATATAAACATATGGTTTCTACTTCGCGGATTCTCTTATTTCGCGGGTGGCTCTGGAACGCAACCCCCGCGATGGAGGAGGGATTACTGTAGTTGCCTATATCATAATATCCTTAAAATACAATATTTTACGCTCAGACGCATTTTGGATATTCCTAAGGCCTTAACCAGTTCACCAAGACTGCCAAAATTAGGGTAGATACAAGGTCAAATCATCCTGAAATGTAGGAAAGGAAGACCTGCATTGCTTTAATAAATCACCAGGTGATGTTTGAATCAGGTTGCTGTTTAAATCATCTTTAACAAAAGTATAATCCAAAGTTTTTCTCCCTGGCAGGCAGTAAAGTCGAGACCGATACCTCAGTTCTGGATGGGATAACAAAATAGATGACAGCAAGATTTAAAAATATTTTTCATATTGAAAAATCTTCCAAATTCCAGTTCCAGCACATTAATGTACCTGACATTTATCAAAATAAAAGTAACCAGACTAAAATAAAAGAACTGCAGAATGGCTAAATCAGCTAGATACCAGCACTGAAGTCTATGTAATAATAGAACTGTAGTGGAAACCTCATTGAGATATTCTCTTTCCCGGAGGCAGCTGCTTTTCTGCTGTGCTGTTGGAATTGATTCTTTGGCTTAATTTCTGACCTTTGTTTTCAGTGGTCATGCTTCCTAAGTGGAGTCTGCTCGCATTACACTCTCACCCTTGGCTGTTTCATCATTTCTGACCTGTGGCACCGGCTGGAATGATAGATGGAATGGGTGAGCAGTTAAGCACAGTTGTGACTACTGTCCACTTTTCATGATAGATTTTGTAGAATAGCCACTGACTGAGACAAGCAGAAAAGAGATGGTAAACATCCAGTAACTTATCATCACAGGCAAAAAAAAAAAAAAGAAAAGAAAACTGGAATCCATAGCAAATATTCACATTGCTTCCAGCACATAAGCCATGCTGTTTAAACTTTACACATCACTAGGTGGTGAGGTGTTTAAAAAATGTTTTCCTCGCCCTATTTTGTGCAATTGACTTATTCTACCAATTTAGAGTTCTTTGGTTTTACATTAAGACAATATACCATGATGGCTAACCTGCATTGCAAAAACTCAGTGAGTTGTGTCTTTTGTTTAGCTAATTTCAACCTCTTTTTCTATTGCATAATAATCCAATTTTCTAGGATCTCTCAAGTGTCCTATTCTATGTGTATATTAAAGTACCATTTCCAAATAAGAAACATTCAGAAAATATTCCAGGAAAGTGGACGGTAATATTCTAACTCAGAAGCTATTTCCATCCAAAATGGGGATCAAAACCAAACATAATACATATTTGTTCCCTCTGTGGTGGATTTCTTTCATAGTTTTTTTCCTAAGTATTTTTTTTCTATTAATTAAAAAAAGAATTCTGTGAGGTGTACAGCATAACCAGCCATTTATCTGCCTTAGACTTATAAAGCAATAGTAAACATTTACAATTCTGCTTTTGCATGTTTGCATTCTGACCTCTAGTAGCTCTGGGCTTAGTAAGTAAGGAACACAGTAATGTTTACACTTATATGTAAATTGACCAACGACCAAAACTTTGGGCTTATGTGTCATGGCACTAAGACCTGGGAATTTCCTCTTTCAAATCCCAGTGTTGTTCTTGTCCTTGATGCAGCTGCACAGACAGAAACGTAAAAATCCAGTCATATGAGAAGAGCAGTTTAAATTGATAAAACTAAGTGGTTGTGTTTTGCTGTTGAACCCTATTTTCTTTAAGAGTTAATTGTGAAGGAATAAACAAGAAAAACTTTGTGCTCACTCACACAGAAATTAAAAGGTTCAAAAAACAAGCATATGTATTCATTGTTGTACTTGCCAGTGTATAGCCATTCCTAGTTTTAGGGTATTCAGACTGTATTGTATCCAGTTTCAGTATGAGTAGCCAATAACTTTTTTTGCATTTTTTATTTTACAAATAAGACATTGCTTAGATTCAACATTGAATGTACTTAGGTTTTGGGTTAAAAACTAAAGTGACATTGCTTTATTTTAAAAATGTGTACTGCTTTTGTAAATTCATCCATTTGTTTTTATAATTCAGTCTGTCAGGAATGTGTAATTTTTATGTGACCCTCTGTTTTGTGTTTTAGGTTGCTAGGCATTTCATGCCATGTTATGTGACTCATGACATCATGCGATATAAGATAACAATTGAGCAAGTGTTTCAACTTATGAAAATGTTTGTATTCTGCTTACAACTTTGGTTTTGTTTTAAGACTTCCAACGTTAGTGTAGTTTCTTGTATTTTCCAAATAATATGTATCTTTTAGCAAAAGCAGAACAAGATATATTTTCATTTCTGGCTTGACTGAGGGAAGCATTCTTTTTTTCTTTTTTTGCAGTAAAATTTAGCCGTACAAACTTATGCTACATTGTCTTAAACCACTTATTAAGTTCACTTCAGAATTAATGCAGTACCAGGCTGCTAATTTTTATTTTAAACAGTTTTTCCCTGTAACTGATCATGTCAAATTTAAAGTCCTCCTCTCTTATTCTGCTATATCAGACAATAAAATCAGCATCATTGGCTTTATTTATTTTCAAGAATTGCTGCAACAATATGTGTTTTATACACAAGGGTGATTAGTTCTTCTGGTCTTCAAAATATTTTTCTTTTTTATCACTGTTTTTACAGCAGTTCTCCATAAGACACTCTCCTGTAATCAGGTATATTTTTGTACCAGTGTATGTTTTTAGATCACTGAAATAATTAATGTAGTATGCAATATAATAATAAAAAAACAATGAGTAGATTCTGGTTTAGTTAGAAAACTATAAAAGTACAAAATGCAAAAATCTCATATCTAAGATTTCTTGTTAGATGAGTCTGACAGTGTTTTTTTTCTGAATTTTACAGGTACTAGGAAGTTCGGGGAGGCTGTACACATGCTATGTTGCCTGTCTGTACTGCCCCTGTCCAGCTTTTGCCTTCTCTGTGCTGCAGAGGAATGATGGTTTGCTGGTAGGTGTGACTATATTCAATTCCTATAGACAATGGGGCAAGAGACTACGTTGATTATGTAATACTAAATAATAAAATTATATTTTATCATAAAAAGTATTTGAAAAGTCTATCAACTGGGTGAAAAAATAACAGTGTATAATAAAAAACTAGTATATATGAAGAAGCAGCAAGTGAAATATCAGAAAAAATATAAGAAATAGAACAAGAAAAAACATAAATGAGAGCAATGACAGAAATACCTTGTTTAACATATATATCTAACAATATAATACAACTGTGCAATACAAGAAAATAACAATCAAAACTGATATGAAGAATAAAAATTAAAATGAAAAAAGAAAATATACTTAACAAGAAAATTATAAATACATGTACATATAATTGAAAACAAAGACAAATATATACAAATTATTTTAAACAATGAAATATCTGTGTAAATCAAGAAATACAATTATAAGTATAAATTAAAAACTAGAAGTATCACAGAAGTACAACAAAAATAGTTATGAAGGAGTAGGTAACTCGAAACTAAAAAAAAAAATTAAAAAAATGAAAAGGTGAAAATATCATGAGTACATAGATATTAACAATAATACAGATTAAATAAGGAGATCTACTTAAAGTGACTTAGCAAGTGATCTTTACCAAACATATATATGACATTAAATACTACCTATAAGATGTAATACTAAAATGGTGTGAAAGGACCTAAACATTAGTTCAAGAAAAATCCATAACCAAAACTGATGTTGTGTCTCTTAGAATCCAAGGTTAAGGAGACCACTGGCAAATAAGAAATCCAGAGTATTTGTAACCTTGACTCATCACAAGATGGAGTATCTTCAGTGGTGGCCACGGTGTTTCAAGGAACACCTTCTTCAGGGCCAAAGATTAGAGTAAAGTGTCTAAATAAATCAAGACATTTTGGGAATATAGAGAATGAGCACAGATCAGCACAGTTGTACTAGAGCCACCATGCCAGTGTATGTATGTTTGTGTATGCATTTATGTACTGTATGTGTGTATTTACCTCACCTAAAGTGTAATATGTCTCATTCCTCAATAAGGAAAATGAGAATGAAATCAAGTTGACTAACTAATGCTGCAGATGAATTTATCCAAACATTATTACAAAACTGTTGCTCAACTTTGTAAAAAAAAAAAAGAAAAAAGAGTATCAAAGTTTCAAAAGGGACAGGATCACATTATAGAAGACAAAGTGCTACAAAAAGGAAGTTTCAAATTATGCAAACTAAGTTTTAACTACTGCAAAAGAATTAAAAGTGAAGTTGCCCACTTTCATAACAGTTATAAATGCCATACTCATGACCAAATTGAGGACTGAAAGTGGTGAAGAATTGGAAGTGAAAAAAGTGCCCCAATCTGGCCTATTTATACAAAGCTGGACTATTCAATGAGTCCCATAATGCTGCATATGCAGAATTTATAAATCTAAAACTGTTCATGGCAGAGTAGTGAATTATTGAAATTATCCATCCATATCTAAGAGGGGACAATTTCCAAAACCATACACTTGAGAACAGCAGATGTTATGTTTTGCATCAGTAAAATGTCTAGAGACATAATGTTTTGCATTTTATGACCATATATTGATTTTCTGTTCTGAAATGTGCATCTTAAGTTTGTGGAACATAAACATAGTGTAAGAATATAAAAGTGAGTAGATGACACCACTCATAATGCAATCAGATCTATATATTAAAGCAATATATTTGGAGTTAGAGACATTACTGCCTTTGAATACAAAGTTGTGTGAGCTGCAGTATATGCAAGGAAAACGCCTAGTTTTAAGAAATTGATACTTTTTGGGTTACATCATTGTTAAACACACTTTAATAATTATTGCAATTACAAATAAAGAAAAAACATAAGCATGCCTTAAAACAGTGTTTCTCAACCTCGGTCCTGGGGACCCACTGTGGCTGCAGGTTTTTGTTCCAACCAGCTTCTGTTTTTAATTGGACTCCTGGGCTAATTAAGTGAACTGTTATTTCCCAAGTTCTGTATTTTGGGAACAATATAGAAATTAGAAAACTAAGTTGGTTAAAAAGAAAAAGAAAAAATTAAAAAAAAAAAAAAAAAAAAAAAAAATATATATATATATATATATATATATATATATATATATATATATATATATATATATATATATATTAAAATGTACCAAGAACTTATATGGGAATAATGTATTTTTTCTTTTTAACAATATTTTCATCTTTATTTTCATTCTACTTTTCTAGTTTTTCTAATTGTTTGTTTAATCCATTATTTACTAATTAGTGGATCTGATGCTAAAGTAGTTGCAGCCTTTGCTTATTCAGTGTTGTTTGCCAGTGTGTCTGCTCTGCTCATTTTTAATTCTCATTAATAAGATACAACAAAGGGGAAAAACTGCACAGAGAAAGGGCAAAATATGATGAAATCAACAAAAGATAATGTGAAAGATAAAGGCACTGTCGTCCCCATGAACCCTCAGATCAGACATCAGACACCAGATAAAAATCTAATTATTATTTATTTTATAATAATACTGTGCACCAAGCACCCTTCTCTCCACAATACTCATAAATAATCAATCACTAATCAATACAATCCTCCACTCCCAGACGCGTTGCCACCCTTCCACCCAGCTCAGCTCGACGTCTGGGATTACCCATAGTCCTTTTATAGTCCTTGACCTGGAAGTGTTTCACACTCTCTGTCCACGTGACTAGGAACACTTCCAGGTCATATACAAATTCCACTTCTTCACCCCGGAAGCACGTCGTTCCTTCCGGTCATGTGTTTATGACGCACTTCCGGGTTATAGGGCACATAGCACCCTGTGAGCCTCCTGGCAGCCCCGACATTATCCAGCAGGGCTGTGTATTAAAACTCCATAGTCCATGATACCCTGCTGGAACTCAGGGCATCCCTATGTTGCAGGTAGGGCTCCATCCGGCGGCTTGGAGGTGTTGGCCGGAATATATGGCCGGCAATCCCTCATATATCCCCCCCCTCAGCGAAGCACAGTGGGGCGGAGCGTCCAGCCCCGCAAGGGACGTCTTCCTCCAGGAGGATCCGTAAGACGGGCCTTGGCTACGTTGTCTAGCTTCCCCGGAGAACCTAGGGGGAATGTTGTAATGGGTATCCCTCTGATCCCCTGTCCTCCGAGGACAATTTCGCCATACGTGGCCCGGCCGATGACAGTTATAGCAGGTTCGCTGTCCTCCCGGTTGTCTTCCTCCGCGAGATTGGAAACACCTCGGGAACTCCGTCAACTCCGCCAAGGGAGGTTTTATGGCCGCCTCGGTGCTCTCAGCTTGTTTCTCCACCTTGTCAGGAGACCCGCGTTTTATTTTGGGGATCTCCTGCTTACTCTGGAGCTTGTGCACAGCTTGGGTCTCTCTATTGGAGATTTCCGGTTTCCTCCCACAGTCCAAAGACATGCAGGTTAGGTGGATTGGCAATTCTAAATTGGCCCTAGTGTGTGCTTGATGTGTGGGTGTGTTTGTGTGTGTCCTGCAGTGGGTTGGCACCCTACCCGGGATTGGTTCCTGCCTTGTGCCTTGTGTTGGCAGGAATTGGCTCCAGCAGACCCCCGTGACCCTGTGTTCGGATTCAGCGGGTTGGAAAATGGATGGATATACATTCCTGGCGATTTGAAAAGGTGCTACATAAGTGAAAGCACACTGGGACACAAGAGGGACAAAAGAGTTGGATACATTATCTAATTTTAAATGTCTCTTTATTTTAATTATTTAAAAAAAATAAATTGTTATCAACTAATATTAATAAGAATTTTAAGAGTTTAAGCAGGTTTAACTAGTAATTTAACTTTCAGTGCAGAAAACTTGTTCACTGTTGTTTGTATTCTTCAAAAGGACTAAATCCTGTATATTGTAAAAAAGAAACATAAGAGAGATAAGGGAGTTTTAGGGAAGCCTCATTTATTGCAAATGATAGTTTGTTGTTAATGGACATGTATCTATACAGCCCTCTGTAGCAATCTCATTGTGAATACATGTGTTCTAGTCATGAAACATTGAAAAATAGCTAATGAATGTGGTTATAATATTCTGAAAGTGAATTGTGCAGATGTTAGGGAAGAGAAAGGGCAGAGCTGGGACTTCCAATCTGTACAGGAAACAGATATATACATTACTTCAAACATATCAAAAAATTAAAATGGTAACCCATAAGATATGAAAAGTGTTCATAACTTGGGCGATTTTTAGTAAGAAGCAAGGGACTATAGTCTTAACATTTTGGTAAAGTACATTCTTTAAAGTAAATTATATAATGATTAGCTGGCAAAAGAAACATGCTATCTAATTAAACGAATAGTTAAAAGAGCGAAATGAACTGGTGGTAAGGAAAATAGTTGAACAGGGAAAGGTCTAGGAGTGGGTTGTAGCCATTTTTTCTAAATTACTTAGGTACTATCTTCTACTAGTTTATCTTCAAAATATATAAACGTTAATAATGAGATTCAGATGCTTTTGCTGCTGATCACAGACATTAAAACTGCTGAGGCCTTCTAATAAACTGAAGAAAATGATTTCTGTGTAACTGCTCCAGCATCTGTTTTGATAGAAAGAATACATATTATAAATGAATTTGTTTCACATACAAAAGCCATAGAGTAGGTAAAAGAAAGATGCTACAGTTTGCTTCATTATAAGTCTTTCCAGTTTATTTTTAGTAGTTTTGGCTGGAAAGATGGCATCATCTTTTATTATGCCCTTTAGACCCAGACACTTGCAAAGTTCTTTAGGTTTGTGGTTAGGAGGTAATTTACACCTATTATATACATACTGAAGATCTGCATTTATAAAGCGTATTACATCTCATAGGACTATGTGCCTGGATTGGGATATAATGTTATTTCTGTTCATTGTCCTTATAAGAAACCAGAAGGTGAGTAGGTAGCCTAAAAACACTTAAAGAAGATAAGAATTTGACATTTTACTCTATTGCTCTCTTTTTTGTTTGTTGTTGTTTTAAATATAAAAAAGTTTTCTTTTAATAGTATTTGACATAAAAGTATTTACAAGGTCAAGATGGGTGTGTGGAGCATTGTTTAATTCATACCTGTTTTCTCAACACTTTCCTCTTAGTGTAAACATATTCTTGCCACTCTCCTGAGTGAAGCGATGGGACTCTGTCAGACTGCAGCTGTTTCAGACCAGCAGATGACCGAGATCCTACTAGAGAAGGAAGAAGACTGATGGTAGAGGATTGCAACAGACGATTTCAGTGGTTAGTGGAGGCAAAGAGTAGTATTTTGAAAGAGGTTATTTAACCATAAATAATTTTATTTTTCTGACTGATGAATCCTTTACTTTTTTATTTTGTGTTTTACATTTGTAGTTTGTTTCTGTAAAAAAAAGTTGAAAAAAGTTTTAATAAGAGAAGCAAGATGTTTGATGTAAATCATTATTTTTTTGAAGAACTATTCTACTGTACAATTTATGGGTAAAATATGTGAGAATAAAAAACATAAACTTAGCGTTTGGGTCTTTACTGAATCCTTACCGAATCTGCAGAAACAGGCACAGGCCTATTTTTAGGCATGCTTAGAAAGTAAAACCTGGAATGCTAATTAACAAAGGAGAGTGAATAAACCTGGGTTTTGTTAAACCGGCAGCCTTCTTACAGCTGATCCCCATGGCACCGAGAACCCTGACATGAGCTGTGCTGTGAATGAGCATAGATACTTTATCTTTTATCCTACAGTCAATTTTGAATCACTGTGAAAGGTTGCACATATCTCGTATCACTATGTTTTGATATTTACGCACTACACATACCGTATGGTGGACAGAGGATATCATTGCTGCCGCACAGCTTGTGAAGACTGGGTCCAAAATCCTGCACACTCTCTGTAAGAAGTTTACAGAGAGAGAGGGGGTGACCTGTACTATGGCATCATTGCCTTGTTCATGATACTGCCAAAATAAGCTCTTCCATTGTGCAATCCTAAAGTGATTAAACAGGTTCAAGGAAATGGAAGGATAGGTAGATAGGTTTGTGTTTCTTTATGTGCATTTGCTGAAATTAGGACTGTATTAACATAATATTCATGGTATATCAGTTTTTTTTACCAGAACAAGTCTGGTTTCTGTTGTTTTCATTAGCATGTTTTTGTTAGTCGTAGGAGACAGCATTACAAGAGAGATTGTGTTTGCTAGTCTCAGTTTTCCAGAGGAAAATATTTTAAACATTTACATTATTACTTTTTTATAAAAGTAACATGTATTTTTATTCATGATGTCAATATTTAACGGTTACTTTGACCCTATAGATCAATCCACAAAGTGGACAACCCCTAGATTGAATTGTATTTGAGTGGAACAGATATATTTTTCTCCAACAGTAGGTAAGTTTGTGGTCAAGTAACTACTGTAGAATATCAAGAAAAACCTCAGGTTACAAAAAGAACCAAAGTTACTAAGTCTTAATAAATTTAATAAAACTGGATGATTCACTATATTTTCTACATATAAATTCAGGCTGCCCCAGAGACTAATGATCACTGCACCAGCAAGTAGTTTTTGTTTGCCAAGTCATAAAACAACAACAGAAATATATTTAGAAAACACCCTTTAACTCGAGCAAAGACTGCAAAGTGGCATATTAGGCTTAGGGTTGAATGGAACGCATTGTGGTATGACAAGACTGTTAAATTATGGTCCTTGGTGCCCACTGAACTATTCAAATAGGAAATAAAGCAGCCAAACAACACCTTCATACCAGAAGGAGAAGAATATTAGAATCTATTCAGCTGCTTCAAGCTGTAGTAAAGATTAGTGGCCACTACTCTAACAGTTGTTCATTCAAATAGTAAGGTCTTTCTTAATATTATTGTAAACTGATTTTTTTTTTCTCAGTGAGGAATGGTAGCATTTGTGGACTTTGCTAAGAATTCATTAATGCCATTCATTAACACCACAAGCCCTTTTGCTGTTAAAATAAAGATGAGGAACAACTTAAGGTTTGAGTCTTTTGTTATACAGTATAACTGTTCTGATTAGGTAGGCAAACATGGCTGAGTGTTCAGTGTGTTGGAATTCTTTTAGGGGGTGTGGGGGATCAATGTTTGTATCAATTGTAAAGTTGTATCTTTTATTGAATTGCTGTTTGAGATTTCTTCTTGCAAAAATATTAAAAATATAATTTTCATGTTGTTTATTAAGTGTGAAATGTGCTTTTCACAAGTTTTAAACTGAAGTAGAAATGGATGGAATAAAGACTTAAATTATACACTAATTTTGAAAGCAGAGAGGAGTTGACATTTAGGGTGTTGCAAAAAAAAAAAAAAATGCCCTTTCTGTCCCACATTCCAGTTTCTTCAGCCAGTGTGTGAACAGTAAAAAAAAAAAAGAAAAAAGAAGCAAATAAATAATTCTGTTGAATAAGATCAAAGTGTATCCTTGAGAGTTTCTGTCATGCAAGAGGGAGAAAGAAAAAAAAACTGAAGGAAAATCCATTCGGTGTTCATATGGATCTTATGATTGAGATTCAGTTGGCCCATTGATAATCCCTATACTGTCTCTCATGTCATGCACCATCACTCTTCAGTTGAATTCTGTGATGTATGAAAGGGAGTGGTCATGGTGCATGTGGATTTTTCAGAAATTAATCTCTGGAGGTGTATTTTTTCTCCAGCATTAGCATTAGAAATTCAGTGACTCCATTATTGAATTTGTGGTTGTTTTTTTTTTTTTGGCATCCAAGGTGACTTAGTTCTAAAATAAGAAATTTACAGTTTAAATTACAAATTCCTTAAATCTGCAGTTGTCATATGTTAGCAAGTTTTTGGTAATATATAAAAGCAACAGTGCAGAACACCACTTTCACAGTCAGATTTAAAACATTTTCATCACCTCTTCCTTAAGTCTTGCTTCGTAAGAAGAGAGTTTAACTTGTGAGGCTCTTAAAATGAAAACACTCAACAATACTTTCTTTATGCAAAACATAACTTTTAATAAAATAAAATAAGACACAATTACATATCAATATTAAATAAGAGAGCTTAATAATACACTCACCCTGTAGTAGTTACAATAGATACAGTATGAGCAACATTGATTTTTAAGAGAAGTTTCCCTTATAAATTTGGTGACTGTAAGAAGCAAACAAAATCTGAACTGAAAGAAGTGCAGTGTTATCTCTAGAAAGACTAGGGCAACAAATAACTTCTTAATGACATCTGTAGTTAAAAAGCATAACCAAGATAATCATCAAGAATGCTAGTAACTGCTGAATGTTGTACTGCATTGTATCTTTCACAATACACCAAGTGTTCATGTAGTCATTAGAGGATGCACTGTAGATGTGCCAGTATCAAAGGCAGCAAGGAGTGGGAACTTGAGTTCTGTTAAGGTATAACACCAGTAGTCTGAAAACATGTAATCCTTGCATAAACTGCACGTTGCTAATACAAGAATATGCTATCTTTTTGAGAATTTTTAAGTGTGACAAGTGCTTTTCAACAGTTTGGGCAAAATGCAACTGGAGTGATGTTCTCTTTGCTAATGGTGACAAGCAGATTGTGTTTATCATGATAATGCAGCTAACTGCCTAAAGCACCAGGTGGGAGGATGAGGTAGACTACACCATGGGTTTGCCTAGGGCATGTGCAACATCAAGGGTAATTTAAAGACATTCTTCCTTGCCTCACAACCAAATGTTTCCCATTCCCTTGTTAATCAGGCAGTGAACATGAAAAGCACTCTGCGGATAAATGCACATTGAAAACATGGTTATCCTTAGGCTTTAGCCTTTATTGTATATTTCACTAATTGCTAAGCATGTAGAATAGTACTGGCCTACTTTTAACAAACAAGCACCTCAAACATTCATGAGCACTGATCAAAGTGTAATTTGCTAATAGGTTACTAATTAATATACTGAAAATGCAGTAATTAATAATAAGAACAATGAAAAAATATACATCCAAGCTGGCTTAATAAGGCTAAGATTTAGTACCGGCTATTACATCACAATTGCAATTCGTGAAGTGAAATCTTTCTTAAGGGTTATTGCAGGACCTTCACACAAGGGCCTTAAAGAAATAGCTTTTTGGGACAGCTGGACGATTTAACGTATCACTAGGAGAGAAATGGTAGCTTTCTAAAATTTTTTGAAACAAAATGCAGTGACAATATCACACAAATGATGCATTGCTTTATGCTGCTACATCTTGTGTGATTATCTGAGAAATTACTGACTTTACATAATTACTGTAGCTATACAGATGTAGTGGTTCAAACTGAAATTTTATACAGCCAAATTAGTTGTTTGGGCTTCTGTTTAACAGCTTTGGCTTTAAAGAAATTGTTGAGCCCAGTAATAATAATTGTCATATTTGAGATTGCTATATGAATGAGGTATAATGTTTTTATTTCAAGTTTGATTTTTAGTAGTAAGCTTTAATCCAATCCATTAAATGTATTGCAGTGAAAATTGGTGCTTCAAGTTTTGCACACAAAAAAAAAAAATGATAGTCTATGCACACTTTAAGATTAAAGTCATTCAGGAGTTTAAAGACTAATGAATAGTAAGAAAGGCAGACAGATTCAGAACAAGCTTTGCATTGCACTTTGAGGCTACTTAAAACTTTTTTTTCTTCTTCACTGTATTCTATATACTTAACTTTTTTATACATTTCTCTAAACCCTCAGTTAAGTTGTTGTACATTGCTTTTTGGCATGTACACATTTTATATTTTATCCTTTTTTATTCTTAGGTGCCTCTTAAATCTTCACTGGCTTGCGAGGAACTCTAATGTATTCCACATTTACATGAGTGTATTCACTTCCCAATTGACTTTTACAATTCTGTTTTATTAAACTTGTAAAAGCTTATTGCAAGTATTTTTTTCACTGAAATTATGCTGCTTTGATGTAGCATTTTGAGAAAAGGAAACCTCTATCCCATAGGCCAATACAGTTCTATGATATTGAAATATCCAATGTAATTCACACTTGTCAGAAAGGCAAAACTTGTGTATTTGAATCTGAACAAATTTAATGAAAATGAAGATTCTGTACATGAAAAGTAAAACAGCTGCTTTCACTAATTGCTTGCAAATTTGAGTTGTGTAATGTGGAACCCTTGTGATAAAATGCCTTCCAGATTCTCAGTAGAAGCTCCATGATACTGATGCAGCAGCTGAAACATAGCAGAGCTTATTATTACTGCTTGACAATCTACAATCAAGGTATATTATCTACATGCCTTCCACTTGTAAGTACATATACTGTATGTATTTCTTCATAGCTCCCCTGGAACGGCAGTGTTTTAGAATGGGGTCTGTACCGAAATGCAATATAGAACATAAAGATTAATCCAGGGGCTAGATCAGTAAAGTTAGTCAGTCATTTCCTAACCCGCTTTGTCCTGAACAGGGTTACGGGGGTCTGCTGGAGCCTATCCCATTACCATAGGGCACAATGGCGGGGAAGAAACCCTGCACAGGGCACCAGTCCATCACAGGACACCCAGACACAAGCACACACTAAGGCCAATTTAGGATCAGTAGTTCACCTAACCTGCATTTACTGAGTTCAACTATTTGACTACTTTAGAAAACAATATGCAGTCCTCCATATGCCACTTCCCCAAATTAAAGGCTGGTGCAAAAGCTGCAAAAAATGGAAGAAAGTCAGCTGCTGAATGCTGCATATAATAGATGAACATAATATAGGGAGGCTGTCATTTAGCCCTTACTGCCAGACATTGTCTAGTTCTAGTAAAATTACTAAAGATGGCGTCATCTTTCAAGAAACTTTAAACATAAGAGGATGTGAGTTTTTGCTTGGTTGTCATGTCGATTAAAAATCAAAAAGTCAATTTCCCTAATCCCTAAAAGTTTGTTAACCTACACATTCTTGAATTCTGCAAGAATATTCTGACATGCTTTCCTCTGACTGGAATAAATTAAAACATTAGAAAAATCTAGACAAGAACTGGCCATTCAACCCAATAAAGCTCACTGATCCTATCCACTTTATAAGAGGCTTGTCTAAAAACCACCCTGTTGGGGATACTGTGTGTATTTTCTGTCTGGCCTTTAATCTTAAAAATAGTCCCTGTTTAAGAAGTGCTACTTCTGTTTTGGCTGTTTCACATTGAGACGGGTTTTGTTTTATAAAACAAGACATAAATATCAATAAACAATCAAAACCTTTCACACCAGCTGGATGGCCATTTGTGATGTTTGCACTCCCTGCATTGTTCTTGTCCCGTGTGTGTGGAGGATTACCTTTTTAGTCTTGCTGCCTGGTTTCCACAACAATATGCAGCCATCATTTTTGCCAGTATTTCTGCTGCATATTTCTTTTATACTTGATACCAGAAGCATAGTTGTTAGGTTAGGTCTTTTGCACAGAATGAAAGAAACCAGAGAGGCTGAAGAAAAAAGCCCATAGCATAGCAGCTTATTAGGGGATGGGTGGCTGGCAACTAGTAAATGCTCCACAAGCAAAGCTCACATATCTTGTTAGATACCGCTGATTAACCCAAATACAATGACTGTATAGAATATACACAAAACAACAGGCTATACTCCACCCTAAATTGGACATAGTTAACAATATCCAATTATGTGAATGTATTCAAAGTACCAACTCTGTCAGGAATCTTTTTTTTTGCCACTCACTCCCAAACAGTCATAGTGGAAAATTTCAATGTGAGGGTCTCCCCACAGGTCAGACCATCAAGAGGCTAATCCAAAGTTGTTTCTCTTTACAATACTGGAAGTGCAGAATGCTATGTACATGTAGTAGAGAAACAAAGTTACTGTTTTATTAGTTTATTTTTCAAAGTCAGTTTCTTCACTTGAAAGTGGGAAACTGCAGGCTGTTAAAAGCAGCTGCTAACTAGGGTGCTTTTCTGAATACAGTATATTGTCAAAACTAGGTGCAAATTTCTATCCTCCTAATACAAGTTTTATGTGCACAAAGAAAATGTTTAAAGGCAGAGCACACTTGATATGCTCAGAGGTTAAAAAAAAAAGATGTGCAACTTCAGTTTCATTGGAAGGCTTATAAAAGTACTGTATATGGTAGATTCAGCTTAGGAGGCACAAAACTGAATGTAGTCCTCTGATATGACTACATAAAAGTAATACACTGTATATTTCTATAAAAATTGTAACATTTCAAAACATGGCACATTTTTATTTCTTTTAAAAAGTAACTGCATGAGGGTTGACATGCCCATTTGTACATTTTTGGTCACAATTAACATTTAGGAGATAATTTAGATATTTCAATTGAACACTTGCCCTATTGTACATTTGAGCAGTGTAACTGCATCATGTTCCATGTAACCTTAACAAGAGGGGACACGTGGACAAGATTACTGCAAAAATATCAAGACACACATATATGTCTTACCATACATAAATATTTAGGAAGATTATACTTTCTGGATGTCTGCAAAAAATCTAAAATAATTTAATTTTAACAGAGACTGGATTTAATTTTCTAAGGATTCTTATAAGCGCACAATGAGGCAAATGACTGTCAAGACTAACTGGCAGGTGAAAAATAACTAGGAAAGACTGCTGCTAGTCAAATAAATAAAAATAATAGGCAAAGTTTCCATTAAAACTAGGAGGGTAAATATACCCAACGCATAAAATGTCAAGTAGTCTGGCCAAGAAGATGGGCACCCATCTTGTAATGCCAGTTATAGGCACATTCCTTGATGGGTTATGACAGTCTGTTTAACAATACTTGTAAAGTGGTACAAATAGGACAGAATCAAAACATACAACAAATGTACATGTGCCAGAAGACCCACAGAAGACTGACATGTTCAAATACATACAGTACATACTGTATAAATAAATAGATACATTGCTAAATTAATATCTTAATTCCTCAGAATATTTGAATATAATAAATATTAAAATAATGTAGTTTTGGCTCAGAAGTGTCGCTTAAATATACGGAATGTAGAATGAGTATTATAAATGAAAAGGAAATGAAGACGAAGTGGGTGAAGTTAAGAAATTGCTGATCCAGCACCGGTTATTTTGTCACACTCAAGGTAAAGTCAGAGAAAATATAATTTTTTTTACAACTTTTAAAGACTTAAAATAAATAGATAAATAAATAAATAAACATAACAAGCTCAATAATAAGGAACATAATCTGTCAGTGCAAAGAGTATAGTACATACTCCAAAACCCCCTGCATCCCTGATAACTCAAAGACATGTCTTGAAAGCAAACCAAAGGGAACTAACTGACTGCTGCTGAAATTAACATATCAGGAAATTGCTAAAAAATTGAGAACAAGTGACACAATTAGGTTACACTCCCCTCAGTACAAAACAGTCCCTTGGTGTGGTGTGCTGTATTTTATCAAATTTTAAAAGTGATGTACGGGAACTGCACTAAGTGTTAAACTTATTTAAGTGCAAGGTAAAGTGAACAAGGAAAATCTCATCATTGCCAGTTACCTAACGTTTTCACTGCTTCACCAGAGACATACTTGCTTTCCCTGTCAGCTTTTGTTTATTCTCAGCAGAAAACATTCTTCAGTTGGTTGACCAGTATTTAAAGTGTAATACTTTTAAGTTATATCAAGAAAACAATATAGTAAGCAAAATAACATTTTCAAGCACACTTATTCCAATTTAGGGTCATGGAGAATGTTGTAGCCTAATAGGGTAGCATCTAGTGCAAGGCAGGAACTAAACCTGGACATAAGGCCAGTACACCACAAAGCAAAGATTTAAATGACGTAAATGGAAATTAAACAGGAAGTTCACCCTCTTTGACAAATGAGTTCATTATAACATCAGGGCCAGGACTGATAACCCAAACTGCTTTTGTGACCTTTTTTTTTAAAAAAGCCTAAAACACGCCCCTTCTTTTTTTTTTAGTGTAATATGCTTTTGTAAATAGAGCTTTAAGATTTTTTTTTTATATAAATGATTTTTGTAGTTGAAAATATTTTTCGTTGTCCTCATTTTTAATTGTAGGAAGCAACAATATTGCAATGTGCAGTTTCCACAGCTGGTGTGCTGAGAGTGAACTTTCCACCATTATGTAAGTATACCAGAGGACAGCTAAAGAGGAGATAGAAAAGACTTGCACTGTTATGAGTTATTATTTTTTAACACTGTTGACTCTTAGCAGCACAGAAAATAATAAGATTTTAAGACACTTTTGGAAAAACAAAATACATTTGATTAAAATTCCAAGTAACAGATATAAAAAACAGTTGAGATTATCAACACAGAGCCTTTTAAGGGTTACAGTGAGACAATATTATAAAAAGAGTTTGATTCCCTTCAAGGCAAGTGCACATTTTTTTCTTTCATAGTAGTTAGACTTTAAAAACAACTGTTAACAGTTGGTGTAAAGTTCTCAGAAAAATCTTAGCTTGTTATACTGTATAAACCAATAGGATCATTCACATTCCAAAGAAGGTATTCTGACTACAGAGAATTTTTTTTTTTTATTTATACCTAACATACTGTATTAGAGGTACTGAAACAGAACTGGACTGTTACAGCCTTCTTCATTTGCTCTTAGGAAGCAAAGGGCTACTGTGCAACATACTTTAAGTTCACTTGATATCAGGTAAGTAGAAAACAGCAAACACTTAGAACTCCTCTTCTCTGTTCACTCCTGGTATTCAGTCTGTAAACAACCTACATATTATTAACACATTGCCTAATGGTACTCATGTGTCAGTATTGATGTGTCTCGCAGGAGGTCTGTATTAGTGTTTTCAGTGATCAGGTCCCTGTGACGTGTGCTACCATTAGTGCTTTTGAACACTTCATCCTTCTGGCACAGGAAGTATTTGTAGATTATCTTGCGGAACGTGTTGCGGAAGTCCTTAATCCGGTAGGCATAAATAATGGGGGTTGACCACAGAATTGAAGTGAGAAAGGATAATGGCCATGAACATCACCCATGGCTCATTCACTTTCTTGTAGAACAAAGTGACACAATTCAAGATGTGTACAGGCAGCCAGCAAACAGCAAAGAGGCCCATGATAATAGACAAGGACTTGGCAGCAGCAATTTCCTTTTGAAGCAGCCTACGTGAGTTGTCACCATTAATGCATTTCAGTTCAATCTGCCGCAACTGCTTACGAGCCACCATAAAAATCTTAATATAAATCACCAGCATGATAAGTAGGGGTGGTAGGACACAGCCAAAGAAATTAAAATAAACCATGTATTTCATGTCTACCACCACTTCAAAATAGCAGTTGACCTGGCAGCTATGATTATTAACATGTGAAGCATTTAAGCAAATATTTTGGCCATCCAAAGCTGTGTTTGTTCCATTGCTTGTACCACTGCAACATTTGTCTTTTCCGTTCCATCCAAGAAATGGAATTAGGCCAATAATGAAGGAGAGGATCCAGAAGACTGCAATAATTTCTCTGGCCCGTTTACCAGTAACCAGCTCCCGGTATCTGGAGGGAAAAAAAGTTCAAAATAAACAACCACATATTACAATTTATAAGCAAAGTCTATCAGATACAGAACACTATCATTTGTTTTCTTTCAGAGCATAATATAGGTGAATGTAAAATTATATGCACATAATTATTGTATTATTAATATTCAAGTTAACAAATTTTCCTGAATTCACATCCCATTAACCGATTTTCAGCTAATATACTATCTTTGCTATCCCTTTGCTATATGTGCTATCTTTGTGTGGTTCCCATGTTGTTTAGTAACTGATGAAAATACATTTTACATGTGTCTAAATGTACTCTGCAAGTTTCACAATTAAGGGAAATGACAAAAATATCAATTGGTTGAAAGAATGTTGAATTATTTGACAGCTACTTCCTTTAATTGTTGCTTTTTAGCTTCACCAAATGTCTAGAATGAATATGTGGCCAAAACAGGCCTGTTTCAAGCAGTGAACTAATTATAGCGCAGCATATTTTCAAGTTTTCAGAGGACTGTTCTTCCTGTGATGCACAGTAGCTGGTGCAAACAAAGGCACTCATGTCCTTCTGAACCATAATAAGCTACACTATATGCATCATTTGAAATGTGTTAAATGAAAAATTGAGTAATAAAATGATAAGTAGATAAGAAGCGTGCTAATTTCTACATTCAACATACATGGTATTTTTTTAAATAATGTGTTAAAACAGTTTTAGTCTGTCTTGAAAGAGTAATTGCAAAATGTTGTACTTAATAGATGTAAAAGATAAGCAAGATTCCCATTTATGATATAACACTGACCAAACACCTAAGTCAAGAATAAAAAAAAATATATATAACCAGTGACGGCTGCTAGCTTTTGAAACAGGGGAAACTCATATTAGGCCTTCATCATAAAATTCATTATGTTATTTGTACGTAAATTCTGCCCTCCGTTCCTTTTGCAGAAAATGGTCTGTGAGCCTGTCGTACCAATTGGCCGTCTTTTTCAGGGACTTAACCAGTTTCCTCTCAATGGCCAGGAGAGCAAGGTTGCTCAAATGATCTTGGCCCATCGTGTTACGGGTATATGACTTGACCCGTTTTAAACAGGAGAAGCTCCTCTCTACACCTGCTGATGTAGCGCCAATTGTTGCCACTAATGACAACAGCTTGTATAGCTTAGGCATTGCACTATCCAACTCCATGTCTTTAAAAAACACCAAGAAATCATACAGCTTACCCCTGCTCCCCTGTAAGTCATGATCTGAATATAGTACTTGAAGTTCAGATCTCAGTCTCCCTGAGTCAAAGAAATGGCCATAACTTTTCAGCACACTTTCAAATGCCTCCACTGGAAACACTTGTCTCATTTCATCAAATTTCCCTGGATTGACTAATTCTAAGAAGCTCATGCTTTCCAAATTTGAAAAACGCTGAGAAATCTGCTCCATGAGATTGTCTAGGATGGCCTTGTACAAATTTCTGTAGCGGTCCTGGAGATCCTGTAATTGTGACAGACGGCACTTTCTAATAGGTTTATCTCGAGGGTCTGATGTGAGATTTGCTGCTTTTGCATAAACTGCTTGATAAGCCTCCTCTGACCTCTTCTTGACAAAAGCAAGGAGAGACCCAATTCTTTTTTTACAGTAAAGAACATCCATAGCCCTTTGCTGGACAATATCAAAGACAACATCTGTCTCAGAGAATATTTGTTCATATGTGTACAACATGAACATAAACTCAAAATCCTCCAGTTTCATTATGAAGCCTTTGGCAGCATCTAATATGTCATCATCCATGCTCTCATCCTGGGTAATCTTGTCAAAAGTCTGCAGGAGGCCATCATAATTGTTTGCCACAGTGCTCACTATCCGTGATGTGAAATTCCATCGAGTAGGAGCGTTTCTGGGCAATCTTGAAGACCCTGCAGACTCAAGAAAAGACATCCTTGTTGTGGACTTTGAAAAAAATGTGGTGAACCCAGAGAGAGATGCAAAAAATATTCTTGACTCAGGCAAGCATTTAGCACCCTGGGACAACACCAGGTTCAGTCTGTGTGCATAGCAATGCACAAACACTGCACTAGGGGCTATTACTTTAACTTTGGCCTGTAGGCCATTGAGAGATGAAGCAAAGACAGCAACCCCATCGTAGGTTTGTGCCACAAGTTTTTCTCTAAAACTGTAGCCCTGCATGTTCTCGTTTAAAACTTCAAACACAGACTGAGCATCTCAACCCCCTGACACATCCAAAAATCCAATGAAGCACTCTTGAATTTTACCTGCACTATCCACATATCTTAACAATGACAGACAGTTGGGCATGGCAAGATATGTCAGTTGCTTCATCCACCTGCCATGCAAAAAAAGGAGCAGTCTGAATTTCACCTTTTATATGATCAGAAACAGTGGCTGTGAGAACAGAGATCAAGTCATTTTGGATTGAGTGGGACATACCAGAAAACACAGCTGATGACTGAAATTGTGTGGCCAAGACAGAGTCATATTTAGCTAATGTTTCTGTAAATTCCCCTTATTTGCTGATTCACTACTCTCATCATGCCCCCTGAATTCCAGCTCCTGACGGCCAAGCAAGGAAGTCACATCAATTAGACAGTTTAGGAAGGCCCTGTTTTTTTTTTACTGTTTCATTATGTTTTGCCACCTGAATGCGAAGACTTTCATTGATTGCATGTTCAACCCTGACCCTGCCCAGACAACTTAACCTTGCACATGAACTCACATGTTCTTTGCACTTTTCATGCCTTTTGTATGCCCTGTCAAAGTTACCTAGATCCCCAAAACCCACGTTTGACCAAACACATCCCATTCCCTGAGAAGGTTTCGTCAAGAGGCATGGCCAACAGTACATTTTCTTTGTCACAGCACTTCCAGTCAGCCAGTTCACCTTGTCATACCAGGGGAGCTGAAAAGACCTGTTATTTTTTCCTGATTTTTGCACCAGATCAATCTTGGGCGTTGGTCTGCCCTGCCGTTTAATTCTGAGTCTCTTCTCGTAAGGAAGACTACTAAATGGTTTTGCCAAAAGCAGGTCAACAATATTAGCACCGTCTGCGTCTGCCATTGTGCACAGCTTGCTAGCTGGCTAGTTTCCCCTTCCACGAGCTACTTTAATTATATGAACGAACTAACTTTACAATGCTGAAACAAGGAGCAAAGTCATGAACGCTATAATATGTTTTTTGTTTTTTATTTAAAGAATGATTTGTACAAACAAAAATGGTTTATATCACCAGCAAACAATACAGAGTGCAGCAGTTTGTCGTACGACTTCACCTGCAAATCCGCATGGGACTGAACTTGAATCTCTGTAGTGCTGATGTATACTTAAGACATGCTGTCAATCAAAAAAGGGGTTCTGTCCTTTAAACAGCTCCTCCAATCATCATGCAGCAGCCCAGCGTCCTGGCCCGCCCACTGCTCCATTCACTCCCGGAGAAGCTGAGCTTCCCTGGAAGTGACGATTTTGGTGCATTTATCCAATTACCGTCCAGCTTTTCTGCAGTGAAAAAAGCTCCTCTGTGCTTGCCCATAGAGCTCCAGTGAAGCTGGGCTTCAGGAGGGTTTAACGCGCTGTGCTGCACGGAAATGTATGACAAGAAAATCGTGTCAAACAATCTACAATAAATACCTGATTCTGAACGAGCTAGTCAAGAAGTTGAACGCGTTCTAGCGCACTTTTATTAAAACCAATATAAATACGACAGTGCATATATGAGCATTTATTTTCTGACATAGTAGAGGAAGTGGAGCTTCCCTTGTAGTCTTGGAGCAGTCGCCACATATAATATAACCTGGTAAGCCAGAAATAGTATTTTTGGGGTCTAACTGTATTTGGAGGGGCATACTAAACTTTCAGTTTGTTTAGTTTGCTTTTTATTTTCATAAAGGAATACAAATTATTTGCAATTGTTTTCTTTACAACTGCTTTTATCATATTGTGTAACATCAACAATTTGCTTTTCCCAAAAATCTGAATGGATATTCCTGTGCATGCACTGAGGATGGAAGGTAAGGCGTCACTCACCCTCTCACTTTTTAGAAGTAGGCACAACATTTGTAAAAACAGGGTTAGATTTTTGCATGAAGGGTATAGTGCTAGTGCTGATCAACGAAATTTACCAAAGCATTTTTGTAGCAAATATGCTGTGTTTGCCAGTGACCTTGTTCACCTAATATTTTCATGGAAATTTGAATTGGGCCAGTATGACATCACAGAGCTGTAGCAACTGTGTGCAGAACTTTCATGCAGGCCTAATGTAAGATTGTTTCCATCACAACCCAATCAATACTCCAGCTGGACTGCCAAAAAAAAAAATTCCAGTATTTTCATTTTAATGGGTACATTAGCTCAATGTTTCTCCACCACTGGGTCATGACCCATTGCCATCGTTGGTTTGCGAGTGAGTTGTCCATGTGCAACATGTTTCCTCTTTCCAAGCAAACTTGTCTCACAAAGGGGGACCCCCCTCCACCTGTTCTTCCAGTCTTGCTCATTACACCAAGGGTACACTTTGTATTGGCTGATAGTGGGTCGTCAATGAATTTCAAAAGGCAAAACAGGGTCATGGGACCGTAAAAGTTGATAAACCTAGAATTAGCTGACTATAATAATAATAATGAAAGACTTATTTCTATTTACAAGGGGTTTCTTTCTTCTTGATGCACACATACATTGGAAGCTACACCCAGACCCACTCTGCCATTTCGTAGCATGGCCACTGTGTGTCCCAAGATTGGAATTTTGTAAATGTTTTTTTTTTTTTTTTTTTTTTTAAACTCATTCCTAGTTTCTGGCCTTTTGTTGTATTTTGTTTGTAGTTATCATTCCTTCTGCAACTTGTTGTCTGTGGTGTGGTGGTGCATTGGTAGCACTGCTACCTAACAGTTCAGGTCACATTTTTGTCCACAATAATCAATCCAGCATAGTTGGCAAATGCTTCCCTAATCCTTAGGGGCACTTAACAGACCACTGCACCATAACAGTGCACTCAAAACCTGTTCAGTTCCTCCTTTCTCAATGACTGAAGTGCATGTCATGGAGTTTGGTTAAGTTCCTGAACACTTCCATGTGGAGTTCATTCACCACTATATAGTACTGTGTCACATTGATTGTGTTGAGTTCGCTCCTCAAGTTCTGTCAGATTGCAAATAGAATATTAGACTGGCAAAATATTTTGAACAACTTCAGATCTTAATATTTGGTTGCCACTCATTCAGGTGTTTTGAATGTAGAATTAAAGCCAATGTAAACTTGAGGCAAGGGTGTGAGTGCATTCTTACATTCTCTACCAGTTGAAGCTTTGCTTATCATCTTGATCGAGATACTGTGATTTGCTTAATGAAATGTAACACTGGATCATAAGGTGATAGCGTGCTAAATTGTCAATGATCAAAAATTTTCCTGAGTGGCAATTCTGAGCTATGCTGCACATCAAGTCCTTTGAAAGACATTGCACTTTGATAGTTCCTGCTTATATTTAAACATTACCTTATTATTCCCCTGTTCATTGCAAACCAGCATTCCATTTGAAAAAAAAGACTGTCATGGCTTTGTTTCATGTTTTCAAAGTCTTGAATCCAGAATTCAAACTGCGGCATTTTACACAAAGTAAGCAGGCTGGTAGTTTAGATGTACACGCATAAAGCATAAGATAAATTCAGAATTAGCTTTATTCTTAAGACATGATGAGTTATTTATTGATGATGTACTACACTATTGCTTCCGATTAATTTTGTGTCCTCCATACTCTGCAGCTGTGCATCCTAGAGTTTTGTTTTATGCTTACATGTGAACTTCAGAGTGCAAAGGGACTTTAAGAACTACATACACTCATGAGTGACACAAAGACGTTTAAGAAAGTTGTGATTCATTCATCTTTGAGCAACTGTGTGGCAGACCTTCCTTGGACGACCTGGAGGCAAACTCATAAAATTAGGTGCTTGGTTATTTTGAGGGAAAAAGAAAAAAAATCACTAAGAAAGAGGACCTCTTGTTGAGGTGGAAATATAATACACAATATGTCACTTCCTAATTCTTGACATGTTTGCCAAATTGTTCTCTGAAGCCTGGCTCACTGTATACAGACGTCAAGTAAGTTTAAACCCTGAATGTTCTGATATGCTGACTTTCCTTAATGGGAACTTGCCTAAATGTTATTAAACTAAAAATAGCTATTCATAGATGGTAAAGAAATATATACATTTTTCCATTCTTTTTTTAGTTCATTAAAAGTAATTGAGCAATTTTATAGTTTTTCTTTGAAGCCATTTTGAAACTTGTAAAATTCACATTTTTTGTAGTATTTAAAACACTAGTTCTTTAAAAGTATGTATTCATTTTGTATATGTGTGTGTGTAGGCACTACATATTGTATATATCTTATAAAGCCTTTTTAAGGTATTCTAGTTTATGTATTTGAAATGATGTATTTTGGAGACCATGAAGTGCCAAGCCCAGTTTGTTATTGTTATGTAAATTTTAATGCAAAGCCCCTTCTATTAATTATCATAACACATTCACATTTATTTGCTTAGCAGACACTTTTATCCAAAGTAACTTACAAAAGAGATAAACAATGGAGTAACATTAGGCTTGTTTGTTCAGCCCATGATAGGTTGACTAATCAATTACCAATACAATCAATAGTGACAAATCTAGCAAGCACCCAAACATTTACTAACATGTCATATGGACTCAAGCTCAAGATTGTCCAGTGCTATGTCCACCAAAAAGCCACAAGGCTAGCCACTTAAACTTTCTGGGGTTTCTCTACAACATCCTTCCTTTGATTTTGGGTGTCTTTCTGCTCAGAAATCACCTCTACATGGCACCAATATATTTCATCACCTGTTGGAAATATTAATAATCCAGTATATGATAATAGTAGGCACTGCAGGGTCCACAAGGCTCAACCTGTGTCAGTGTCTTAAATGTGCAAGACAAGGCAACCGCGTTCTACTGTTAACAACAAAAGCCAAGAATAAAGTCTGAATTTGATGGTGTATTCAAGCCTTATCTTCAACTGAATGGTATCCTTCAATAAGGGTGTGCACAAAAAGGCAAGCTTTAAAAGGGCGACCTCAATTGGGCGCGGCGAATAAAGGCGCGCGTAAATAAAGGCGAGCTTGAAAAGGGCGACCTCAATTGGGCACGGCGAATAAAGGTGCGCGTTAATAAAGGCGAGCTTGAAAAGGGCGACCTCAATTGAGCGAATGTTTTAATATTCTTGCTTTCGCCTTTTTATACGTTCAATCATTGCCTTTATCTAATAAATTTTCTGTAATAATTTTGTTGCGTTTGCCTTTATTCGCTGCGCCCAATTGAGGTCGCCCTTTTGAAGCTCGCCTTTTTGTGCGCGCCCTTATTGAATAGAACCCAACTGAATAGCTCTGGCAAACAGAGAAGAGCAGAAATCTGGTCCTACAGCACCTGGTAATAACTTGTGTGTACAAAGAACATTTGACTAACTTGAAAGGGATTCTGTTGTTCCTCAAGATGAATCATCAATTTTCCAGAGCTCAAGAGATAATACCAAAATCATCAAAGGATTCTGACCATCTTAGTGAAGTTAGTAAATTTTTTAATATCAATTTACTGGTGGGCTCTTTCATTTTTTCAGAGTAACTTCATAGTTAAGGTGTACAAGAGGAAACCACACATCCCTGGAGGAGCACACTGTAGATACTAGAAGGGTATAGACCTTGAAAGAAGGAAGGAGATAAAAGGGCGATAAGATGTAAGTAAATTCTATGGATATCCATTCGTGCTCCACATCTTTGGTCAGTTGTCTGAGAGCTAGGAATACTGTTTAATTGTCTTGACACATCAGCTTATTTGTTTTGCTTGCATTTAACTTCTTTCTAAACCTGCAGGATACTGAAATGTATTCCAGAAAATATTATACCAAACTGTAGTCATATTCAAATCAGGAAGCTTGCAAAATTATAACAGACATGTCTTTAGATTGTGGGAAGAAAATGAAATCCTTATAAAAAATGTGTGTACTGGGTGAATAAGCAAAAATCCATATGAACTGTGAGTCACTACTCTTATTAATTCATTTCTTTTCCTCATTTTCAGCACACAGTCTCTAACCTCCAAAATTATTTAGTTATTTTTTTAGCATGGTTTGGGATCAGGGCGGCACGGTGGCGCAGTGGTAGCGCTGCTGCCTCGCAGTTAGGAGACCTGGGTTCGCTTCCCGGGTCCTCCCTGCGTGGAGTTTGCATGTTCTCCCCGTGTCTGCGCTCCGGTTTCCCCCCACAGTCCAAAGACATGCAGGTTAGGTGGATTGGCGATTCTAAATTGGCCCTAGTGTGTGCTTGGTGTGTGGGTGTGTTTGTGTGTGGGTCCTGCGGTGGGTTGGCACCCTGCCCGGGATTGGTTCCCTGCCTTGTGCCCTGTGTTGGCTGGGATTGGCTCCAGCAGACCCCCGCGACCCTGTGTTTGGATTCAGCGGGTTGGGAAATGGATGGATGGATGGATGGTTTGGGATCAGTTAAGTTTTTGAGCCTGCAGCTGCACTGCAGCCACTTTCATTTCATTTAATTAACCTTCATTATCTAGCATCTTGTTATGTGGCAAAATCATTGGTGAAAATGTATTTTGGATTAACAGGCAGTGTCAGCCTCAACCACCCATCCACCCATTACTTGAATTCCCAATTTGCCTTAATCCATTTTCAGGATTGTGGGGAACAAGAACCTGTCAAAAGCAACTTAAACCAGGAACCAAATCCTAGACACGACATACTTTAGTATACATATTCATTCACTCATGCTGACACAATTTTGAGCCGTTTTTCATACCATACGCATCTTGATATATAGGAATAAAATTAGGGTTCTGCTGGAAAAAAACGTGCCCAGACACAGACTCCATGCAGGCAGTAACTAGGACAGGATTCAAATCTAGCCTCCTAACTAATGTGCCACCATGGCAGTATTTATCTGCTTTGTTTCAAATACTTCTTCTCGATGATTAAATGACAACTAGGACACTGTTTCACCACTTTGGGCCAGCTGGCATTTAAAAAAATGAACCAAGAATATCACTTGCGGACTTATAGATTGCCATATCCATTTTGCAGTAAAAACATTGCGAGAGTCCTTAATTGTCCCCTCTGTCCCTCTGGAAGCATATCATCCTGAGAAGGTAATAAAGTCACACTATTACAGTGTGGTGCTGAGGTGTCACCTGTTTCACTCGGGTCCCAACCTGAAAAGGTCTATACCAAGTGAAACTTAAGTGGAGACCTATCAACCTTCTGGAGTGAAAAAGCAGTTGTGGTACATTCCATCTTAATTCCTGCTCCTATCATGTCACCTCTTACTCCCTTGCTGCATTTACGTACTATGGGAATTACCACTTGCAATGTCCTACCGTCCCACTTCACTATATTTATGTGAATTTTAGGTCAACATTTTGGGAGAAATAGGAGATTTCTGGTGATTTTCTACAAAAAAGTCAATAAAAAATAACCTGTATTTTTCTTGGGTGGAAAAAAAAAACCAAACTAAACATATTACAGTATGTGTGTTTTGCATTACTCCAAATACAATTCAGTCTCAAAAATGTGATTTCTAACTGACCCGGTTATTATCTTTTTATTTTATGTTACTTAAAATGGTAAGACGTCAACCTTACATCGCACTTCTGGTACTTTTGGTAGCATTCTTTTTAAGTAGGAGCTACTACTTCAAAGAGCCCACTGGGAAAACCTTATTTCCCGTCCGTCCCATGGCATGTGAACACAATGTCTGTTTGATTCAGCTAAAAAGATCTGCTTCCTTTTCTGCTTTCCGAGAAATTACTCTTTTAAATCTTTAATAGTAGTATTCTTATTTCCTTTATAAAGCTACACAATGTATTTAAAAGGCAGCCTTCCAAGTGCATAACACATCTTATAATGGACCTCACTAGTCTTATACTCTAGTCATGGAGAAGTAGAGTATAACAAATAAATGGACACACTAAATGTAAATTAAGTAAACAAATTATCTTTTACTTAGGTTATTTTTGGCATGCACAGCTTGAGAAAAAAGCAATGCAGGAGGCAAGGATATTAAAAGCTTGTAAATTTCATTTTGGTCCCCTTGTCACAAAAATAAGCTGCTTTATGTGAAAAATACATGTAACTACTTTTTCTGAAATGGTCAATAAATTAATAAAGATAAAATAAAGACAGGAGACAAAAATGGGACGGCCAGGAAGCATCAATTAAGAAAGGTTAATGATTTCTTTCAGAGGAGTGCTAGCACGGGAAAGCATGAATGAAGGGATGGCATTCAATAAAAAAATTTGAGAGTTGTTCCTCGAGTGAAATTCTTCTCTAGAATTTTAAACATTGCAGAGTTGTAGTGTAGAAGGTGGGTTACACTTCTTCCAGATGACTAGAATGATGAGACAAGCTAGAAGGATTGCAAGAGTTACCACTGGACAGTTAATAAGCTGTGGTGCTCCATCTGGTATTATTGTAAGCAAGGCTTTTACAGTAGATGAGCAGGATTTATGATAAACTCAATGTTGCTTGATGAGTAAGTAACAATTGTTCATAAAGTTTAAAGTTGAAAGCATAACCTGAACATGTGATCGGGGAAACAGGTACTTCTCAACATTTCTCATCTGTCACAGGTAGTGTGTCTAATGCTGGTTAGATTTTGAACAGCCTAGGTGCAATACTATGCCAAAGTACGTCATGTCTTGTAGTCCTTGAGTAATAAAGTGTTCCTTCTCTGTTTGGCTGAAGGGCTTTTACTATCTAAACATTTAATTATAAAGTCCTGACCCCAGCACGCAGTCTCATGTTATGCAGATATGTATTGTTACAAAATTCTGGGAAATATTGTGGAGATGGAGATACTATTTTGTTTAATATGTTTGTAGTAATCCCACTCTTGTCAATAATGAGAAAAGCTTATGGAATTAAATAATTTGTTTTATGAAATTTCAACTTGCATTATGAAATCTCAACTTGTCTTTGAAAGTCTCTATACCAAATGAATGTCTGATGAAATTCTAAACATATCAAATTTTTCTCTTTCATTTCTCTTTCAAAGTAGTTTTCTCTTTCATTCCAATATTATTATATACAAGAAAATATACACTGCAAAGGCATTTAGATCAAGCTATAGCATCTAAAATGTCACACCCTTGTCAGTAAAGCTTAGAATTACAGAGGAGATGCAGTCTTTACCAACCATCTAAAATAAGGATATTGGGTTGGACTGGACTTAAAATGACATGTTAAATGTGATGCTGTTATTACTTTAATATTAAGTGCAATGCTGTTGTAGTGTAAATCAATGTAAACACAGTAAAGCTCCAGCCATGACAAAAATGCTATGTGTTTGCAAGCATGAACCCATTCCTCTCAACATGCTTGTCAGAATAAAGGTAGTTTTCAATTATAAATTTGTGAATTTAGAATAGGGAGCTGAACCTTTTTCTAATAAAGTGCCATTCTGAATCTCACTGAATGCTTAATTGTGATGTCACTGTGTCTGTATGAATAAAAGCTGAAGTGTGAGCTTTCTGAGGCCAAGCCACTGATTAGTCCAGATTTTGTGTCTAATTAGGCTGCCAAGAAAGGAGAACCACTTATTTGTGTGGCTTCTAGATACAGTCTTCTAAATAAATTGAGCATTTACACACAGTCAGTTTTTTCTTTGACAATAACATGCATTTCTCAAGAAACCTTAAAGTACACCCTCTAAAATTAACATTAGAACTCATTTGCCATTTCATGTCAGTCTTTATATGCATTTTTCCTTATAATGGTCAACTTCCCGTTAGAGTGGTTATTTTTCACATTTTACTGTTGTAGCCTTTAGTTGCGTCTTAACACGAAGGCATCACTGAGCTGCAGCCTGAGTGATAATTAGTAGCTCCAATGTCTGCTTAACAAAGGAGCTATTTTTGTTTCAAGCTGATGAATGCAATGAATGGTTTCAAACCAGCCTGTACTTTTACAATAATATTCCCTTTATTCCTAATGTTCTTCGGCTTCCAGTTTGGGCTGCTTGTCTAAAAATAAACTGTTATAACTGAAAGTAACGAGGGGAAACAAAACTGAAGCTAGACTAAATTTAAAGTAAAGGTACTGCACCCAAAACCCTAAGGAAAAAAAAAAAAACAGTGACGAGCCTGAGAAATGACAAAGTAACTGAGGCATTAGGGTGCAGCTGTATAAACCTTGAATCCAATGCTGAAATTACCTCACTGACTTTCCAGGACGAGTCCTTTCAGACTGCTATTTTATTCAGTATGTGTGAAAGCAAGACTAATAATAAAGCTCCTGATAACAACGTGAAAGCTGCTACAGTTAGGTCCATAAATATTTGGACAGAGACAACTTTTTTCTAATTTTGGTTCTGTACATTACCACAATGAATTTTAAATGAAACAACTCAGATGCAGTTGAAGTGCAGACTTTCAGTTTTAATTCAGTGGGGTGAACAAAACGATTGCATAAACATGTGAGACAACTAAAGCATTTTTTAACACAATCCCTTCATTTCAGGGGCTCAAAAGTAATTGGACAATTGACTCAAAGGCTATTTCATGGGCAGGTGTGGGCAAGTCCGTCATTATGTCATTATCACTTAAGCAGATAAAAGACCTGGGGTTGATTTGAGGTGTGGTGCTTGCATGTGGAAGATTTTGCTGTGAACAGACAACATGTGGTCAAAGGAGCTCTCCAAGCAGGTGAAAGAAGCCATCCTTAAGCTGCGAAAACAGAAAAAACCCATCCGAGAAACTGCTACAATATTACGAGTGGCAAAATCTACAGTTTGGTACATCCTGAGAAAGAAAGCAAGCACTGGTGAACTCAGCAACGCAAAAAGACCTGGACTTCCATGGAAGACAACAGTGGTGGATGATCGCAGAATCATTTCCATGGTGAAGAGAAACCCCTTCACAACAGCCAACCAAGTGAAAAACACTCTCCAGGGGGTAGGCGTATCGATATCCAAGTCTACCATAAAGAGAAGACTGCATGAAAGTAAATACAGAGGGTGCACTTCAAGGTGCAAGACACTCATAAGCCACAAGAATAGAAAGGCTAGATTGAACTTTGCTAAAGGACATCTAAAAAAGCCAGCACAGTTCTGGAAAAACATTCTTTGGACAGATGAAACCAAGATCAACTTCTACCAGAATGATGGCAAGAAAAAAGTATGGAGAAGGCGTGGAACAGCTCATTATCCAAAGCATACCACATCATCTGTAAAACACACGCATGGCTGCCAGTGGCACTGGGACACTAGTGTTTATTGATGATGTAACACAGGACAGAAGCAGCCAAATGAATTCTGAGGTGTTCAGAGACATACTGTCTGCTCAAATCCAGCTAAATGCAGTCAAATTGATTGCCGGACAATGACCTAAAACATACAGCCAAAGCAACCCAGGAGTTTATTAAAGCAAAGAAGTGGAAAATTCTTGAATGGCCAAGTCAGTCACCTGATCTTAACCCAATTGAGCATGCATTTCACTTGTTGAAGACTAAACTTCGGACAGAAAGGCCCACAAACAAATAGCAACTGAAAGCCGCTGCAGTAAAGTCCTGGCAGAGCATTAAAAAGGAGGAAACCCAGCATCTGGTGATGTCCATGAGTTCAAGACTTCAGGCTGTCATTGCCAGCAAAGGGTTTTCAACCAAGTATTAGAAATTAACATTTTATTTCCAGTTATTTAATTTGTCCAATTACTTTTGAGCCCCTGAAATGAAGGGATTGTGTTCATATTGGAGTCCTGAAATGCAAGCCACTGAAATTGTACTGGGGTTTTGGCATTGTTTCTGAATTATTTACATTCCTTTATCTTCTTTATCCTCTGCAGAATTAGAACTGTTGGATATATATACTGTACCGGGAGTGAGTTAGCAAGAGTGGTCAAATAAAAACTGCATCGAAGCTAAGGTAATTTCTAGATTTCCCCTCTGAACGCATGTATTAAATGTTGGATAAACCACATTCACTGGAGCTTTACCCATTATTATGATGTGGTCATAATGTAGGAACCAATTCTGGATGGATTACCAGTCTAGTGCAGAGTACAGTTAATAAACATAAACATCTTTGGATGTGAGAGAAAACTAATGCATACATGGGGAGAACATGTAAACTTAACAATCTTAGTGACATGGATGGGAATTAAGGCATACTTTTCAGGAGATGTGAAAAAGCATGGCTAACCACTGTACTTCCTGTTATCACGTCAACACTCAGGGCTGTAATATTTTGTCTCATCTATAATTCTTAACAAGACAAGAAATGTTTACATCTAAATTGAGGTCTCTTATTTCAGCACTGTACATTTGTGCTTAATTTCCCAAAGATACTGTATGTTTGGATGCTGCAAGTTCTTTCATGCATGGCTATAATCAGTGTTCAGTAACATCCTTAATTACATATGGCCACATTTGTTATCCTGACATACTGTATTCATAAACAATAGTTGCAGATAGAGATTACTTTACAACTTTGAACCTCTTTGTCTTGTATTGTATATTAAAATTGATTGTATCATATTGATTCAAAGGAAACGGACATAACACTAGCCACTTTAAGAAGTGCATTTAAAGATATACATCCATCCATTCTCAAGCCTAAATAAGAAACCTAAATAATAGTTCTAAATAACGAAATGAAACATCTTAAGAGATCTTGGTAAATTACAAATGAAGTTTAGAAACAAAAAAAAGCTTAATGAGTTATTAGGCGGTGAAGGGGTGAGAGAGACAGTTAGCCAGTAAGGGACAGGGGATGATTAGGAGGCAGAATGGAAGCTACTGCTAATCTCTAGAACTTTAGCATGAGACTGTCTGATCCACACAGTACTACACAATATTTTGAAACATGTAATAAATGCCAATGCCTCTTTTGCCTCATGTCACTTCTGCATGACAGCATCAGTCATTATTTAGTAAATAAGGGATCACCTGGAATGAAAGATACCAATATTTGTATATACATACACTAAAATCACCAAAACGTTACTGTTTTTTTTCCCACCTAAATCTGCCAATATTTTTTGAACTGTTGCCCCCCAAACTAGCCAGTGGAAACCAGTGGCAGTCAATCAGAATGGTCATATTTTATTCTGTTTCCTGTATGCCTTATATGTTGAAGATTTTCCGTTTATCCTGTGACAATGACTAGCCCCATCCCCCAAGCAAATACAAATGTAACAATTGTAAATATACACTATACGCCAATGAATGACACAATGCCCAGTTAAACTGGTTTGCCTTCTCAGAAACTGTCAGTTTCAACATCTTCAATGCAATGTAAAACTAAGCAACTTAAACTTAAATGTTCTGTATTAAAGAGTTTTTGGAAACCGTTAGTTCTTGATGAATGTGTATAAATAAATATAGAGTAATGTTTTAATCATAACTATACTTCAAATAATTGAGCACTGTGGAAAACCTGATACCATAAAATTTTATTTTACATGTACTGTAATATTCCACTCATCCATATTACTAAATGAGAATGGTAAACCGGATATGGACGCAGGGACATGCCCGTGGACGCAAAAGACATAGTGCGCAAGTGCCACACAAAGCCCCCCCCCCCCCATAGTGGAACGGGAGAGACTACGCACGTGCGCAGGCGCCACACAAAGCCCCCCCCGCACCAGAGCAAAACGGGAGAAACTACGAACCGTCAGAGTAGGAGCAAGCGCCACACAAAGCCCCCCCCCCCCCCCCCATAGTGGAACAAGAGAGACTATGCACGTGCGCAGGCGCCACACAAAGCCCCCCCCCCCCGTGCGCAGGCGCCACACAAAGCCCCCCCCCCCTCCCCCCCCCCGCACCAGCGCAAAACAGGAGAAACTACAAACCGTCAGAGTAGGAAACCACACAAAGCCCCCGACCCCCCCCCCCCCCGCACCAGAGCAAAACGGGAGAGACTACGAACCGTCATAAAGAGGATAAAGAACAGGGACAAACACATGATGAGCAGGTTACAGAACAAAGCCCCCCTCCCCAGAGTACAACGAGAGAGACTACGAACCGTCCGACATGCCGCAAGCGGGATAAAGCGAGATCAGAAATAAAACACAGAGTAGGAAACAAAGTAAAACTTCATAAAGGGATTAAAGAAGGGGAACGAACACATGGAGAGCGGGTTACAGATGATGAAAACTGGAATGCCACAGCTACAAAAAAACCTAGGCACTAAACACATGCACACCGAGATACAGAATATAAAGGCAGAAACAACGACAGTTAAACGTCCACACCACACAGCGGAGGCGGACCCTGAAGGTTCAGGCGCCTACATCGGGCGTCAGAACGCGCAGTGAAGTACAAAAGGCAAAGGCGCCTACACAGCATGGTAAGAACCGACATAATACGGAAGGCGCAGGCGTGGCCGCCATATTGTGAGTGGCACTAATGCGTAGATCTAATGAACGTGGACTCCTACAACGCTCGTCTCAAACTGCATAAGCAAAGCAGGCACGGGTTCAACACGACACAACTCGAGTGACCGAGATACAAACACGCGCCTGCCTGGATATAATTAATGAACGCAAGTGCCTACAACGTGCATCTGAAATGACGCAAACCAGGCAGAGACTCCTCCAAAAAGAAAGAGCTCGACTAAACGATATACGAAGTTAAATGGGAAACACTACAGAGTCCGCAGTGCTCCACAATGCACCGCATAATAGTTCAGAAAGAGCTTCGTATTAACAGTGGAGAGACCCACAGTGACACGGGCGAACGCTCTGTATTAAACATACAGTACGTCATCCTCACACGTCCAAACTATACGGCATAGGTGAATCATATAATAGTGATGCATTATTAACAATACGATAAACATCACAGTATCGCAAACAAATGAAAATTATTACTCGAAAAAGGGAAAATATAATCACCACGGACCAGGTGTCATTATAACAAAAGCAGAATAAAGTGAGGTCACAAATGAAAGACAGAGTAGAAAGCAAAGTAAAACGTCATAAACAGGTTAAACGAGTGGGTCAAACACATGGACAGCAGGTTACAGATAATGAAGACCGAAATTCAAAAGATTCAAAAACAAGAGCTTGACTGACCGAGATACAAACTGAAGCGGGAAACACTACGGGGTCCGCAGTACTCCACTATGCACCGCATAATGGTACAGACGGGGCTCCATATTAACAGTGGAGAACCCCAGAGTGACACGGGCGAGTGCTCCGTATTAAATGTGCGTCATCCTCACACGTGGCTGCCCAGCGGGCACGGGTTCAAAACGCCAGGGGTAGGCGAGCGAAGCGAGCAGGGGGCGAAGCCCCCTTGTAGTAGTTCTATTTTGATGTAGCTCATGGCTTCCTAGGAGACAAACTAGCATAGAAAACAATATGACATGGGGTGGGCCAGGCAGGGTCAGTACTTAAAAGGAGAGTCATTCATTGATAATTACTAATTGCTTCATAACACTATTGCAAGTAAACAGCCTTTCCAGGACCAGTTTGCTACATTTGTTTACTTTTTGCGCTAAAAGTAAAGTTTTAAAGTTCTACAGAGATGAAGGGGGATGGACAAAACACTGGGAGAACTCCCCAAAGCATGTGAGCTCAACAGAGGATTCTCACTTCAGACAAGTAGTGAAAAGATCACACAGTGTTACCCAACTACTTTCTATGTACGACACTCGATGCCTTATAAAGGCAAGCAGTATAATTAAAGAATGGTTGTACTTGTTTTAACTGTTTTAGTCATTGTATTGTTCATTTGTCCTGTTTTTGGTTTTTACAGTTTTTATGGGAAGGAAGTGAGAGAATTTTAGTGTATGGTGTTTGCAGGCTACTGGATTTGTTATGTGTTGAACTGATGGATTATCCCAGCTGTATGAACTGGTAGTTTGTGGGGTGTGTGGTGAGATGAGTAAGGGAATATTGATTGTTTTAATTATTAATCTCTTTTAGTGGCAGCACAACCCATTTGAGCTAAGGCTGGCACAGGGCATGCATGTGCTGGTGTGTACTAGTATTAATTTTTGATTGATGATCAGCAGCAGCAACCAGGAGACACCAGCTGAGTGGTAGCATTTAATAAAAGGAGGTGAGATTTGTGCAGGAGGGAGGGAGAAAGAATATTAAACTAAAAGAGAATGCAATTGCTGGTTTTAGAAGAGGTAAACAGAGGAGGAGTAGGACAAGTCGGGCAGCACTCGTCAGGCTGACTAGTGTGGAAAGCTGGACTGAGGGTTTGGTAAACTCCATGAGCTGGATGTGCTCTCGTCAGCTGAAGAACTGAGAGGCGTAACAAGTGGAAGGAGAGGCTTCCGAAGTAGTGGCATTCAGGGATGGACACGGCGTCCTTGGAGCTGCCATGATCGATGGAGGTAGCAGGTCCTGGAACTGCGGGTACTGACTGAGGTGGCAGGTGCGATCCATCGTGACCATTGGAGGTGGTGGATCAATTCAATGCAGCGAGCTACATCCAGTGACTCCCATGGTCCTCATAAGGATGGAAAAAGAGAACTATTTATTACTTATTGGGACATTCACTGTTTGTACTTAATTTCTCTCTGTTTTGAATAAACACTTTTACTCTTTAGACAAGAAAGTCTCTCGCTTATTTGCCCGCTCTCCTTGGTCCATCCTCCAGGGCCAGTCCCCACCATTGCTTCAATGTGGTGAATGGCACAGCGCAACAGAGACGCTGGAGTAAGATGGGAGTTTTGGAGTAATCCGTTATTTACTTTGAAACCAATTTGGTACCACTACTGAGGTCTGAAAGCTGGTATCAATACTGAAATCAAAATTTTTGTACCATTCCAACACTAACAGAGTTGCCACTAGTTAATCTATGAACATAAATATGTTTTCCAACAAACTGAGATTTCTTTGTGTATACCTTTGATGAATCAAATAAAAACTCCCTGATATATAACCCATATTTTTCAAGCCACTATTTTGCCACGTTTTTAGTAAGCTGGTGGAGAAATTTCATTTGACAAATTGCTACAAGTTTTAGTTCTTCCTACAATTTAAAATGAGTGACTGTTCACAAATGAGATGGTATCTGAAGGCTTCTGTTGTTTGGAAATTTGAAGTCTTTACCTTTTGCAATTGATACTTTATACTAGGACTGTGATACTGTCTCCAACAAGAAAAAAAGAAACAGCTTTACTGTCCATGCATGGGTCTGAATAAGTTAAAACTCCAAAAATTTCCTGTGTTAGGGTTACAGATTGCAATTCTGCATGTCTTTGTGCCTTTGAGGACTCTAGTTTGGACTCTTGAAAAAAATATTTATTTAAATGTATTTGTATAATTTTACTGTACTCTGTACATTTGACAATAATAACCCTGTTAACCTGTAAAATATCTTAGAAAGGCAGAAGGCAAAACAAGAAATCTCATAGAGACTCAGTCACCCATCTCAAGCAGTCTTACTGTGATGGTTTCATGTTAGCTTCTGTGTGAGAAAGTTGCCCAAGGCCCTATTTTAAATGCTGCCAAGGCTTGTATATCTGCTCTGGTAAATGTTTTTCCCAAGACTCTGTTTCTACAAATTTGCAGTTTTCTTTACACTCATAGAGCATTTCTGTTAGTTTTGAGTATCACAACAGGAAGGGAACTGTAACTGCTTTTGTTAAAAGAAATGAGGAAGCAATTTTCAAAATAAGGCAAACGAATAAATGTGTTTTTTTTTGGACATGAGACAAAGACAAAAGGTGACAGAGTGCTTTTATACAGTTTGGGTGTGTATGTTATACAGTGTTCAGCTCCCAACTTCAAATTCTCCAAATGCGGTTTCAGTTACCTGTAGTTTGAAAATATTAGATTCAAAAAATGCAAAAATTTTAAAAAATTCATAAAATTGAATTTAACCACTCGCCCACCTGGCTGAAATAGTGTTGAGCCACATCTAGCATGACTGTTCCTGTTGAGCACTGTTTTTCCCTTCACCCAAATAACTTTTATTTTTCTTAATATTGCCCCAAAGTGCTAATAGTGATGCTGACAATTCTGCTAAACCTAAGAGAAGGTGTGAAGTCTTTCATTTATGTGAGAAAATCAAAATTCTTGATTTAGTATTGAAAAATAAAAAGTTGCATGCTGAAGTTACCAGAATGTACAACAAGAACAAATAATCAGTTTGTGAACTGATAAACATGAAGGATGGAATTCATACTAATGTTGCTTGTGCCCCTAAAACTGTTACAGCCATTGTGTGTAATAAGTACAGTACTGTATATGGGGGGGCTGCTATAATTGCTGTTGTTGATTGTATAATATATTTTAAAAAATGAATATGTACAGTGTTCATGCTTTGCTTCTAAAGTTACAAGGATAGGCTGAGGTTTTCATGTTCCCCACAGCCCATAAACTTGATTAATCAGAGTGCACAAATATGTTAATAGATATAGCAATATTTGTGAGAGTGTTGAAAAAGCCTGTGTTTTTATTCATTTTGTTGCAAATCATTTCCTTATATTTACTGATAGCAGTAACTAAAGCTAAATGATCACAGAAGACTGCATCTCCTAGTGAGAAAATACATTCAAATAGTTAAAAGTATTGTTCCTTCAAATGTTGTGGAAACAAAATATAGTTTTGTTGATAAAAATAACAACACTCACAGTAGCAAATTCAAATTTGGGGCAGATGGTAGTATAGTACTAATGATCAAACACAGTATAGTGTGGAATTGAGGGTGAGAACTTTACTGTCATTTTGTTTTTTAAACTGACATTGTTGCTTTATGTCATATAAACATATATATACCTTACCCAATTGGAACAAAAGACAAACAGTGATTTCTGAATTAACACTATTTTATCTAATGTCATTTACTAATAAGTTCAATGAATTACCAAAAGGCATCAAACAACAATTTGTTTATATTTATGCTGATTTATGAACATGATTGATAAATTGATATTCACTAAAGTTATTAAGACAAATCATTTTTACATTTATAAAAGTGACTTACAAAAAAACTAGCCTGTTCTCAGAACCCACCTTGCCACATTTCTAAAATGAACACTTTCCATGGTAAAGACCAGCTGGAAATCATCTAGAAATCCAGCAATTTCTGAACCAAGAGACTTCACCTACAAAAAGTTAAAGAGACATACTGATTTAAGGAGGGTTGGAAAAATATAGACAAAGAATAGTATTTACCATAAGCGCTCATGTTCCTAATGGAGGAGCAGGGATGAGCTGTTTGACTGACTGTATGCAAAGAACACAGCAATGCATGGCTTTGAGGACAAGGCTGCAGTGGATGAAGATTGCCGTTTGTTTATTGTTAACTATCTACTTGTATCATAGTTGAGGGCAGTTTAACATTACTTTGCGCTTCAAGCGTGATTACACAATAGTCTCTGCCTTTAAGAACTTAACATGATGTTGCTGGTAACTTGCACATGGTCAAGTTTAAATCAAGTTTATCGTCATGTGTACATAGTAGTTTCACCCACTTTTCTTGTCTTGAAGATGAGCAGCCTATGATATGTTAAATCTGTAATACTGTGATAAGAATGAGTGCCAGTCAGCCTTAGGCATATAGTAAATTTAGGTAGAACACTGCTCTCCCCAAAGGAGTAGTATAAAACTGTTGCAGTTACTTCTTGTTGATTGCTCCAGTTATGATTAAATAGTACAGCACAAGTCAAGTATATCCACTTTCAACAAATATAGAGATGCGGTTTATACATGTTACAGCATGCGTGACTCATGAACAAGTGGTATGTTATAAAAGTCAATCTAAAAAATAGCAGATAATCATCAGTATATACATACAAACACAAAAATTATTTTATGTAGTATCTTGTTATAGCGACTGACAAAATAAGCTACCTTGCAAATTAAAATCTATTGAACAAGTATTTATATGCTGTACTGTATGTACATTATATTTACAGCACTAACATGTAAGATCACACTTCCTGTTCTTGTAGAGAACGAGTAGAAGATAAGCTAAAAAGCACAGTTTACAGTGAGAAAACAGAACAGGTAAAACATTTTTATTATTTATAGTGGCTTAATTTTAGACAATAAAGACACAAATGTAAAAGAAGCATCCAGTAATGGTCCACGGTGTGACATCAGTCACTTACAAACTATCACTTGATTCAAAGACATTGATGGTGAGAAAGGAAGAAAGAAGTTACCGTATGTTAAGGGTATTTAGAACTATAGGTTGTTTTGATTGTAAATGTCATGTATAGTTCAGATAATTACTTTAACTTATGTGACCCAAAGCAGATTATTTAGACTAAATAGGAAATGTAAATGGGAAAGTGAGGCAAGTATTTGAAAATGGAGTAGAGCTGTTATTCACGGATTTTGCTTACAGCAGGTATATCATTATTTTCTTATGTGCTGTAGGTCTAACAACAGGAAAACTGCAGTACAAGTACATATTCATTCAGGGGTATCAATCACAGAACATCTGTGATGACGCAGTTAGCCTTAATACCATTCCCACACCATTTTTAATCCCTACATTTGACCATCAAATAAGATAACAAAAACCTGGGGGCAAATTAAAATTTTCTTAAAATAAGCAGGAGTCATGTGAGAGCAAACTGTTGTAATTGGCATTTTTGTTTAATGTTTTCATTGGCTTCCTATAAGTGTTTATATTATAATTCTTTTCTGGGTTTTTTTAACCCAAATAATTTACTTTTGATGTTTACTTTTTTTAGAAAGCCTTCTTATTAATTTTTAGTATTTATTTTCTATACCATTTTGTGTAGTTTTGTTATAGTAGGTGCTAAGCCTTTGTAACTGCACTTGTCTTTAGGGGTCAAGGGTATAAAGGCCAGCATCATATACTTCCTGATATTCAAAATTAGAAAACCTGACTTGTATTTTGCTTTGCTTTTGATTTTTTTATGTAGTTTCCAGATTTCTTGCTTTACCTTTTAGACTTCACTTTTTGGTTTCTGTATTAGGCTATAATAAAAGATAGGACTAATTTGTTTATGAACTTCGCTCGGTTTCTGACTCACACTTCATTTCCCAATCCTTCATTAAAAATAAGTATTTCTGCCTTTTTCTAAAGGGCTTATCAAAACAGAGAGGTCACCGAGGATGAAGAAACACTAGAACTACAAGTCAAAATGGATCAATGTCAGTGAGCAAAAAAACAATGCCTGCTATTTATTTGTAAGTTAAAAAATAGTGTATTGACCAGCTGCTATTCAAGGTTTGTGAGCTGGTTCAGCACATAACAGGAGTGTTAAAAGTCTCCTCTAGCTCAACGGTAATGCTCTTTTCTTCTAATGACAGCGACCCAAGTTAAAATCCAGCTGGAAGACAAACATGAAATAAACTTAGTTCAGACTATTCTTAGCCACATAAGAACATAACAAGTATAACTAAAGATAGGATGTCAGTCAGTTCATCAAGCTTGTTTGGTTAACTAATAGCTAAATTGTTCCAATAACCGATTCAAATATTTTTAAAAAGTTGTCGGGGGTTTCCACTTCAACTACATGACTTGGTAGTTCCTTCCAGATTCCCAAGATTTTTTCTGTGAAGAAGAGCTTCCTGGCTTCAGTCTTAAATGCACCTTCCCTTATTTCCACATGTCCTTGCATGTGTGATTCACTATGTAAATAAATACATTGTGCTAGATCAACTTTATTGATGCCTTTGAAAATTCTTAACATTAGGTTTGCATACAAATTTCTGTGCTCAAAAGTAAAAGAGATTTTATTCCCTGAGCCTGTAAGACTATAATATGTGTTTTAGTTCAGCAGCAAAAGACACTTCAGGACAAGAAGAGAATAAATGTGGGGCACATGGCAACATAGCATCCTATCCTCAAGGCATGAACTCTGTCTGCAACCATTCTATTTATTCGTAATGTGTTGATGGGTAAACAACATGAAAAAATTCAGGAATTAACAGAAGGTAAAGGTTTATCTCACTGACCAGAGAATTTACACTCTTTGAATTAGCACAGCACAGCACAGCACAGCTCAATAAGCAAAAGTGTAGCAGATTCTATTATACGTGGATTTCTTCCACAACATTGTTCACACTAACCTGATCTCTACCATGAACAAAGGTCACTAATACACTGAGATTTGTGACTCAATAATATTTAGTACAACCAGAGTGTCATGTTTAAGACCTTGCTTAGATTCCACACTAAAATGTTACTTATACTTGAATGCAGTACAAAGAGCAGACACACAAAAAAGATCAGATTTATAAAACCACACGAACATCACGTTCAATGACAAGTTCCTTTATAATCTCAAATTAACTTAAATTTATATACTCGTGCACATACTTTTAGCTACTCCCTGTCACCACCCACAAGTAACCATTAATGATGTAAAAATGCCCTTTTTTTATATTTATAATGTAATCACCATATAAATTTGGCAGTGTTCCTAAGTAACGTCTTTACTACAAACCATGGGATAACACAGAAAACAAAACTTCAGTGGTTGTGGAATTGAGGTATTACTGACTGAAGTGGAAAACCACAAAAACATTATTTTTGCTGGCCTCTCTGTGGGAGTCAAAAATATAATAAAAAAAAAAAACAAGACTTGGAACAACTGACAGCAGTTCAGTACAGAGAGCAATGGCAGTGCCCTGACTGCCGCCAGTACACATTGTGGAATTGATGCACGCTGTATGTGCAAAACTGCAAGATAGTATGAACATTTTTATTGAGCTTATTTAAAAAAGAAATATAATAATTTTGCCAAGTAAATGTCAATGTTTCAATATATACAACTCTCTTTACATTCAACGCACAACATCCAAGTCTTTGAATTGCCATTGTGTTAATATGCTAAGAGAGATGGTCTGGGTCATCCATGTGGTCATCTTCCCCTGTTTCAAGTAGCACAGGGAGTCCATGTTTCAATGTTCTACCACTATTTTGTGCTGTATTGCAAAAGGCATCACACTGCGGCAAACTTTTGTCCAAACACCACCAGCCATGGCTCCACATTAGCAGTTGCCAACTACTTTTTGGCCCTTGGTTGCCAAGTACGTCAACCACTTTAGTGTTGTGCCGTTATTTTTGGCAGTGATTTGGAAGTTTTTTGTTTATGCTGATTATAGATTGTGTGTAAGTTGCAGTTTTGATTAAACGATTATGATTAAAATAAATTGTAAGCTGCGCACTTGCTTTTCTTTTAGGACGTAAAGCAAGTTAATAAATAGTGTATTGACCAGCTGCTATTCAAGGTTTGTGAGCTGGTTCAGCACATAACAGGAGTGTTAAAAGTCTCCTCTAGCTCAACGGTAATGCTCTTTTCTTCTAATGACAGTGAACCAAGTTGAAATCCAGCTGGAAGACAAACATGAAAGGCTTAAAAATCCTAAAGGAACCCGTAGCCACTACAAAGTGATGTCTGCTGTGTGAAAGCAAGTTGAAGTCTATGAATATAAAGGTACACTAGCTACAATGTGTCAGGCAAAGTACGGCCTGATGGAACTAAAGTGAAGACTATTTGGGACTACATACTTGATAAGACATGTAAGATTACATCACACAGCAGAATTCGCTGACTTGCAACAAATTTCATTATGTAGGAGTTAAAATGCTGTTCATTTGACACATTTGTTCTTTCAATTTTGATTGTTTATTCAAAATACCATAATGTTAATAAAACTAAACACCAATATATATTAAGGTGTAATAAGTATCTTTACTTTTATGTGGAATAAAAGAAACAAGAGTCATTATTTTAGAACCCCTATAAAATAAGGGTGTCAAACACAAGGCCCATGGACCAGATCTTTTTAATAATGCCCATTTCAGCAATATTCAAAACATGTTACATATGACAGGAGATAACTGTTAGCTTTCTCAATGGCCCCCTTTGCACATGCTTCATATACTGTATAAATGTTATTCATATATAATTTACATTGGCAACTACCATTAAACTGTGTCTCCACTGTCTGCTTGCACTTAACTGCGCAGCACAACAAGTAACCTGTAATAAGACTGGAAACTGACTGCTAACAAGAAAAAGTGAAAAAACGTTTACAACCTACACAGCCATAAAGAACTTTAGTGTTTAAGTATGATGCCAAACAGTGCTGAATTTAGGAATAAGCTAACCAAGCTTAGGGCCTCAAAATCCACAGGGGCCTTGTGCATTTTCAGAATTTTTTGGGGGAGCTTTTAAAATTTTATGTGTTTTTTTTAAGTGCACTGTAGCTTTTAATTATGTAATCAATAAATGTGTTGACATGAACAATGAAGGAAAGTTTTACTGAGCACTTCATTGTCCTTTCACCGGGTGTCACTAAAATGCCAACCTCTAAAATGTCTGCATATGACTAATGGATGTTTGAAATTTCCAGTAACTTTAAGCCTACTTTTACTCAAAGAAAAATTAAAAATTGCTTATGTAGGTTTCTGAGAATAAGCACATGTTCTTCATGAGGCCCTTGGTATTTAGTAGTTTTAACAAAATATTTTTTTTAAATCATTTGGACATGACCGTCTCAAACAAAACATCACAAACAATATTTTTGAAGTACAATTGATAAGGTTTTCTCCAGGCGTAAAACAGCCTGAATTTCTTAAAGAAATAGTCCACCTAAAAATGATGATTTTTCATTTGTTACTTGCCTCATGTAGGACATTTACCGGTTCAATGATTACTTAGCCATCCCCCTCTGCTATTTTCTGCATGTAATCATTCCACCTGGGACAGTTCAAACTTTCATTGGGATTTGGTTTGATATTCATATTACCATATCTACCACAACTGTTTAATGTCTTAGATGTGTAGCATATTATTGTATGACACACTAGTAACGGCGCACTCAGTGTTTGTGTTAAAATTACTTAGTACATTTTCTTTAAACTTTCAGTTAAGCTGGCACTTAAGTCTTCAATCTGTCTCAAGAATGATTTAAGATATGAAGTGACGTAGGGGAAGTGACGGCGAAGGTGGTAGGGATGAGAACAGCATCCATACACATGCACCGCACTGCCTCCTTGCTGGCCACTGCTGAGAGTTGATTCTACAATAAAATAAAAATAAAAAGAGGAATAACCTTAGAGGTCAATCATCACCCCAAAAGCAGATTGTAGACGTCACATAGTATATGTGTACGAAATTTCAGATCAATAGGTCAAATGGTTTGCAAGCTACAGGTGATTTAAAATCCTGAACAGACAAACGAACAGCCACGATAGCTTATTATATATAAAGATACATACACTAGACATGGTACCTGGCGAAGACAAGTAACGGAATAATTTAAAAATATTTGCTATCTTTGTACTTTAAGTACCTTTCTTCTGTATTTGCATATGTCCAAACCTCTCTTCTCCGGCACTTCCTTTCTCGAGTGTGTTCCTGTAAAACCTGCTTCTCAGACTCTGTCGTTACTTTTGAGGTAGCCAAACTGACTGTGAGGGACGGGACACAAGAACTTACTGTTTAGTAGATACATAGCAAGACACCCGTTACAATGGTAGGTCTGTCTGTTTCAAATTACATCGTTCATTTATTAACCACTGTTCAGCTGATACGCTACCCATTACATCTCCCTTTCTATCAACACAAACATAAATTGGTGCATGAAAAAGCAAATACAAAAATACAAGGGTTAGGCAAAATTTTAATTGAAAATCAATGTAACAAAGATTAGAGTATGAGATGTAGAAGGATTTCTAAGAACAAAAATAATGCATTTGGAAAAAAGAGCCTAGTTAAATATTACAGTTTAATAAGAAATAGATCTAAGCTGTGTAACAAGAGAGGACTTTAACTTGGCAATAGTAATCACTACTGGCCAAAACAAAGTCTGGGAAAATGTAAATACAGGTATGGAACACTAGTTGTATACAAATTAAATACCAATCACATAATTTGCTTGTTTTATTATTCACTTTACCTTTAGAGTAAACTCACAATAAAAGATTAATTTTGTAATTTTTTAATGCTCACTATAGACTACAGAAAATGTTAAAAACAATAAAATGCCATTAATAAAAATGACCAGATTTTCACATTATTTATCATTGTATTCATTGTGTATAATTAAGACGTTGCTTCTTTTTTTGTTTTAAAACTAGCTTGCATCAATTGCATATAGGAAACTCTGAAATTAACATTCTTCCATTTCCAGTCCAAGTTTTTATCATGCAGAGACTTTCTTGATGCACCCATTTCCTGTGACAGACTTCATAAACGTCTTAACATTATTTATTGTTTTTTCAGTTTTGTCATCTAGCTACCAAGTCCAAAAAGGCTGATGTCTAACTTATCATTGCCTCCCAAAGAGACCATTTGTCTGCACCTCTTCATTAATGTCTGGACAGTGTATTAATACAGAACTTGCAAACATTTTCATGTGTACACATGTCCGCAAATATAAAGGAAATTAAAAAGCCTCTCAGTGAATGCTGTAAGAGAAAATATGTCTCTTTACTCAATGTAACACTGCTATTATTAGAACACTAATGATAACACATAATTTTCTGTAACAGATATTTTCAGAATTTATACTAAAAACTAATGTATGTTTTTTGCTTGTTCTCACATCTCTGCTCTAGCCCTCTGACAGCACTTTTGATAATACAAATAAAAATAGAATTATTGAGAATTCTTGACAAACATTACACCCATGTGATCCATGCACATATATTACATATATGCTTTATTGTATCGGAACTTGTACAACAGAAAATGTTATTTAACTGGCAGCAGTATGGTGACACAGTAGCTACTAGTGCAACAGGGATATGGTTCAAATCCCAGTCTGGTTAATGGCTGTATGTAGTGCCCTTACTACCTATGCCTCCATTGATTACATTTGGATACTCCCAATTTTCTCTCACATCCTAAAGACACTAGGGGGCTCGGCCCCCTGCTCGCTTCGCTCGCCAACCCCTGGTGTTGTGAAATTACAAAGAGCGTGATGTATGAATGAGATATAGGATAGTGTGAAGGTGTAGATGACGCATATAGGAAGCAAATAAAGTTGTCCATGTCCAAAAACGGGCTCAGAGAGGTAGATGCCAACTTTGTCCATGGTTTGTCCTTGTGATTTGTTGATGGTCATGGCAAAGGCAGGTTTAATGGGGAATTGTTTCCGTTTAAGTGTAAAAGGTAATTCCAGGTCAGAACTTGTAAGGTCAATTTTAGGAATTAGAACAGTATTGTTAGCATGTGATCGTGTAGGAAGTTTTGCTTCAATAACATTGTGTGGCATGCTGTTGACGACTAAACGTGCATAAACCTTGTTTAGTGTTAAGGTTTCTTAATAGCATGATTATTGTTCCGTTTTTAAGGCTAAGATTGTGTTGTGGTAATCCGTCTGGGTTAATAGTGTTCAAATATTCTAAGGGGAAATTAAGATGGTCATTGTCGTCATCAGAGTCAACTTTGTCAGAGGTTAGAAAGAGCTTTGCCATTCCAGGAAGTAATGAAATGATGTGGTTATTAATGTGATCAACATTAATATTTTTTGGACATAATATAGTTCGTTGTGTTAAAAGGGATATTTGGTGTAATGAGATTGCTGTTCCAAATATCTCCGTAACTGTTTTGAAAGCAATGCCAATTGTCTGAGTATTTTAAGGTGGACTGAAGAATAGCCGAGCGCATGGCATGTGGAACAATAGCTAAGCACTGTGTAAAATCTCCTCCTAATAAAAGTACCTTTCCTCCAAAGGGAATATTATTATTCATTAACGTTTGTAGAAGTTTATCAATGGTGTTGAGTAAGTGACTGGATGCCATTAGATGCAAAAGCAAATGAACTATTGTAGGATCTAATGCAGTTCATAAAGTTTTTACTTTCAGGTACTTCGTTAGTTAGAAGCTTCTGTAGATATGCAGGATATGAATGTAAAGGAGGCAGTCTAATTTGACCCTTTTGACAACAACGTGTAAATTCATTACTTGTATTGCCAGTTGTTTCTTCAGGGAAGTTAAGTGAATGACAATGATTGCAAATGACATTCATTAATCCCAATGAATTTTCATGAATAGTGGAGTCATTATTGAACGCGTTGTCAGCTAACTGGCGCAATCTTTTAGCGGGTGTCTGTCGTTGATGTCCTTGACGTGTATCTGTTGTCTGTGCCGTTTGAGAGGCGCGTCGTTGTATGTGCAGGATTTGGGACGTGCTATTCTGGAGCTGTAATCGATTTGCCTGTGCTGTGTGAGAAGCCCGTTGCAGTTTACGGCGTTCATTGTTTGTATTGAGCCTTGCCCATTTTTGTATGTCGGTTAGTCGAGCTTTCTCTTTTTGGAGCCTTGCCTGCTTGTTTTCCGGCATTTCAGATGCGCGTTGTAGACGTCTGCGTTTATTTATTTTGTCCCTTCGCTGCCGTTTTTGTATCTCTGAGACTCGAGGTGTTTCGTTTTGAACCGTTGCCTGTTTCGATGTAGCACTTTGAGACACGCGCTGCATGCGTCTACGTTCATTGTGTCTGTCCATCTGCGCTCGTTTCTGTAACTGTGTTAGTTGAGCTTTGCGTTTTTGGAGCCGAGACATTTTTTCTTCCGGGGTTTCAGAAGCGCGTTGTAGGCGCCGACGTGTATTGTTTTTTTTCATGCGGGTTCGTGTGTTTGGTCCCGTCACTCGAGCTGTATCGTTTTGTACCCGAGATTGTGAATTCATGACTTGTTTGTTCTTCAGCGTTAGAAATATGGATAAGTAATAAGGAGGATCGCACTCACTGTTAATATGGAGCCTTTTCTGTGGTTGAACGGTTAATAGTGCATCAGTGTAATGAGATCGAGCTATGCTGCATAATTTAAATGTGTTCAGATGACGTATGTTTAATACGGATGGTTCGTTCAGTAATGGGGCTTTGTGTCTCATTTCTTATTTATGTTAGTGTGGTAGTGGGTCCGAATCCTCCTTTTTGTGTATGTTTCGTGTGCTATGTCCGTAGTCTGTCCCGTTTCGTGTCCAATGGGTTTATGTGGCGCTCGCGTCTGACTTCTTTTTTTTTTGTGTGCTAGGGGTGCGTTGCCTCACTTTTTTTATCTCTGTTAGTGGAGGGGGTGTTTGTGTGTCGTGGGTCTGAATCCTCTTCTTTGTGTGCGTACCGTTTCGTGTGCTATGTGGCGCTTGCGTCTGACTCCTTTCTTTTTGGTGTACTAGGGGCGCGTCGCCTCATTTCTTATTTCAGTTACTGGAGGGGGGGCTTTGTGTGTCGTGGGTCTCAATTCTCTTCTTTGTGTGTGTTCCGTTTCGTGTGCCATGGGCTTCGTGCGGCGCCGGCGTCTGACTCTTTTTTTCTATGTGCTATGGGCGCCTCATTTCTTATTTTACGTTGCTTTCCATCCGGTTTCCATTGCTTGGAAAGGGGGTTTTGTGGGGGCACCTGCGCAGTACGTCTTTTGCATCCACGGCCCATGTCCGGATGTCCCTGCGTCCATCCGGTTTACCATTCTCGTTTAGTAATATGGATACTGTACATATTAAGTTAATTGGTAACTCACAAATAGTCCATTGTGGTTTATAGAGTACGTACTGGTGGTGTGCCATACAAGGTTGGCTCTTGTCTTGTACCAGTGTAGCTGAGATTGCTTCCCATTCCCAATGGCCTTAGTATTAAATTACATTCCATTTAAAATCATGTTATTATGCTCCTGTCCCGTACCTATCCATCTTCTAATAAAATACTGCTTCCCAGGGCCAGACTTCACCAAACAGGTGGTTCTATCTGTTACAGAAGCTTTGCACATTTCAATTATGTACTGCAGGTCGCCGAAACTAGTGGCACTTTCATATGACATCATTGAAACCAGTCAAAGGCTTAATGAATTAAAACTGAAATGCCAAGCAAGATAAAAAGCTGAGGTCAAACTTTAGACTACTGCTATTCTTTGCTTTTCTGACATGCATGATTGGCAATTTTCAATGAAATAAGTTGTTAGTTTGAAAACCTAGAGTATCGATTGTTGTGTTCATGATTTCTACAAAGCTTCTGATAAACCTCTTTATTTCAAGCATTTTGTTATTCTTTTTAGTTTTATTCAGCTGTCTTCTTTATTTATCTTTTGAAATTTTACAAAATGAAGACTTCATGCATTTTGAGTGATAACATAGTAACATAATAGTCCTGGACATTTTAACAGGCAGACCCCAGTCAGTCAGACTGGGGAACAACAATTCCAAAACAATAAACATAAATATTAAATTAAATATTACATTTGTGGATGATACCACCATCTTTGGACTGATTTCTGGGGGTGACAAATCAGTATACATGAGTGAGGTGAATGGCCTTGTGAAGTGGTGTCAGGACAGTAATCTGTTTCTTAACACCAGCAAAATGAAAGATGATTATTGACACACAGAGGAAGAGAGGGTCAGCAACCACCACTGTATGTTGGAGAGACCGAGGTAGAGAGAGTGGTCACATTTAAATTTCTTGCCATTAACATCTCTAAGGATCTCACTTGGACCTACCACATCAGAGACCTGGCGGGGAAAGCCTGGCTGTGTTTGTATTTTCTGAGAAGGCTGAGGAACTTTGGTATGCCAAGCACTATCCTTAGCAACTTCTACAGATGTGCAATTGAGAGTATCCTCATCTACTCCATCATAGTCTGGTTTGGATACAGTACAGCATAGGAATGCAAGGTGGTACAAGTGATGCAAAGTATCATTGGAACAGCACTCCCTGCACTAGAGGACATCCATAACACCAGAGTTCTCAGGAAGGACACAACCCACTCACAACATGAACTGTTCACACTGCTACCATCAGGGACATGCAATAAGAGCATAGTAGCTAGAACATCGAGGCTAAAAGACACTTTTCTCCCTTATGCCGTCAGGCTTATAAATAGAACCTTAGATCTTCAAATGAGTGTCTGCTTAGAATTCCAAGAGCTAAACTTAAAAGAAGTGGTGAAGCGGCCTTCTGCTGTTCTGCGCCTAAAATCTGGAATAGCCTGCCAATAGGAATTCGCCAGGCTGATACGGTGGAGCACTTTAAAAAACTGCTAAAAACACATTACTTTAACATGGCTTTCTCATAACTTCATTTCAATGTAATCCTGATGCTCTGCATATTCAATTAATTATCATTACTATTCATGGTGGCTCCAAAATCCGTACTAACCCCTACTCTCTCTCCTGTTCTCTTTCTGGTTTTTGTGGTGGCGACCTGTGCCACCACACCTAATCAAAGCACCGTGATGTCTCTACATTGGTGGATTAAAGGCCAGAAGTCCACGTGACCGTCAACATCAAGTCCTTCCATGAGAACCCTGAATACAGTGAGGACTGATCATTTATGTTAGGTAGAATGCCTAGCGGGGGCTGGGTGGTCTCATGGCCTGGAACCCCTGCAGATTTTATTTTTTCTCCAGCCATCTGGAGTTTTTTTTGTTTTTTCTGTCCTCCCTGGCCATTGGACCTTACTTTTATTCTATGTTAATTAGTGTTCTCTTATTTTAATACTTACTTTCTTTTTTTCACTTTCTTCATCATGTAAAGCACTTTGAGCTATATTATTTGTATGAAAATGAGCTATAGAAATAAATGTTGTTGTTGTTGTAGAATCCATCCATTGCCCCTCCCCTCAGCGCTGCAGGGTTAGCTTGTATCTGAAGGACTGAAGGCCATCCTGAGTCCATATATCTGACGAGCTTACATTGAATCATTTATTTATTTGCATGTGCACTCTTACTTCTGTTTGTTTTTCCAGTTCTTTTTCACCTGAGTGTTTTTAATTTATTGTTGTGTATTCTTGTCAATTGTGGAGGAGTGCAGAATAAGATTTTCATTGTACTGAGTACATAAGAAGAATGTAAACCCTTCATGTCCTGTGCAGAAGTAAATGGACTCTTAATGTTGTAGAAAAAAATGCACTTGAAAAATTCATTAACATATTCACAAAACATGTTTTAGATAAGCTTCTGGTGTTTTAGCTTGGAAATGTATTTATTTATTTTCTATGCACTTTTTTTCTATTAACACACATACTACCTTAGAGCACTACTATGAAATGTAAAATATAAATACTTGCTAAATAAGGCAAAGGATTGCTGGTTGTGGCTGCTAGGACATAACAAATCTTTAATATAGAAGAACATTATAACCAATTTGTAAGATTATACCTAGACATTCCCAAATAGTATTTGGTTGAAGTTTGAAGGTCCATAAGTTTTCTCTTCACCAATGTCAAAATGTGCTTCATTAAGCTAAAGCACTTACAGCTGCCACCTGCTGTACCTACTTCTTCCATCAATTTCACTGCATGTTCTATCAGTTTATCCACATACAGCCTCTGCAGTCAGTCTAGTAACTCTTCACTTTACTTTGATGTCCTTTTAGTAATATAGAGTCCAAAACTGATTCCCTGTATTCCAAATGTTTTCTCAGAGGTCAATTATACATCTCAATGATAAACTCCCCAGACTTGAACTCTACAAAGGGGAGTAAATAATCTAACATTCTGTTAGCCTATATCAAATTTAATTTTCAATCCATTTGCCCAGTTTCAAAGATTCTTGTAGTCTACAGCCATTGTCTGCAGGACAAATTATTTCACTCCCTTTGAATGACAGCACCTCCTAGCATGGTGCACAAACCCTGGCAACACCCTGCACTTTTCTACTTTTCCCACCAGCTAAACAGTAGGGCATTTGTGTTGTCATCCCCTGCCAAGTTTCTCATGAATTAAAACCTTCGTCTCTTTTGAGAATGATTGTGGCTCAGACATATCTGTTGGTGTCTTTAAATAAGCAAAAGAAAGAGCAGGCTAGGTCTTCATTTTCACGCCCCCTTATATATACAAAAAAATTATTTCTACCTCTCTGAAATGTATTGATAATGTAAACACTGAGACTTGGCAATTTTTTTAGTTGCCTGGTATACAAAACTAATGTCTCAAGCCATCCAGGAGCAGCCTTTCTACAGTAATAATGCAGCTGTGACCAGTATTTATTTTACATGTGCCTAACTTGCAAGTACAGCAACTATTGTGAGTTTAAGAAAACAGGTGAGGAAACTATATTCACAGTTATGTTGTGGTGTATCTGCTTAAAAAAAAGCAGAGAAAAACGAATTAAAAAATCAAAAGTGATCATTTAACATATGTTATAAGCCTCTGCTGTGCATATTAGGTGTTTAAATTACCCCCACACATTTTAAATGTCATTTAAGCCCAGGTGTCTGCTTCTACTGGCAACCACAATAAGCCAGAGTTTTTAAGAAAACAGTTTTTGTGATTTCATCATAAAGATCATCAGCTCCAGCTGGCACCAGGCTTCATTTCAAAATGTGTACACTCACATTTTTCCTCTTCCTTCCACCAAGAACAATAAAATTTAAGGATCCCAGCACAAGGAAATCACAGCTGCAAAATTGAAAGATGGTTAAAAGAAGCTTTTTTCTATTTTCATTTGAAGAGTTCAAGAAGAATCTTGCCAATAAGGACATGCATTTTAAGAAATTCATTTTCCTTTAATATGTGGGAGGTGAGCTATTTACAAAGTAAAAATGTTTGAGCTGCTGAATATTCATTTCAGTGTTCATACCAGGGCTGAAAACCTCTTTTGGAATACAAAACCACATGGCTTCATGTGAATAGAGGGATTAGCTTAAATATAAAGTGCAGCTTCAGTAACATTCATTAAAGAGCCTGCTTTTGGACAAAAAACTGTACAATAAAGAAAATAGGTGAACTGGTACAGCATCACAGTGAGCTTTGGAAGTCATCAGAGTAAATTTAACAACATAAAAGTAACACTTGGGAAATGAAAACAGACACAAAATACCTTACTTAGCCTCTTTCTTTTTTAATTTAAAATCAGTAAGTACCATACCTACTGTGGACCATATAGAGCGCAATCTCATCCCCACAAGACTCCTGCATGAAGCAATACAGTTTTAGTTCTCATTATGGTCCCCATTCACTGTAAGATGACAATAGCAATATTCTTTAAAATCAGCTTGCTATAAAAACACTTCTGAAGATTTCACTTCGAGATCAATTACAAAAGGAAAAGCAGGCCTAATTTGACTTAAAGATAACGATGATAAATGTATGTTTGAGGACCATTACACCATCATTAAAATTCAGATGCAAGAAACAAAAAAAAAACAAAAGATGACATCATGATCTTAGTGGAACAGAAAAGTGAATGTCACCATCCCATGAAGTAAACCCAAATAGAAAACCGCTTCTCCTTTGGGAAGCCATAGACACACACATAAACTAAAGATCAATCCAAAAAAGTAGTTAAAAAAAATTACAGATGTACCCACATCTGCAACTTAAACTTAAAACAGTCCCTCAGTTCTGACCATTTCCCTATAAATCCACTTTGTATGGCACTAGAGTGTAACTCAAAAAATAAAAGAAACAACCTCTAACATATAAATATTAAGCTGGATGCACTAATGTGAATGGCTAGAGTAATACAGGAATAGCTACAGGCTAGGGGTCTCCACTCCAGATGCTGCTTACCCAATTAGATACATGTTGCAATATTTCTATAATAATGTAACATTCTTAAAGCCATTTATTCCAATTCAGCCTTGTTTTATAATGTATTTAAAAGCCATACTTATGCAGAATTAGAGACATTTGTCAAGTAAAAGTAAAACTTGCCAATATATAAACAACATAAGTTGACATTTTAAAGTATATATTAATTGAACTTAAGTACAAGCACAGTAAATATAGGATCTCCCCCCAGATTTATATCCTTCCGTCCATTCATTTTCAAAACCCTATTATCTGGGGCAGGGTCACAAAGAAGCTAGTGCCTGTCCTAGCATGCATCTGGCACAACACAAGAACAAACCCTGAACACAATGCCAGCCTGTTGCAGGGTGAACACACACACCAGGGGTCTTTTTAGCAATGCCAATATAACTTGCATGTCTTTGGACTGTGGGAGGAAACACACACAAACATGAGAACATGCAAACTGTGCAGGGAGCACCTGGGACTTGAAACCCTGTTCTCTTGTTGTGAAATGCTACCACTGTGGCCACCATGCCCAAAACCTGTTTTACATATAGTCAAGAAAGACGTCTTACAAACTTAAAATAATTCAGACTACCTTCATTTTGTGTGTGACTTGTATTACAATCACTAAAGTATGAGCCAACTAACTTCATCTTTGAAGCAGTGGCATTCAGCATGAGCAGACATCTTAATGACTACAGTATATGCTAATTCATTAGGGAGGTGTACAGGCTTGCTCCACTTTAAGACGGAGATAATTCCTGAAAACTCATTTGTAAAGTAAACTTTTGTAATGGACACAGGCTGTTGCAAGCCAGTTTCTAAATGCAGGAGCATCACCTGTGGAAATATTGAAGACTGGAGCTGTCCATTTCCAGCATCCAGACCTGTCCCAAACAAACAGCTCCTCCCCATTTGGCAGGCTGCTGGAGGATGGTGTCTAAACAAGGTGGCATCAGCTGTGGAAATAACTGACAAAGAAATTGCATGTCGCCAGTGTTGACTGCAGTGAGGTGTAGATAGATGTATTGAACTTTATTTGTCCGCAGGGGAAATTTCGCTTTTTACAGAAGCTCTTTAAATACATAAATACATGCATAAATAGGAAAATAAATATACATACACACACACTATAGTCTGAAAACATGCCAGAATGACTACAGCGCAAGAAAATTATAATAAAAGGAAACTGACTCGTTACAGTCACTTGAAGCAACTGCGTAGATGATCAGGTGGTAGCACCAGTGGCACACAATTGAAAATCATTCCAGATTCTTTATATGTGCAAATTTTCCTAAAGCATGAGAGCCAGTATTTTAGATAACTGACTGAGGTAAAACATTATATATATTTGTGTAGACATTTGTTTTCTGGTATATAATGCAGTACTGAATGTGTCCAGCTAAATATATTGTAGTACAAGTATTCATTTTTGTTTGAAAATGTAGTGAAGTAAAAATAAACAGAAAATGTTATGCTCAAGTAGAAATATTCCCAAAACATACTCAAGTACAGTAACAACGTACTTCTACTTCATTACTATACAACAGTGAAATTCTGGGTTGCTAAGTCTATTATAGCAGCACATACACACTCACTTTCACATAGGGCCAGTTTAGAATCACCAATCAATCTGAAAAAAGAAAGAAATCACTTTTTAACTCAAGAGAACAAGGAGCACAATAAATGAAATACTATAAAGCCAACAGGTGTATATATGCCATTTTGGGATAACACCACATACAAAGTGATGAATGCTTGTGGTTTGTGGTCAGTCTAGAACTCACTACCACATGCTGATCTGCGCAGTATTGGGACTGCAAAACACTATAGTTACTAACATACAAATTAATTCTATATACAACTGTTTAACAACATACAACCGTTCATCTGAGGATATCCCATTTTTTATTTTGAGTCTCCCAAGTTACGCTGACTTGGGGAACTCAAGCTGATGCTTAAGATAAACAAGAAATTAACCCAAGGACTTCAGAAATGTTTCTATTTAAACTTAAAGAAAAACATCACTTCACATGTTTACAATCAGACACACTTACTAAAAATGGGAAAAGGAGTAAAGGTTTCAGGGGTCCTGTAAGGACAGCCACATGAATTGACACTTCTTTTTTGCCATAATGTCGAAGGGGTCTTTATTTTGCAACTTTGTCTGGAATCAACAGCAACTACCTCTTCCCCTGGTAGTGTAAAGCTGAAGGAGACACCACTCCCTAACAAAATTGTTTTTATGTGAATCATTGGCCATTAGCTTTCTCTTTAACTTAAGCTCTAGTATAAGAAAGATCCAAAAGCAACAAGGAAAGGTAGATTACACAGTTTTGAATTTCTTTACTATGAGAAACAAATTACCGCCAATGAGCTGTGCCTAGAATCACAGCCACTCTGACATCGATCTTTGCACCTCTCCTGAAGTCAGATATTGATTGGATCCAGTTTTGACTGGAGAGGCAGATGATAAGGAAAGAGCAATTTAGGGGGCCGCATTTCCTACAAGCTCCCTGTGGACTTCTGACTTGAGACTCATTAGTATTTTCTGAAGTGTGGGATCATTAAGATGTTATCATTGATGCACACTTCACTGGCAAAACAAAAGCAATGTCTACAGCAAGGCAGCACACAACTGTCACAATGATACTCTCATCACCTCTGCTGCAGATGTCACATCCTTATTCTTTTTGTCACTCCAACTTAGCAGTTGGTGTCTTCGGCCTGCTTTTGGCACATAGTTTAAGGGCAGATTAATGGGGTACTTTCTGGTCAGTCCAATGCAAACAAGTAACTAAAATTAATCATGTTTGATATATTTTCATCACAGAAAAGCTCAAGGGAAACCTTGTATTAAAATCTGAATGCAGATAGCCACAAGTAAATGTGACTGCCATTGACAGAGTCACTTAGAATTGTTCTACATCACTCCCTCCAGTCAAATCAAAGCATCAGCTTATCTGCTGTTTTTGTAGTATTTATAATATCACTATATGCAATGCATTTACAAACATGTTAAAGGATAAGTCCAACATTTACTTGTGGTGGAGAGAAAAAAAGGTTGTGTCTCAGCGTCAGTCACCAAAGTCGGGTGGTAAAGCAGTAGCCTGGTGAGCTGTGTGGTGAGCCAATCAAGGCTAGTGTATACTTACCCTGTTCTATCACCACAAGTGTTGCCAACAGAGTATTGCCAATGGTGTATGAACTGAGCAGGTGTCATTAATCCGATTGATCTAATTAAAGGGTGGCAGAAGTCCAAACTTTATAATGGCAGAATCTAGTGGAAGGTAGGAAACAGTTCTGGATGGGATGCCAGTCCACTGTGGAGAACACTAAATTTAACACCACCAATTCACTTAGGATGTGAAAGAAAATCATACACACACAGTAAGTCCAAATTCAAACCAGTCTATGGAGCTGCGAGACCATACAAAAAAAAAAAGTGAGGAAATGAGCATGTGGTGAACAGTGTGAAACACAACACACCATACAATACAATACAATTTATTTTTTGTATAGCCCAAAATCACACAAGAACCATCATCTTGGGTTTGCAATAGAAGACAAGGATAACCACTAAAAAACAACTTATACTCATATTTATTAGTAGTGGATTGAGTGAGGAATCCTGGGTGTATTTTCTCTGAAATATTAGGAACTCATTATCAGGCCAAATGGCAGTCTCAAGGAAGCACTAGTGCCGCTTAAAGTAAATGTTTAACCAGAAATTGATACAAAAAAATATTTTACTGTTTTAATATTTATATTGACCAAACATAATTTGATGTATCCTTACCTTCTAAATAAAAGTGAACAAAACTGAAATTCATACTGAAGTCAAAACTCTACTGAATTCTCAAACCACCCTACCTTAGCCAGTATGAGAATTCAGTCTACTCGTCGACTCAGATATATTACCCTGAAGGTTTTACATTTCCTTTGATTCACTATATGTATAACACATTTCATTCCTCATGTAATATCAATGCTGCTACTAAGTGTTCTTATTGTGAAGAGCAGTACAGTATGTGAAACAATAAGCTCAAATTCTTTATTATTTGTCTTAACATGGTTAGTCAGCTTGACACAGTCTTTTTCTTTTTTATATTGAGTGCATAAAGATTTATAAAGGTGGAGACTGCAGTCATACCAACTCATGACAAATACACAATTCACAGGTGGACATTTTGTGAAAGCTAAATCAACAAGCAGGCATAGCAAAAGAACACCAGCACTTTGACGCTGATGATTATCATGGATTAGAATACACATAAATCATCAGTTGGTTTTATTTTAGATCAGAATAAAGCTGAGTGCACACTGGATTCAAATATAATTGCACTTCTTTTTAGAATTAGCCAGGCCTCCATTGCTCGCCTACAGCTGGTGCAAAATGCCGCTGCTCGATTTTAAACTGGCACAAGAAAGCATGAGCATGTTACCCTGATTTTGGCTTCCCTTCACTGGCTTCCGGTTCGTTTCCGAATCCATTTTAAGATCCTTGTATTTGTTTTTAAATCCTTTAATGGTTGTGCCCCATTTTACTTGTTGGAACTGCTACACCCTTATGTACCGTCTCACTATCTCAGGTCAGCAGACCAGATGCTTTTACATGTTCCTAAGGCACGATGCCACGAGGTTATCGGGGCTTTTTCAGTTGCAGCTACAAAATTCTGGAACGATTTGCCGTTGCACATTAGGCAGGCTCTCACTTGCTGACTTTAAATCTTATTTAAAAACGCACTTTTACTCTCTGGCCTTTAACCCAGTATGATATCTTGACTCTCTGTGTATTTTTTATTATGAATCTCTTCAGCTCTTATGTGTTTATAGGTTTCTGTTTCTTTTCCCTTTGGTTATTGTTTGTCTGATATGTTGGATTTTTATTGTACAGCACTTTGGTCAGCCTTGATGTTGTTTTTAAAGTGATAAATAAATAAATAAACAAACTTCAGTAGTAACAAATAATACAACTGGATTTTCTGACAACTGCACGGAGGTGGCTGCTCTTTTAAATGCAAATGATTAACCGACATTCAAACTATGTCTAAAAGACTTGAACCCAAGCTCAAGATGTACAAGATCCCACTGAAATCAAAACATGTTCAGGCAGAAGCTGATGTTTAGAAAGTCAAAGGTAAAACACAAAAGAGGGAGGCAGAAAACAAACATGAGGTATTGTACCATAATGGAAAATGCTGAAATGTATCTCTAGGAAATGAAAGATATTGTTATTGACTGAAAGAGCAGCCGACATGCTCGTGTCAATGATGGAATAAGTTTGATCTGTTCTTAGGTCCCTGCTGAGCTGCCGTGTATGTTGGTTGTTTCAGCAGTTAGTGACTAATAGCAATGCATAAAGCCTTTTTGGCAACAGAAATATGAGGGCTGTTAGTTTCACTATTTCTCATAGTTTGTGATACATGACAATGAAATAGCTTTTACCCTTGTTGAAAATATACAACAATCAAGACAAACAAAATCAGTAAAGCTTAGTTGTTTGATTTTTTAAAAACACTCAAAAACAATTAAAATTAATTTTCATGACTGGTAGAGCTGCAAAGTGTGCACACTGATGCAGTCAACTGGGTTACTACTATTATCTCACAGCAAATCTCTCATATTTAATCCTCAAACCTTCAGTTGGTCTCAGTACATTTCTACTGGTCTTTTTAAATAAAACTGAAAAATGCTGACATCCATCCATCCATCCATCCACTGAGTGAGAGGAGAAGCCTGTCACTCTAATGTTCTTGTGTTGGAATTCACTATATGGACTTAATAATAATAGCTCATCTGTGTCATCAGGATGGTATGGTTGTTAGCACTCACGGTTCCCTGTGATGTTTGTTTGTACGCACGTGGGTTTCAGATACTGCAGTTGCCACACATTCCAATGATCCATATGTTAGGCTGATATACCCTGTGTGACTGAATGAGCCTGTAACAGACTAGCACCAGATCCAGGGTTGGTTCCTTCCTTGTCTCTAATCCTGCCACAGTAGTCAACAGACTCAAGAATAGACTATTGCAACTTTGTAATGGATTAAGCCAGTTTGTTGTTTATTTTTTTTCCTGTCTATAGGTTTTTTATTGTGCTAACTTGATAACTCTGTTTATCTTTTTATTTGGTGTACAATACTTCTGATTTTTGCTTCCATATAAACCTATTTATTATGCCTCTTTTTCTGTGCCTCTGCTATTTTGAATTTTCCTAAAACACTTGGAGCATGTGAAAAGTATGTAGAAATAAAATGTATTATTATACTAACTAAGTGATAGACTGCTTGTAATATGGTAAACGATGGTATACTGCATTGATATGTATTTACCTCTGGTCACATTAGGATGGAGATGTAACTTTTTTGGATTTAAAAAAAAAAAAAAATCGCAAACAATACAAGATGGTTCGTATCCTTATCATCTGTAAGTAGACTATATCACTGCCATTGCTAATAAGCACCTAATATGCCTCATTTCTGAGAAGATTGATGGAGTATTTCACTCGGCTGGCTGACACATTAACATTTTTTTCATATTTTCCCTAGCATTCATGTAAAAAAGAAAAAGCAACTTCTTAAAAAATTGCCCACAAGGGTCTTAGAGGCTGACTAACCCCTCTGCAAATTCACACTGTTCAGAGCTCTGCAAAACTCAAGCAGTTCAACTGCAAGAAACACAAGTTTTCCTTTGACTCATTGCTGTTACTGGCATATGTTGTACTTAACTGTAAAGCCCTGGTATACCACAAAGTGTTTACTACTCCACTAGCCAAGCTACAAGCATTCTGTGTGACTAAGTATCTTCACCAGCTGCACTGAAACCATCCTGCCCTGACGGTTAAGTATTTTAGGTATTTCCTCCTGCTTAATTTTCACAACGATATTTTGAGTGTTCTTATATGAATACTAATAAATAGATGTTAGCAGACTGGCATATTGCTGCCTAAGAGCTGAAGAACAAGTGTCACCTACCTGAGGGGGATTTTGACAGCCAGGTACCTGTCAATTGCAACTGCAAGCAGGCTGAAAATTGAGCTCTGTGTCAAGACAAGGACGAAACAGGCAAGAAACAGGCAGCTGTAGAACTCGGAGGAGAAGCCAGTGCTGATGGTAATGGCAAAGGGAATGGCGAGGCACCCCACTAGAATATCGGCCACAGCCAAAGACACTAAAAAGTAGTTTGTGGCATTTTTCAGGGTGCTGTTGATTGAGACCGCCCAACACACCAAAACATTGCCTGCAATGGCCAGGACCGCTATAAACAACTCAGTCACAACATACAGCTTATTCACCTCAAATGGGGACTGGCTACTCATTTTCTGGAATGCCAAGTGACATTACGTAAGTACCCAGCAGCGAAACTCCCATGAGCGGTAGAATCCAGAGGCCAAAGAGTCAACTGTAATCCAATTGGGTCTATGATGGCCATCCATGAGGCTGGGGGCTCAGGGATCAGGGTTCACTTCTATTTGGGCTGCTTATCCTGAGTCCTTCCCTGAGTTCCTAAAGAAGAAAGTGTGAAAACTGTCAATTTTTATGTGGCATCTTTTATATTGCATCATATTTTACTAAACAAACATGATTACAATTTAATTAACAATGGCAGTGATAAATTAGAATATATTACTTAAATGTGACACCAGGGTTTCAAAAACAATCCTGATGCAAGATCCGCTGTGAAATCTAGCATTACACATAAAAAAGAACATTTCCATAAATTAATAAAACTCCTCGAAAGTCTTTCAAATTCATTTGAGCACATTTTTTAACGTTTAATTCGTACCGACATTGGTATGATTAATAACACAATCGATATAAAATTACTGATTAACAAATTCATATATAAATGCATTAAAGCATCGTGTCTTCACCTCGAAAAAAGAGACACAGGAGGGAAAAAATACGAGGCAGTCCGAACTGGGGACTCAATCACACAGTCATCTGAAGTTTATCGAACCCTCCAACGTGAGCGCACAAGCGATCCGCGACCACCAGGCTTGCGAAAGCGCAAGCAGGACTGAGGCGAAACTTCAACAGCACCAGGTGACGAAAGGCAGAAGACGCGCGCCGAGTGCAGCACTGCGTTGTCACGGATCGGGTCGCTCGCTTGATACCACTTTTCGCGCCCACTACCTGTTGACCATCTTTACAGCGCACCCGAGAACAGAAGAATAGAAAAGTTCACGAAGAAACGCCAACATGGCTGTGCGTAGAGAATATTTTTTGTTTGTTTTACCTTTGTGAGCATTCTGCTCTGTACACAAGTGCCGACTCGGTTGCAGTTTGAACCGTCCGCCGGTGACTCGCACTACATCTGGATATGCATTCTCAGCCCGTCGAACGGTAAGTTCTGTCAAAGAGACTTGGAACTGTTCTGGCAGCGGTCGACCCCACACTCCTTTAGCAGCCGCTTCACGTCTGTCTGTGCACTTCAGTCGTGCTTGGGATGCTCTGCTCGGCTAATGAGTAGCTACGCCTTCGCAGTGAACATCTGTGCGCTCATTTGAGCACATGGGCTTAAAAGAGGGAGCACGTCAACTGTCTGGAGAATAAAGTCCCCGCCCCGGGAGGCAGGCAGGCAAGCAGGCAGGGCATTCGCTTCTTTCTTTCTTTCTTTCTTTCTTTCTTTCTTTCTTTCTTTCTTTCTTTCTTTCTTTCTTTCTTTCCTTCTTTCACCACATATTCACGAGCCCTGATTTAATGTACACTTTTGGAATGTGGTATGGCCATAGCAGGATTTCACCTTCTTTTAACATATGTCCATGAAGCTCTATAGAACTTAGTGAAAATTCAACATTTGTCACAAACGTTCATAAGCAAGTCTGAGCAATGCAACGGATAGGAATCATTCTATTTAAACTTAACCCATGACCCTTGTACCAATGTTCTGTCTTGCAGAGGGAAATATGGGTCACTTTGCTTGTTTATCTATAGATAGATTGATAGATACTTTATTAATCCCCAAGGGGAAATTCACATACTCCAGCAGCAGTATACTGATAAAAACAATATTAATTAAAGAGCAGTAAAAACGCAGTGCAAGTTAAAAAAAATGCAAGGTGGAGAGTGCAAGGCAGGTATAATAGACAATAATCTTGTATAGTGTTAACATTTACCCCCCCTGGTGGAATTGAAGAGTCGCATAGTGTGGGGTAGGAACGATCTCCTCAGTCTGTCCCTGAAGCTGCTCCTCTGTCTGGAGATGATACTGTTTAGTGGATGCAGTGGATTCTCCATGATTGACAGGAGCCTGCTCAGCATCTGTCGCTCTGCCACAGATGTCAAACTGTCCAGCTCTGTGTCTACAATAGAGCCTGCCTTCCTCACCACTTTGTCCTGGTGTGAGGTGTCCCTCTTCTTTAAGCTGCCTACCCAGCACACCACCGCGTAGAAGAGGGCACTCACCACAACCGTCTGATAGAACATCTGCAGCATCTTATTGCAGATGTTCTAAGGATGTATAGTCGGCTCTGTCCTCTCTTGCACAGAGCATCAGTATTGGCAGTCCAGTCCAATTTATCATCCTATTTGCACTCCCAGGTAGGTCTGTACCTTCTGCACACAGTCACCTCTGATAATCACAGGGTCCAGGAGGGGCCTGGGCCTCCTAAAATCCACCACCAGCTCCTTGGTTTTGCTGGTGTTCAGGTGTAGGTGGTTTGAGTCGCACCATTTAACAAAGTCATTGATTAGGTCCCTATACTCCTCCTCCTGCCCACTCCTGATGCAGCCCACAATAGCAGTGTCGTCAGCGAACTTTTGCATGTGGCAGGACTCCGAGTTGTATTGGAAGTCCGATGTATATAGGCTGAACAGGACCGGAGAAAGTACAGTCCTCTGTGGCGCTCCTGTGCTGCTGACCACAATGTCAGACCTGCAGTTCCCGAGACGCACATACTGAGGTCTGTCTGTAAGATAGTCTAAGATCCATGCCACCAGGTATGAATCTACTTCCCATCTCTGTCAGCTTGTCACTAAGGAGCCGATGTTGGATGGTGCTGAAGGCGCTAGAGAAGTCCAGAAACATAATTCTTACAGCACCACTGCCTCTGTCCAAGTGGGAGAGGGATCGGTGTAGCATATAGATGATGGCATCCTCCGCTCCCACATTCTCCTGGTAGTGAACTGCAGAGGGTCGAGGGTGTGGCGTTCCTGTGGCCTCAGATGGTGAAGCAGCAGCCGTTCCATGGTCTTCATCGCATGTGGCACATGAGGAATGTTTCACAAGCCTTTGAGGTTACTCTCAGACTGTTTAGGCAGCGTGGTGTGCCACAAACCACAAGGCTGACAGTTCTGACACTCTGTATGACCCTGAGTAGGTCAATTAACTTTCCTTCACTCCTCTTGTTAACACATCCTGGTCTTGTAAACCCCTGGGTAAAGTCATCTTATAAATATAGAGCAATAGAAATAAATAATTGAACAGTATATAGAAATCCAGCTTCACACGAGGACCTGGTGCAAAACAGGAGCAATTGGTGGACAAGGTATTACTTCACAACATGGCACATCCACCTTTCCACTGACATTCACATAGGTTGGGATGTTGGAGAAAAATCCACACAGACAGTGGGAGAAAGTACATTTGTACAAACTCCACATAGACATTGACCACTGCATAGATCAAACCAAGGACAGAACTTTGAGGGAGCACTGTGCAACCATGCTGTACCTATTAGTTATTTCCAGCATATACTCTATTATATACTGTATATTTACATAAAAATCCTCATATGGCCAAGTGTGCAATTTGATGTCTTCTCTTTGAAACTTATTTATAGTGTCACACACGTGCGAGTAGGAGGCAGCTAAAGGGCCTCAGTAATGGTAATTTCACCACCGACCAGGGGATGGCAGGGTGTGCTAACTGTATTTCTCAGTTACTTGCAGACCATTCCTGGGAAATTCCACCAGGGTCCCTTGATGACATCACTTCCGGGCCCAGAGATGATGTCACTTCCAGTCCCCGGCAACATCACTTCCGGTTCCTGCCCCAGAGATGACATCACTTCCTGAACAGGCCTTTTAACGCCGCCATCTTGACCGTCTGTGATCAGTTCTGTTTTGGACTCTGTCGTGTGAACAGCTCTGTTCAGTTACTGCTATTTTAGCAGCCAGAATACAATATATGGGTGGCTGTCCCAAACCTTTATCATGCCTTTTGGAATTATTTGTCAAAATAGTTTTATAGTTTATTCCTGTATATTCCTGGTGCTCAAGATCCAGGTGAGCTTATTTAACTTCCATATCTCAAAACGATGTAACCATCTTGACTGGCAACTCCAGCCTTCCAAGTAATGAGTTAGGACATACCCTAATGCAATAGTTTACCTGTCCAGAGTTGGTTCCTACCAGGACAGTCTACAGCATAAGTGTCACACTCAGATCATAGTGGATTGCAATGGCCACAGGTTTTCTTTCCAGCTACTTTTTTAATTAGTAACTAATTACTGCTGCTAAAAGACCATACTTTTTTGCATTAATTTGCTTTTTAAGACTTAGGGCCATTATATTTTTCCACCACCCAAACAATGAGATGCAAAGCAAGCAAATAGATGGCCAGTCTTTTGATTCTGTTCGCACCTATATGTCCATCACACAATATCTGTTTCAATAAAATATTTTAAGAAGATAGAGTGGAGGTCTCAGAATTAGAGCACTGACAAACCATTGAATTAAATTATAGATTTAAAAAAAAACAGCAATAACTGGTTTCTAATTAAGAAATTAGTTGGAAATAAAATGAAGGCTCACCAAGAACTGAGTATGAGACCCTTAAGTTAGCTGGTCATCTCTCGGTCTGCTTCGCATCTCTTTATTGTTTGTCTGCTGATTAAAGAAAGAAAAAAAAATAAGTCTACTAAAATCAGGGCAAAAAAGTCTGATTAGAAGCAGTGATTGCTTATTAATTATGAAAGTGAACAATATGAAAACCTGTAGCCACAATGGCCGTCCATTATCTGAGTTTTACGACTCTGGTCCATAGGCTGAGATGCACAGAAACCCAGAATTCAAAGTAGATGACTTCATAAAGTGCATGTGTTGTGTGACTACTGAGATATTGTCTTCACTTACTTAATCAGGTCTAAACCTCTATGACCCGTCCCTCTCTATATCCAACAGAATGCCAGCTCACCCATAATGATCACACTGACACCTAAAAACTTTCAGAAATCCTTCTGACTTAATAGTGGCCGAGCTCCTGCATTGCTGCGTATATCCAGGTGATAAAGATAAGGTTTCTTTTCTTCTTCAGTTGAGCTCTAGGTCTTGTGCTTTGAACTTGAACATGGTAGGGTGCTATAACAGAATAAACGGAACTGCTGTCAACTGGCCTGTCCTAGTGCAGATTTGTTATCTGAGAGCTTCCTCTTTTGACTGACCTGAATTGCTACCCTTTTCACTGAATGCATTTTCTTTTTGCTAGACCAATGAGCTCCTCCTTCCTGGATGTCGACTCAGTTGATGCTGTGATATTTTATGATGGTTTGGATTTACAAATGTGTGAAGTTACAACAATTGTTGACTAAAGTATTCTCTCCATCTTCTTGATATTCTCATTGTGTATATGTTAATTTCAAACCTAATTAGCTGATTGGTTAATGCTCCTGTCTCACATCTACAGAGTCCAGGGTTCAAGTCCAAGCCAGATCACCATCCATAGGGCATTTCCACATGTCACCAATGATGAATGCAGACAGGCTGCTTTACAGCCGAGAGAGGCAGATTTGCAACTGGCTAGTGGACATCTTTTTAGTTAAGCTGAAGAACTGACGGCTCTGATTCTAGCGACCCATGTTTGTATCTTACCTCTCTTAGGAGAGCAATATGAAGGATAGAGTGTGAGGACCGCCCTAAACGATTCCTCACCAGATTCACCTTGTTTCCTCTGTGTTCAAGTACATTTTTTCCATGTTATTTCAGCCTCTTCCAACTTGCCAAAAACATTCATATTAAGTTGGTTGGTGAGTCTGTGTTGGTCCAGTATTGCCAATCCAATCGGGCATTGGTTCATGCTTTCTGCCCAGCACTACTTCACTTCACACTGCAACCTGAAATTGGAAAATAATTGGGTAGAAAAATGGATGGTCTGTATTTAGTGCCTTTTAAAGTGAGCAGTGCCTACAGGAAGGTTATGTTGTGGAGCCAAACGTAGTTTAAATCTGTGTCCAACCACTTGACCTAATTAAACTTTATCTGTGACTACCAGGGGACAGAAGTTTCAGATTGGGCCCCTCCTGTGATGACATTAAAGTTCATTCCTTCTTTCACCTGAACTTTAGTCCAATAGTTGTGCAGAAAGAAATTAAGTTTCAGCAATGGACAGGTCAAACCTGCATGAGGGCAACAACAGTCACATGCCTGGTAGTGACTGCATCCAAGGGAGGCTTTATTGTGCCAATCAGAACCAAGAGTAGGCTCTCAGCTGTAATTTATGTATTGGTATGCTGAGGGTTGATTTGTGAACACCTCTGCCTCAAAGCTCAGTTTAACTCCTGGCCTGATCAATGCCTAAAAGTAGTTTAAATGTATTCCTGGTGTCCATGTAGGCCTTAAAGAGTAAGTTTGGTATTTTTCAAGTCAGTTATTTCTTCACAATCATGGTATATAATAATATGCTGCATAAAATTGTGTTCTAAAGTGAAGCATTTTTTATAAACTTTAAAAATAGTTTGTCTGTTCTTGCAGCTTACAATAAGGCTGAAGGGTACATGGGTCCATAGGTGAAAGAAAAAGGCTGAAGAATAACCAAATGCATCCACTTTGAATGAACAAAGTTTCAGTTCAAGAAAACTTGCTTTCTGTGTCTGGGACTCTTTCTTGTGGTGACGAAAGTAAATCTAGAAATAATTATTTTATCACAGATTCTTGAAATTATTTTTCTTGAGGTAAGAATACATTTCCCGTTCCCTTGTCTGCTCAAAACCGGTGGAAGTTTATCAGCATGAAAACAAAAACGTGTCTGAAGCTGTTTTGCCTTTCAAGAAAATGGTTCAAAAATGTGCACATCCAGGGAGTAAACATAAACTTCAAAACAAAGTGTTTACATTTTCCATCCACCTCCTTTTGGTTACCACAACACTCGAATGTACGACCTACTGAAAGGACCTGCAAGTTTGTAATGCTCATTTCTCCATGGGTGACTATTTGCAGCTGAAGAGGAAAAGAAAAAGTGTTGAAGCTTACCCATTACTGAAACCAGCTGCAGTTCCAAACATATTTAAGATGAGTCATTTAACTGCAGATGCAGGTGAAGTGGGCTGAAATAAGGAATTTTAACAATGGAAATGTCTCTTTCTAGGAAACTATATAGTGTACAAATGAGTTATTCTTCTGTAGGATGGCAAGTTAGAACATTTGTTACTAGTGTTGCTTCCGATACCTAGTGTCATGAGTTTTAATCATGTGCCTGGTTGTTGTCCATGTGTTCTCCCAAACTGAGCATAGTGTTTTCTTTAATGCATATTCTGGGGTTTATCAGGGGTGTGTTCTTGCTCCTACTCTGTTCAATGCTTGCATGGACTGGGTATTGGGCAGGGTCACGGGGTTCAGCGGCTGTGGGATTGGGAGAGCATGGGTGTTCATGAGGTCGCTGGAAAAGGGTGTGTGGAGCTCCCAATATCTTTGCAAAAGGACGAGGGTCCAAGTCTTTAGAATCCTGGTGCTTCCTGTTTTTCTATATGGTTGTGAGACATAAACGCTATCCAATGATCTAAGATGAAGACTGGACTCCTTTGATACTGTGTCTCTTTGGAGAATTCTTGGGTTCCGCTGGTTTGACTTTGTGTCAAATGAGTGTTGCTCATGGAGTCCCGAATGATGCACATTACCTGCATTGTGAGGGAGCATCAGTTACAGCACTACGGCCATGTGGCATGATTCCCTGATGGTGATCCTGCTTGCAGGATCCTCAGTGTTGAGGACCCGAGCAGCTAGACCAGGCCAAGGGGATGCTCATGTAACACCTGGCTCTGGCAGATAGATGGTCATTCCCAAAGGGTGGGACTAGACTGCGTGTCTGCCTGAGGTTTTGCCAACCAGGATCCCAAGCCCTTTTGTTGTGTGGTGGATGCGGCAATGTGCTGTACCAGTGCATGCTCCCCCACCTTACTTGACCTCTGATTCCAGATTAGCATGAATAGGATTGTGCAGAGGTACATGTGTGTCAATTGTTCCTGTGATGGGCTGTTGCCTGTTTCTTGCCTTTCACACAATGCTAATGAAAAAGGTCCCAACCACTCATGACCAGAAATTATATTGTACAACAGTTTACATTCTGCAACATGCAATACACCAACAGTGGAGAACTTGCAATCTCTATACTGTCACTCGGATCTATCAAGCATCAGTGCCGAGTAAGCATTTATCACTGCAAAAAATGAAAGCTACCAGTTTGGTCCTTCAGGGTTTGATTGTTTCTTTCAGTTTCATTTTGGAAAGTGGAACGATGTCTCCAGAACTCCATGATTGATGGTAGCTGAATATTCGTCCTCCTCAGTTATAAATACTGCAGTTTCATATAGCTAACAAAGCAGGCTCATCCCACTTTTTCAGAGGAGGAAGCAGAAAGTTCCACTCCCAGCAACAGCAGCACTCTTCCTCAGTGAACGTTACTTTGTAATTTGCACATGTGCACATCTAATTGCCACTTGTTTGTTGCAGTGCTGCACCTTCCACTTGTATATTTTGCTATTTTTGTCTTTCCAATTCTGCTCCTCTAGTTGTTCTTTCTGTTCAAGTTCCTCATCAGTATATTCTGTCTCATACAAATATAAGTCAGCAGTTATGCTAAATGTGTCCTTGTTTCAATAGACGGACATATTGCCAATTTAAAATGCTGGCTTATTTTTCTAAATCCTGGACGAAAACACCCACTTAAAGACTTAATTCTCAACTAGGAAAGAGGTGTGAGGCTTTCTCAAAACGAGTTATAAGGAACCAGGACTCAGGTGGGGTTTAAAGGCTGCTGCGGAGTGAGAGACAGTCAGCAAGATGTGGTGCATAGCTGGTTTTAAAATGGCCGAATTTTACAAATAGTTTGTTTACTTGGTTATTCCTTGCTAAATTCACTGTTTTACAATATTTGTGCACTCTCAAGACGCAGATTAATATCCATTATTATTCTTACCTTGAGAAAATGGATGTACTGTATTTGGTAAGTTTCGTGTTGGAAGCCATGTACCCTTCAACCCTATTGTAAGCTGCATGAACAGACAAGGTATTTTTAAAATTTATAAAAAAATGCTTCACTTTAGAATGCAATTTTATGTGGCAAGTTAATACATACAATGATTGTGAGAAAATAACTTTGACTTCAAAAGTACTGAACAAATCCTTTAAAGTTTTCTTCAGCACTGTAAACACATAATGTTAAGACAATTTTTCCATTCTAAATTTGCTTGGTGTGCATGTTCCTGCCATTAATCCAGTATTTCCCAGGACAGTCTCTGGCTCCCCACTGCTCTGGAATCAAAAAAGAAAATGGACAGATTTGGTAATTAAATTTACACCAAAATCCTCACTCCCTTTTTTGAGTGCCACACGTAAATGGTATAGAGGATGTTTTCCATTTGCTGTCAAGATATATGTATTTAAATTTGGCCATTACTCCCAAGCTGTTCCAGCTGTTGGCCTTTTGTTAAAAATGTGACGCAGAAAGCAACTGTCCTGACACCAACATGGCTGTCTTGTATCCTGGTTTCTGCTGAAGTGACATTAACACTGAAGGTTTTTGTAAGAGCCATTTGTTAGTTAGTTAGGTTATGTTGATAGAAGTATTTTCTTAGTTATGTTAAAATGTTTGCCTGTTTATTAATGCATAGTCTATGGAAGGTTCTATTATAACTTCCACAATCTGAACTCTAAACGGAATATTCTTTTGGGTTCACAAGGTGGTCTATGAAATACAGAAACAATTCAAAGTATTGGCACACAGTGGGCTGTCCTGGGACCGTTCTCTTCCAAATTAATTTGTTGCCATTGGCCTTGACTTTGTAATCAGTATGATTATTTGAATGTAGGCGAACTTGTGGAGAGGAGTGGCAGCTAAAATTTGGAAAACATAAAAATGCCAACTGCATCAATAGGAAAAAAATCAGTCAAATTGAGGGAATCCATGACTCTGAAATTTGACCTAACTAGAGTAACACCTCAAGGCTGATTGTGAAAACTTTGAATGGATTCACTTACTGAATATTGGCGGCACTTTGGCGCAGTGGTAGCACTGGTGCCTCGCAGTAAGGAGACCTGGGTTCACTTCACTTCATGTTCTCCCCGTGTCTGTGTGGGTTTCCTCCGGGTGCTCCAGATTCCTCCAACAGTCCAAAGCCATCCAGTTTAGGTGCATTGATGACCCTAAATTGTCCCTAGTTTGTGCTTGGTGTGTGGGTGTGTGTGTGTCCTGTATTGGGATTTGTTCCTGCCTTGTGCCCTGTGCTGCCTGGGATTGGCTCCAGCAGACCCCCCGTGACCCTGTGTTAGGATATAGTGGGTTGGTAAATGACTGACTGGCACATCTGGGAGAGCTTGCTGTGTTGACAATTTCTAATTGACTCAGCTTAGCCCCCCATGCAGTGTTCAACACCTACTTCTGGCAGACTAGTTGGCACTCCAAAGGAATTGTGTACTTAGAACTTTTTTTCTAGTCAGCTATTTGACCTGTTGTTGGACATTTGTGCCTGCAGCGACCACACCAGGTGGTTACTGGAAAAGATGGTGGAATTCTGCTACTTTATAGATTATAGCTATTGCCTTGTTTGTCATTTTGATTTCCTTATGCTTGAACATTTCAGGTGGCCTGCTAACACAATACTGTCCTCTGATAAGAAGAGGAGTGGTCAGAAGGTACAGAGGCTGAACCAAAGGTGCTGATTTGGTAAGTAGCTAATATTTTGCACCTGTATATGTGAATTGCAAATTTCCATCATTTGTGATTCCTATTGTGTATTTCTTGATTTAAAACCAAGTCAACCAGTACAGCAAAAACTACCAAATGTCAAAATCTAGAACTCATTGTTCTCATAGTGAAAAATGGCTGTAGAATTCCATCATGGGAGGACAAAACTTGATGCTGACCGAAAGTCTGGCCATCCTTCAACATCAAGAAGAGAAGAAAATGTGCTCCAATGGAGCAAACCTTAATGGAAAACAAAGAGTGACATTGTGTGTGATAGAAGACACTAGTGGGACAAGCCATAGGGTTACTCAGATCATTTCTACGTGAACAATTAACTGTGTGCGAGGTCTGTGCATGTTGGTAGCCAGGAATGTTCACTCTTGGGATGAAGCATCACTGTATCCATTATTCCAAACAGAATCTTGTGCTAATAAATTCAAATTGGAGAAACTTAAGAAATGTTTGTTAATTAGGACTGAGATTTAGATACACCACTATGACCCAGAGTCCAACACCATTCATAGTAATGGAGGCATGGTGATTCTGTAATGCAAAAGGAATTTAAGTTCCAAGCCAAAATTGGCAAATCATGTGCACAGTTGTTGAGGATACAGTGCATATTGATTATATTCCTTAAAAGGCTAGCTTAACCAATCAATACAATACTGATTTGCATTAGTCAATACAAGGAACGGCAATGAGGTAAGCTATTGGTCATCCTCTTACTGCTGCACAACAGTACCTCCAATCAACCTGCATGGATGGCAAAGTCTGCTCTGAAAAACTATGAATTCAGTAAATGGTATAACATTTGTTAGCATTGATAGAGATTTGATCGAAAGAAAAAACATGTTTGATTTTACTGGTTTCTCTTAAAAGAGGAAATTCAAAACTTTCTGATCACACCTTGAAGTTCTAGAGGAGAGCAGGAGGGCATCATCTTTGGGACTGCTTTTGTGTGTCATTGCTCAAGCTGGAGTTATATAGGCAAGAGATGATAAAGATAAAAATGGCTACTTGTCTTTACAGATCAAGTGAAAGAGAATAGTCCAGCGTGTACAAGCAGTACTTTGTTACTTCTGATAACTTGCTTGGGACAGAGCTGAGCTGCCTGGCTCTCTGGAGCTATTCTGACATTGTACTGTGCTGCATATTACATTTTAGTGATGGACAACTTGTTGTCCTTTTGGTCCCTGCTGGTAGGCCCTGGTGTCACGGGACTTTTGCTCCTTACCTCCTATAATGACAGTGACTTAAACACTGTATTTTCAGTGGTATGTCTTCTGGCATTTGTGTCTTCTCTCCTTTTTTATCATCTCAGGTCACTCATTTCAGGTAGGCTAGGCCAGAAACAGGCAGATGTTAATTTTTTTGTGAAATTTCCGAAAACTCTGATGGGACAACCTCTATGTCATTGGGTCCAAAAATCACATTAAAATATCTGAGTTTATTCAACCGTATATCTTAAGCAAAGGAAGTGGAAGGAAGAGGAAGGAAGATTGGGTCCGTTGTCCAGTTTGAGGTATGCATGTGCCAACCTCCCTTACATTTGGTTTCTTGCTGGAATACCATGCACTGGCGATTATTTGCCTCACATTATTAAATGATGATGAAATCATAAAGAAACAGACCAACACTGCTGAGTTTGCAGAGTAATTATAGGTGATTCATAACTGATTTGTGATTTTCCCCTTGGTGTGAATTTCTCTTTGAGGATTATTAAAGTATCTATCTATCTATCTATCTATCTATCTATCTATCTATCTATCTATCTATCTATCTATCTATCTATCTATCTATCTATCTATCTATCTATCTATCTATCTATCTCCAGAATTCTCATTTCAAATCTCTGCCTGGCCTTTGTCGATGTTGTGTATACATGTCTTCCATGTGTCAGTATTTGTTTTTCTCCCATATTTCATAGATTTGCATGTTCAGCCGAGTAGCAGCAAGTGGTGTGAGCATTGCCCTATGCAGGAGTGGGACCTGCACTGGACTGGAGCCCCTTTAAAAATTAGTTTATGCCTTGTGCATAGGCTCTAGCTCTATCTGTCTGCCCATCACAATCAAGGGACTGACTTTAGTCCTGTGAAGGTTGAAGAAAACCCACAGTCCCTTATGTGCTAGGTGGTTGGTGAGTTCTCCTTTAATTTTTGTGCTTTTTGTGAAATTTCTGGATTTTTGTTGCTGTTTTTAAGTTTTTCTACTATTCTCTTGCATTTCGTATTAGGAATGTGTTTGCTTTGGGGGTGTCCTATTTTGAAGGCATTGCCTTTTGTGGCTTTGTGCTTCTCTGAGCTTATTTTGTGCCACAGAACATTTTTTTAAAAATAAATCTTTTTATATATAAAGATTCTACATTTGCTTTTTTTGTGATTAACTGTGGTTTGACTGTGTTCCCCAACCTGCTAGTGGACATTTTAAGTCATTTTTGGGACTAACTGTGCTTAGAAACCTCTAGTTCACAACACTTCATTTCAGGAAACTAAATACATTAAAGTCATATTTTTCTTGCGCTGTAAATTTGTCATGTTCTTCACGTGTAGAGACTGACATGTATAACAAGTAGTGTGCAGGTCATGAACAGAACAGGCATTGGCAGGGAATATCAGAGTTTTGAAATGAATCATAATCCCTCCACAAAAATCAAAGCAAAACTACAGTATACTAATAATTGCAAAACAAGGTGGATGTGTTTGCCCATCATTATACCCTTTGAACTTTAGACTTCTGTAGGGAAATACAGTATCTGCATGGGTCCAGCAGTCTTAGGAAGCTTACAAGCTTGCAGGGTGTCCATTTTTTCTTCCTGTGGCTCCACATGGTCCAGGCAGTTTCATTATTAGTTGTTATACAGTCAACATCATGTCTAGATCTGAATCCTTCCATGTATTGGTGATCAACTGCTATCTCCTGCAGGGAATGACTATTAAATCTCTCCTTAGGCAGCACCATTGTGGTCCCACATTTAGGTGCTCTGTGGTAGTGCTGACCCACAATGGCCCTAGATGAGAACTTAGCACGGTGTAGAGCTTCTACCACACTGGAGGCACACTTACAGTAAAGCAGGCCTGAAGTTGTGCCTGGCAGAGCAAAAGTGGTTCAGGTGTCACCCATATGTTCCCCAGCTTTTGGGTTCCTATAAGAAGATGTAGTCATTGAGAAAGAGGCTGCTGTTTAATAGATTTTTGAAACTAAATTCTGAAATTCTGTATCAGACTTGTGAGCTTTTGCCTGCTTACTGGGGGCATGAGGCCATGCTCTTGAGTCTGTATGCAAAGGCAGCACCTGCATCACTGAATCTGTTCCTATGGTGCAGAATTACATTATTTAAAACCCATACCCATTACCGTCAATTCCACTCATTCTAAAATCACATAAATAAAATCCCCAGTGGAAACCAGCGTGTGTTACTCAGTGCTTTAATCTGGTTTCACAGCATCTAAAACAGATCACTATTGCATAAATAAATACACGTGGACGTGCCGAATACTGCTCATAAAAGTGCTGGCTCGTGTAGCCTGTTTCAATACAGGCCTTACAATCCATCTCACACACATTTGTAGCTCAGGTTTGGCCATCATGTCTGAAATGAAGGGACTTGCAGGATGACTGCACCTCCAGCAGCTCTGTCCTCAGTGAAAAGTGACACCGTGCTCCTCCCATTACCCAGCATAGCTGCAGTCTCAGGTCTCAAAGTACTTGTATATTTGTGTGACATACTGCATGACAGCTTGCCAGTCTGGCCGGTCAGTGTGCATGACCTGAGTGATGTCCTGCACAAAAAGAAAATCAGAAGGTGCATTAAAAATAAAATAATAAAATAATTGCTTCAAAATTCATAAGGATGGCATTTTACAGACAAGAACTTCAGGGTCAGCATTTCTGATTTAGCACATTTATCTTTTTTATACGACTTTGCCTCCATCGAACGCCAAATTTGCTAATTCGTTTGGCGCTCTGGTCCTCACATGCCATCTCGTAACTCTTTTACAAAATCAATATATCTGAACCAATGAACAAGCCATCACTTTAGAACATGCAGTACACATGAGATTTTACTACATCTCTTTATAATTATTATGCTTGTCCATAATCAAAGGTGACCAGCATGACCTGTGATTTCACTGTGGATATAAAAAAAAATTACTTAAGGAGAAAATATAAATTAGAAGTCATCGCCAACAATGATGAATTACAGGCAGGAGTGTCTGAACACCTCGTGATATACGGCTCAGAGTGTCGCCTCTGATGGTTCACATCAATACAGGCCCTCAGCAACCCGTAGACAGCATAGCAGGAGATTTGACCACAGCAAATAAAATGCATCAAATAAAGTGTCATCCATCCATGTTGTGAACAAGGAGGTATGCAGAGGAAAAGAAAAATTAAGGGAGACATATCCATGGTTAGATTTTAAGGTTATTTTTGGCAGAATAATTTCAAAGGCAAATTTTGAATTTTTTGGGCATGACATTGTGATTTTTGTAGACAGTTTGCATAAAAATTGTATACAGTTTTATTGCAGCCCTTACACTTCATAACACTCATTTGGTTGCATCATTTACAAACAGCATCGGAACTGTCTAACTGCTGAAACTGGTATTTCTTACAGTGTGCCCCCTCAAAGACAAATTCAATTGATTTAATTTATTTCAGGGTTCAAAATCTGGGAAAAGGTACTGTCCCTGCAACTCACTGTAGTAAAGAGGACCCCTAGGATCAAAACTTGGGTTACCAAAGTAGTCTAGTGTCCCTTCCTAACAAAATGGAATATGTGTGAGGCTGGACTAAGGGTGTGGAATTGTATAAAGAACAAACACACACACATTCAGCTTTATGTATTAGATTAACCAATCAAATTCAACACTAGCGAAGTATGGTCTCTCTTTCTTTTAGTGTTGTTAGATCAGAGATGCATTGTTAGGAGTGCTGCCTCACAATGCCAGAATTCTTGGGTCATATTCTGGCGCAGGTACTTGCTGGGCTGGCATGTTTTCCCTATTTTTGCACGGCGTATCTTCTAACATTCTAAAGACACGTGCTGGGTCACTCTAAATCGGTCCCTTACAAGTTAGGGACCCTATGAAGAACCAAAGGTACCTACTTTACACCCAGTGCTCCTCCTTGCAATCCTAAAATAGACCTAAAGGTTAGAACATGGAAGGAAGGATAGCTGGATGAAGTCAAAAATAACATCCAACAGATGTATGCAGTTTTCTTGCCACTCAGCAACTGTATGACGTAAAGGCTGTCTTTTAGTTTAGATGATTCCACTCAGTTTCTCCCATATCATAGAGATTTGTATTTATGAATGTGGCTTGGCATCATGTCAATAGTTGACGCCTAGGCCAAGCAATGCTTAAACTGGCCCAGAGTTCCTGTGATCCTTTAATGGTGAAAAATATATCCAGAAAATGTAGTAATGGATGAAACTGCTTAATGTCCCAAAGGTTCTGCACAATACATGGTGTCATGGGAGGATAAGGCATGTGCATTGAGTGTGTTAAGCTGTGGTGCGTATGAAGTTTCCTCATGTGAAAATATGCCTTCAAACTTCTAATTAATGGGGGCAGCACAGTGGCTAATTAGCACTGCTACCTCAAAGCTAGAGAGTGCAGACCGGGACACTGCTTTTTTTCAAATTTTTAGGATTCCCATTCTACCTAGCTGATTGAATGTTGACATTTTGGTTTAGAACTGATTCCTTTTACCGGTCATTGTTACATCAGGTCATGTTTTGGACACTTATGGTATCAATGGGGTTGTGTATCAGTCAGCCATCACTTTGGTATTTGCTTGAATTTTGTGCCAGTATGTTTTTCTGTTTGGTTTATAAATTACTGAACCCTCACAAACTTTTTGATTCTTTATTTTGGATTGACTTGTCAATGATTTGTTACTGTGCCAAACTTCAGTCTGTTTGTTTAAGACAAGTCCCTCATTTTTGTTTTAGTAAATCCCTGCATTAAAACCATATAGTGATAGTACACAACTGCATAGGCCACTCCTGAACACCAAAAGCTCAACCTAAGAAGCTCATCTTTAGCTGATGCCCAGATGGTCAGGTTTCTGTCACCCACACTTCTAGTCATCTGCCTCTGATGAGCTAATGGCCATCTTGGAAAGAAATAAACACTTGGCCAGTTGCACGTGATGCTGTGGTTTCAGAGCCACAGGAACAGATTACTACTTGCCCTGTGTGAATAGAACCTCCATTGTCACAAGTTAAACCTGACGGATGTCTTGAGCATTACATACCACTGCTAAAGTAAATAACAGCAACCGATTTTCAAGTGTGAATGGATTTTCAGTAGACAAATGAGGGATCAGCACCTAATCCACCGTGCCAAGGTCTCTAATCTCGTTGAGGCACAGGTCACACGTTTCCGGAGGAACACACGACGTGGAAAAAGAACAACTGTGACGAAAATAGAGCACAAAAGCAGGCGGCCATCAGAAGCCTGCAATTTTAAGCAATGCATTAGCATTTCTGGTGAAGGGGATTCACAGAACCTGTCTAAAGCAAATTAAAGGGCAGCATGATTTAAACTAACTAAAATTAAAGACCTGTGGTGTTGTCCAACAAGATGTAGCATTGTGTGACACTGAGACTGCTGAGACAAATCTGACAATATGGTCTCCTGTGACTGGTGTCATTTCTGAAGTGATCTGAAAGTGTCAGGAGGCCCCACAAGATAGGACAGTGAGCAATAATCATTCATGCAAAAAGAAAAAAGCCATCGCAGCACAAAAACACACATCTGAGTGCTCTTGGGCCACACTATTCTTTTGTGGACAGAAGAAAAATGATTTGAGACTTAGGGGCTCCACATTCCCAGCTGCAGCTGCCCCTTGGAGTCCCCGGGCCAATTCACCCACTTGGACGTGCTTGTTTGTTCAGAGCCTGAAGTGAAGCATAGAAATAATCACCCCGAGTTTGCTTTATATAGTGCCTCTCATAGTGAGCAGAATCACAAAATGATTGACAGCACACATGACAATACACAGCAATGTAAATTCTGCACATTACAGGAGTGTGTGTGGAGACAGGGTAGTACAATAGGACAGTAAAGGAAAGAAAAAAGAAGGAAAAGAGTTGAGCTTTCTGATACCACTTTTAGAAAACAGGGAGGAATGGAATGGCTGAACTGAAGGAGCCTTAATGACAAACACTCAGAAAAAGCAGTAGTGGGTAATTCAGACCAGAGGGTGGGTCACAGTGACTAGTGAGTGGGAAGAAAGGAGTGGTTTGGTGCTTAAGCATGGACTTAGAACTTGTTGGTTCAGTTCCTGTTTCTGACTCACTGTGTGACGTGAGTGAGTCACTTAACCTGCCTGTGCTCCAGTTGTAAAATAGAAAATGGAAATATAGCAAGCAGTTATTCGAAACTTTTAAGTGGCCGTGGATGAAGGTGTCAGACAGAAAATAAAGGCTGAGTCGTTTACTGTAGGAATTCATTTTAATATCGTATGTGCCTGATACCAACAGGTAGGGCTGCTGTCTTACTGCTCCAGTTTGCTGGTTCAAACCCCAGCCTAGTCACGGACCATATGGGGTTTGAGGTGCAGAGCTACCACACTGCTCTGGGACCTTAGGCTCACTTGTCACTTCAGTACGCTTCCCTTGTGTGGTTGTGGATTTTCAAAACATGAAGCACACCTGGACAAAGTGCCAGCCCTTCAAAGTGGACACACAAAACCACAGCAGGTCAAACCAGAGAGAATTCAGGGTGTGGAGGAAGAGCAAAAACACACACAACAGACTCTGCATGAACAGGGCAGAATTCAAGATGCCCTGCATGACCACATAATCCTAGTGAGAAGTCAAGCAAAATGACACCTTTTATTGGCTAACTAAAAAGATTACAATATGCAAGCTTTCGAGGCAACTCAGGCCCCTTCTTTAGGCAAGATGTACAAAGACACAAGTCAGTGTGCTATTAAATCTCATGCGAGGAGCTTCTTGTTCAAAACACTTACAATCTGTAACAAATTAACCCTAAATAAGAAATCAAAAATAAAGAGTTTGGTGCCAATGTGTACTTCATGGAGGGCACCTCTGCATACATCCTTCATTTACTTTGAAACCAATAAAATTAAATTGATATATGTGTTGGATTTAGTGGCAGTATAAGATGTCCTGGTGCAAGATGAGTGTTGGTTTGTGCATGAAAATGTAAAATGATGTGCTGTCCTGAGTTAGTTCCTGCATTGTATCTGATGCTGTCAGGCTAGGCTCTAGGCACCCAGATTTTAAAAATGAATGGGTGATTAGGGTCCTCAAAAACCTCTATAAAAAGAACTGGGGTCTCCACAGTGACTAATCCCAGAGTGTCTCCTGGTCCACATGATTATCACTAACTCATAAGATTCCTGGCTCATCTGTTTGTCTGTTTTCTAACCTCCTTCAGGGTTGTGGGGGTGCAAAGCTGGAGCCCACCCTGGATGGCAACCCGTCGTCAAAGGGCGCACTCCTCTTAAGCAGTTAAAAATGGACACAATTACGTCTTTTGTTTTAAAGATTAGAGAGATCCCTCAGCAAATACTGAGCAGCACGTCATTTATACATCCTGGCTCACTGAGTCATCTGGCAGGAATCATTTCTTGATGATGTCTGGAGCATTTTATACAAATATGTTTCCTATTATACACTCTTACTCACTTATTATTATTATCCACATTACTAACCGAGAATGTTAAACTGGATGGACGCAGGGACATCTGGCCATGGGCCGTGGAAGCAAAAGACGTACTGCGCAGGCGCCCCAAGAAATACGTACTGCGCAGGCGCCCCAAGAAATGAGGCGCCGCGACCACAGAAAAAAGGAGTCAAACGCCGGCGACGCACACAGCGCCGCACGAAACCCATTGCACACGAAACTAGCACACAAAAAAAAAGAAGCCGCTCGCGCCCCACAAATCCCACACCCACCTCCAAGCACCCCCTCAGACGCCGGCAAAGCACACAGCGCCGGACGAATCCCATTGCACTCGAAACGGGACGCACAACAAGGAGGAGAATTCAACAAGCTCCTAGCACACCAAAAAAAAGAAGCCGTAACCGCCACACCAAGCCCATTAGACACGAAACGGGACAGACTACGGACATTGCACACGAAACGTTCACAAAAACAACGATTCAGACCCACAAACACACTAACATCAATAAGAAGTGACACCCAAAGCCCCATTTCTGAAGGAACCGTCCGTATTAAACATACGTCATCTCAACACCTTCACACTATGCAGCATAGGTGGATCTCCTTACACTGAAGCACTATTAACCGTTCAACTGCAGAAAAGGCTCCATATTAACAGTGAGTGCGATCCTCCTTATTACTTATCCATATTTCTCACGCTGAAGAACAAACAAGTCATGAATACACGATCACAGGTACAAAACGATACGGCTCGGATAACGGGACCAAACACACGAACCCGCATGAAAAAACAAAATACACGGCGGCGCATACAACGCGCTTCTGAACCTCCGGAAGAAAAAATGTCTCGGCTCCAAAAACGCAAAGCTCAACTAACACATTAACATAAACGATCGCATATGGACAGACACAATGAACGTACACGCATACAGCACGCGTCTCAAAGTGCTGCAGCGAAACAGGCACGGATTCAAAACGAAACACCTCCCGTCTCAGACATACAGAAACAGCAGCGAAGGGACAAAATAAATAAACGCAGACGTCTACACCGCGCATCTGGAATGCCGAAAAACAAGCAGGCAAGTCTCCAAAAAGAGAAAGCTCAACTGACCGACATACAAAAACGAGCAACACTCAATACAAACAATGCACGCAGTAGACTACAACGGACTTCTCACACAGCACAGGCAAATCGATTACAGCTCAAAAACAACACGTCCCAAATACTGGACATACAACAACGCGCCTCTCAAACGGCACAAGCAAAAGATACAGGTCACGGACATCAACGACAGACACCTGCTAAACACTTGCGCCAGTTAGCTGACAACGCGTTCAATAATGAGTCCACTATTCAGGAAAATTCATTGGGATTAATGAATGTCATTTGCAATCATTGTCATTCACTTAACTTCCCTGAAGAAACAACTGGCAATACAAGTAATGAATTTACACGTTGTTATCAAAACGGTCAAATTAGACTGCCTCCTTTACATTCATATCCTGAATATCTACAGAACCTTCTAACTAACGATGTACCTGAAAGTGAAAACTTTATGAACTGCATTACATCCCACAAATCGGTATCCACTATGAATATGAACAGTGGCACTGCACATGACATCCGTCTTGCAAAACTGTTAATTATTGATGAATGTACAATGGCATCCAGTCACTTACTCAACACCATTCATACACTTCTACAAACGTTGATGAATAATAATCTTCCCTTTGGAGGAAAGGTACTTTTATTAGGAGGAGATTTTAGACAGTGCTTAGCTATTGTTCCACATGCCATGCGCTCAGCTATTGTTCAGTGCACCTTAAAATACGCAGACAATTGGCATTGCTTTCAAAAGATACAGTTAGTACAAAACATGCGATGTCCAGATCCAGATCATAACAATTGGTTATTACATCTGGGAGATGGTACACTCACCAATACAGATAGACTTCACCCAGATATTAGTACAATTCCTCAAGCCTTTATCTGCGACGACTTAGTTACAGAGAGATTTGGAACAGCAATCTCATTAGACCAAATGCTCCTTTTAACACAACGCACTATATTATGTCCAAACAATATTAATGTAGAAAACATAAATACCCAAGTCATTGCATTACTTCCTGGAGAGACACAACTCTTTCTAAGCTCTGACAAAGTTGACTCTGATCACGACAATGACCATCTTCATTGACCTTACAAGCTCTGACCTGAAATTACCTTTTACACTTAAAAGGCGTGTACAAAGAAATTTTCCAATAACCCTTTACACTGTGCCACACACTTTATTTTTGCTTTCTATTTGCATCATCTACACCTTCACACTAATAATAATAATAATAATACATTTTATTTTTATACAAGGCGCCTTTCAGGGAACTCAAGGACACCGAACAACAATAAATAAATAAATAGATAAATAATTAAATAAAAGACACAATTATAAAAAACTTAAAACATCAGAAAATCTAGAAATTAAAACCAAACAAAACCATTATAATCAGGAGGAAAAAGAAAAAGCCATTTTAAACAGATGCGTTTTAAGTTTACATTTGAAGGATGAATATGATTTGATATTTCGGAGATCCGCAGGCAATGAATTCCAGAGCTTGGGAGCAGAACGGCTGAAAGCTCTGCTCCCCATGGTGGTTAGACGGGCGGGAGGAACAGTCAGATGGGTGGAGGAAGAGGATCTAAGGTTACGGGATGGAATGGCAACATGAAGAAGGTCAGACAGATATGGAGGGGCGAGGTTATGGATGGCCTTAAATGTTAATAGTAGAATCTTAAAATCAATACGAAACTTAATCGGGAGCCAATGAAGCTGCTGCAAGACCGGAGTAATATGGTGAATAGATGGGATTTGAGTGATGATACGTGCTGCAGAATTCTGGACTAACTGAAGCTTATGAAGAGATTTATTCGGGAGACCAAAGAAGAGTGAATTGCAGTAGTCCAGCCAAGAAGTGACAAGACTATGAACAAGAATGGCAGTGGTGTGAGGAGTGAGGGAGGGGCGAATACGATTAATATTACGTAGGTGGAAGTAAGCAGACCGGGTGATGTTATTAATGTGAGATTGGAAGGATAGAGTACTGTCGAGGATGACACCCAGACTCTTGACCTGAGATGATGGGGAAACAACAAAGTCATCAATAATAAGAGAAAGATTATTGGTTTTGGATAATGAAGATTTTGAACCAATGAGGAGAACCTCAGTTTTGTCACTGTTTAATTTGAGAAAATTCGAAGAAAACCAGGATTTAATTTCAGCAATGCAGTCAATAAGCGAGGGTGGTGGAAAAGAGGAGGTGGGATTACCAGCAAAGTAGAGCTGGGTGTCATCAGCATAACAGTGAAAATTAATGTTATATTTGCGAAAAATATTGCCAAGGGGAAGAAGGTAAATAATAAAAAGAAGAGGCCCCAGGACAGAGCCCTGGGGCACACCAGAGGTAACAGCGGTGGGTTTGGATGTGAAGGTTTTAAGCTGTATGAACTGAGTGTGGCCTGAGAGGTAGGATCTAAACCAATCAAGTGGAGTGTGAGTAATGCCAATCAGAGATAATCTATTAAGGAGAGTGGTATGACAAATAGTATCAAAGGCCGCACTCAGATCAAGGAGGATGAGAATAGTGATTAGACCGGAGTCAGCAGCCATAAGGAGGTCATTAGTAATTTTAACAAGTGCCGTTTCTGTACTATGAAGGGGGCGAAAACCAGACTGGAACTTTTCATGTAGATTATTATGAAATAAATGGGTGTGAAGTTGGATAGCTACTATTTTTTCAAGAATTTTGGAGATAAAGGGCAAGTTAGAAATGGGGCGAAAGTTATTGAAATTAGTAGGATCAGCACCAGGTTTTTTTACTATTGGGGTTATAGCAGCAGTTTTAAAAGATGAGGGAATAATACCAGTAGTGAGAGAAGAGTGAATGATGGCAGAAATGAGAGGGACTAGAGAGGGGAGGCAGGCTTTAACCAGAACTGTAGGCAGGGGGTCCAGCTGACAAGTAGATGACTTGGATTTGCAGATGAGATCTGAAATTTCAGAGGAAGTGGGAAGCTGGAAAGAAGAGAAAAAGTGAATAGGCGAGTGTAGTTCAGAAGGAATATAGAGAGGATCTGGACCAAGGTGCTGATGTATCTTTTGGATTTTCTCATTGAAAAAAGACATAAGAGAATTACAGAAAGCAGTTGAGTAAAGGTGAGATGGTAAAGAGTCTGGAGGTTGTGTAACATTATTAAGTAAAGAAAACAAAGTCTTGGTGTTACCTGTATTACGAGTAATTAACTGAGTGTAATAATTAGACTTGGTTTGAGCTATACAATCCTTATAATAGAGAAGATGATTTTTATACATCTCTTTGTGGACAAACAGTCCGGATTTTTTAAACAACCTTTCAAGTTGCCTGCCCTTAGCTTTCAGAAGCCGAAGTTCAGGCGTAAACCAAGGGGCAGAAAAAGAAAAAGAAACAGAACGGGTTTTTAGCGGAGCCAGAGAATTAAGAATATCATTAAGACAGGTGTTATAATATGAGACCAGTTCTATGGGAGTGGATAAATTATAAAAGTCCATTTGGGAATCGATTCTAGAAAACAGCAAATTCAAGTTAATATTCTTAATGTTGCGAAAGGCTATGAGACGTGGAAGCTTAGGAACAGAAAAGGTAAGTTTGGCATTGAATGAAAGAAGAAAATGGTCGGTTATAGTGAGTTCATCTGCTGTAAGATTGAGAGGAATAACACCAGAGCAGCAGATCAGGTCCAAGATATGTCCTTTACAATGAGTAGGAACATCAGTGTGCTGCTGGTATCCAAAACTCTCCAGGCAAGATAAAAAGTCTCTAGTGAGAGGGATATTGATATTGTCCAGATGTACATTAAAATCCCCCAGCAGAATTATATTTGGGGTAATTACAGATAAATGAGTAAGGAAGGTAACAAGATCGTTCAAAAAATTGTTGTTTGACTTAGGAGGACGGTAGACAGTTGCAATAATGGTAGGAACTGGGCCAGACAGTTGACACACAGTCGATTCAAAAGAGCTAACAGCAGGAGCAGACAACGGCAGGACTTTCCACTCCTCGCGATAAATAATCGCGACACCACCTATTCTATATCTCATTCATACATCACACTCTTTGTCATTTCCCAACACCAGGGGTTGGCGAGCGAAGCGAGCAGGGGGCGGAGCCCCCTAGTACTGCATATTGTGTTCATAAAAATTACTTATGAACACTTTGAAATCACTTCAGATTTTTTTGTTTGGCAGCTCCTGACTACCCGGAACTAGAAAACCCCTACATGTCATATACTGTTCAACTCGTCTTGATGTCTAGTGATACAAGACATCAAGCTTTTTGAAGTTTCCCCCCATTTTTGACCTGACCAACCTGAAAATCCCTCATTTTTAGGCTATTTGTTTATTATATTTTGTGCAGGAAATTACACTTGCAATTAAACCAATAGTTGTCTTTAGCAAAAAATGATCAGAAGGACTTGAAGTTGTGCATGGCACATCAGGTGAACCCAGGGATTCACCCCCTAATTGGTATGAGGGGGTCAACGTTTCTCCTTTTCACAAAACTTTGAAGAAAGTGGGGATCACTAAGATATTCTTGTGGAGTGTTGTTTCATGCTGTTTCAAGGTTGCTGATCATGAATATGAAGGTATTTTTGATATTTGATTCTTTACTGGTGGCCCTATCCCTCTAAGAGCCCTCCCAGAAGGTTAGAAATGACAAATATCAAACATAAACATGTGTGGTATCTTTTTGGACTATTTTAATATCACTGATTATGCATCTGTTGTTATTTTTGACCCTTTACACAAGTACAAATGATCTAGTCCTCTATGGTCTGCTATCTGAGGGAGAAAATGACAATTTTTTATTATAATTGAGAATATTTACACTTTACATTTAAATTGAAGCATACATTTGAATATTTCATGCAATTATTCCTGTTTATTATGTACCTCATTAAGTAAATTGTTACATTTCTTATGAACACCTCAAATTAGGACGGCTTACACTAATTCAGACTTTTTGACACTTTATTTCAATTTTTATCTGCCTCAAAAAGCCCCTTGAGTTGGCTTGAGGCTTAATGGATTCTGCAACATGCCCTCTACAGCCTGCAATAAGGAGGCAGTTGAGCATGTGTGGGATTCATTGAGGCTTTCTGTAACATGCAGACATGACAGACGACAGCTTTTATGTGACTCTTCATATACAGAAGACGTCTTTGTACGAAGACCAAAGTGGATGAAAGAAAAGTGGAGGGCAGCGGGTACACACCTTCTCTGGCAGACTCAGGTAGGCATTAAAACATGAACAAAAAACACAAGAGTCCAGTGGACACAGCTTGAGGTTCTTACTAGTTGCATGGGGACTGTCTCTTATGTTTTAATGCATCAAAACTTCTTTTCTTTCATGCACCTTTTAATCTGGTTACATTGTTCATCAAGGCTTTATTGAATTTATTTAATTCGGAACTTAATTATATTAAAAAAACATATAAATAATGAGCCTACCAGGGTGTTGACTATGATGGACAGATTTTCTTGTTATAGTTATTCAACACTTGTATCAAATAAAACACAAACAGAACAGAAGCTCTTTAATTAATCTTCTCTGAATTCTGGAGATCTAAAATTGGGTTACACTGCAGTGCTTGTCTAAGATGTGCTTCCTGTTCATTTGAGGACAAAGAGGACTTTTTCATTTATGTTAAGTAGAATGCCCAGAGGGGGCTGGGCGGTCTCGTGGCCTGGAACCCCTGCAGATTTTATTTTTTTCTCCAGCTTTCTGGAGTTTTTTTTTTGTTTTTTCTGTCCACCCTGGCCATCAGACCTTACTCCTTTTCTATGTTAACTAATGTTGCCTTATTTTAATTTTTTATTTTGTCTTTTATTTTTCTTTTCTTCATTATGTAAAGCACTTGGAGCTACTTTTTGTATGAAAATGTGCTATATAAATAAATGTTGTTGTTGTTGTTGTTTTACTGCAGATTCCTGCATTCTGTTTCTTTGGAATGGTTATAGAGGAGGTGTCTCCATTATTTAGTGAAATCCAGCAGTTTTTCATAAAGCTGACAATTTTAGATCAACTTAGGCTTTAAATGAGCAACGGACTCTGCTCTTTGTGAACTCTATAATTTTTTTATAAGGCTGTTGGGTAAACTGAAGCAGTCTTATTGAATCAAACCCTAATGACTGAATCGTCTTCTGAAAAACATAATACTACAACCTCACTAAGTGTAACAACATTGCAGGGGAAATAAAAAAAATGGCAACCTAGTTTTTTCATCCATCTACTTTGAATCCCAACATGGCCCAAAGCCTCTCCCATCAGGTGCAAAGTAGAAAACAACTCTGGACAGTTTGTCAGTCCGTCAGAGGGCACATTCACACACCGGAGGCCTATTCAGAGTAACCAATTAACCTAACGTGGACATCTTTGGGACAAGTAAGGGAATACTGGAGTACGTAAATAGAAAGCTATACATGGAAAGAACATGCAAACACCCCACATAACTACACGGGGGCTATGTTTTGAATACAAATCTCTAGAGATTAATTCTAGAAAAAAAATCATCAAGGCATGAGCAGCATGACGATGCATTGAAAAAAAGCTCAGTACATGTTGTCTTTCACGTTAAATGCTGCGGAACGATCTCTCTGTCTGTCATGGGAAAATTAAATTTTAACTTATTTAAAAAAATAAACAGCAAAATGGATTAATGAATTCCAAAGAAATTAATAATGATGGATGCCCCCATGTCAATCAGGTTCTGTAACTATTATCTGAAGTCACTTGCACAATCATGTCTCTATGCTGTATGCCATTTCAGGGTGTGGTTCAGCTCCAGGTTAGCTGTGTTTCGATTTTAAAAGTAAAACGTTCCCCAAACATTCTGGATGTGAGAGCTACTGCTGAAATAAAAGGGAAGGTGGGATATGCTATAGTGGGCCTGTGTTCTTTAATAGATCAGCCATACCAGAGGTACAGCATGTACTCTTATACAGGGGTGGGCAAAAGTAGGTTTACAGTACAGAAGCCTGGCAATTTGAGCACTTATGAAATTGCACCTAAGTGCACAGTGCCATTGAGACATTCTTTTAGGTCTATAAAGTGTCACACACGTGCAAGTGGGAGGCAGCTGAAGGGTTTATATAATCGTAACAACTTATTCGACCAGGGGGTGGAGGGGTGCACTGACTCTCTTTCTCAGTTCCCTACAGACCGCTCCCGGGAAATCCCGCCAAGTGCCAAAGCCCAGAAGAAGACACTTCCGGTCCCCTCCCCGAGGGCGACAGCACTTCCGGTCAACTCTCCATAAAAGCTTCTCCCCTTCCTCTGGTCATCAGTTCTGTCATTGACTCAGTAGTGTAAACTACCCTGTGCTATTCTGACAAACTACCCTTTTGCAGCCTGGATTACAATATACAGGTGGCTGCCCCAATCCTTCTTGCGATGTCTGGAGTCTCTTTTTGTGACAAAAGTTAATAAAGCTATTCTAATAATCATAACCTGCATGTCTTTTTCCATACAAACAACTGTAAACCTATTTTTGCCCAGCCTTGTATTTCCAGAAAACGTTATTAAGTCATTTTTAATGGTAGAGAAAAAAGTGCACATGCTAAACTTGACACTTCCTTCTGTCTAACAAAAAACAATGATTGGTTTATATTACTGGCTCCAGAGAAACTGCAAGCACAGGCAGATGGACATGGTGATAGTGTTAATTGTTTTTGTTGTCCTGCCAATCTCTAAAGAAATGTGAACATATTGCTCCTGTTCTATATTCTCTTTTCTTAATTGATTTTATGATTGTGGTGTTGATTTTGAGAGCAAAGTAGAAAATGGCACATGAACTCTCAGATTTGATTTTATTGTCATGCCCTACAGACCTAAGAGGCAGAGAGAGTCAAAGAGGGAGCTGTTTGGTTGTCTACTCACATACCTTTAGAGTGATACTATTGTAAAGGCTGCAGGCTTCATCTACCAAATCAAATGTTCCTGACCAGGGGCCTCATACATAACGCCGTGTGTAGAATTCACACTATAACATGACGTAAGCACAAAAGCAGAAATGTGCTTACACACAAAAAAATCCAGATGCATAAATCTGTGCGAACGCCAACTTCCACGTTCTTCTGCTACATAAATCCCAGTCAGCGTGAAAAATAACGCACGTGCACGCGCCTGCTGTCCCGCCCCAACTCCTTCCAGAATTACACCTCTTTGAATATGCAAATTAATATAAATAGCACTTAAGGTCAGGCATCTGTGGAAAGACAATGGCAAAAGCACAGGGGAAAATAGAAGAATTTCAGCAAATACCAAGTGGAGGCAAAGGAAAACATACTATTTGTTGATTTAAACTGTGGTGTAAACAACAAAAGGAAGTTGATCGAGTGACATAGTGTGTCGGAGAAACTCGAAAGCTCAAGTTCACAAAGTCGCACAGTCCCCAAAATCAAAAAGAAGTTGTCAGATATCAAAGTCGCCGTGAAAAGGTGAGTCATAGACCACCATCTGAGTGTCATACAGTATGAAAGCTTATTATGGAATATTTTGGGTTCGTTTCCTAGTTCCTCCCTGTGTGGATAGCGCTTTGAGTACTGAGAAAAGCGCTATATAAATGTAATGAATTATTATTATTATTATTATTATTATTATTAGGGTACAGAAAAAAAAAGGCACACAGTGTGAAAAAAGCATGAAATGTCAACTTTAATCTCAAAATTTCCACTTTAATCACATAGTTTATTTTGTCATTAAAGTAGAACATCATAAACTTCATCTTAAAATCGTTTAATTTACTAGTTTCTCCTATCCCATCGTAACTAAAGTAGCATATTAAATGCTTTGTTTTGTATTTGATCTTTTATGTGGGTGAATCACTACGTGCTTCCGGGCTTTCTCTTCCTCCGACAGGACACAGAATCCATTACATTCGTGATATTACAGTTCTACAGAATAATTAAAATACTGAGATGTATACGTGATATCATTATCATGATGATAGGAGTTAAAGCATGTTATTAAACATGGGAACATGGTGGCACAGTGATTGTTCATGCCTCATGCAGGATGCTTGCTGCGCCGTGTGTGACCTTCAATGAAATGCTTTATTACAGAAGTACTGTGTCTTTCAAACATACTAACCCCCAATTCCTGTCCTTACTTTTCTTTCTCCAAATACCCAATTGCCACACAATCAGCTCTGTAATAGACGTTAAGCCATCTGTAAGCTTAGAACGACGATTATTCTATCCATTTATCCTTCCAGTGTCACGCCAGCCACAGCAAGAATACAGCGCAAGGCAGGAACAATCCGTGAACGAAGCTCCAGCTCCTCACTAAGTGTTGTGGCACCGTGTAGTTAAAGTTTTACCTGTATACTATAATAAACATATTTTGCTGCGTTTCATCTTAAAAATGATATCGCCATCATATGTAAATACGTGCTTTATAAAGTGGCTCAGGTTGTGCAATATTATAATTGTATCGCAAGTTTACAGTGAGGTGATTGTACTTATAAGTACAAACAGTTCTACAAGGAGCACTTGATGGACTGATTGAGTGCGTTTATAGTTCTTGGGATGAAGCTGCTTGTGAACCGCGAGGTCCATACAGGAAAGTCTCTGAAGCGTTTGTCGGATGACAGCAATTTATATAATGAATGGCTGAGGCAGTGTGTGCTTGATGCTTTATACCGATAATTCTCTTTCCGATCAGCTGCTGTAGAGCTGTGATTCACACTCAGATACAGTGATATAAATACTCCGAGTGGTGCAGTGAGAGTAATATGGAAAAAGATGATCCAATGTGGCAACCCCTAACGGGAGCAGCTGAAAGAAGAAGAAGGTGCAGTGAGAGTAACAACGCTAAAGCAGCTATTGGTATTTAGAATAGTTTGATCATTCTGTGGACCATTATATTGTTACAGGTTAATTACAATCAGATGCATTAAACTAATAAACAATATGCGGTTAATTTCAGTGTACAGTGGAACCTTGGGTCATGACCGTAATTCATTCCAAAACTCTGGTCATACTCCAATTTGGTTGTGACCCGAAGTAATTTCCCCCATAGGATTGTATGTAAATACAATTAATCCGTTCCAGACCGTACGAACCGTATGTAAATATATATTTTTTAAAGATTTTTAAGCACAAATATAGTTAATTATACCATAGAATGCGCAGCGTAATAGTAAACTAAATGTGAAAACATTGAATAACACTGAGAAAACCTTGAACAACAGAGAAAACTAACATTGCAAGAGTTCGCGCTATAGCGCTACGAACCGCTCGCTAAAAACACTTTTTTTTAATGAGTTTTAAGCACAGGGAAAAAAATGAACATTTGAAAAATCCATAATTTAATAAACAACCAAGAAAAGTAACATTGCAACAATGCACGCAACGAACCGATAGCTGTAAACAGAAGTGAAGTGGAGGTTAAAATCCAATAGGAAAAAGTCTTCATTAAATACAACGAGGTTAAAACAATGCTGGAATCAGTCTCTTTAAAAACAAGCATGGTGCATTCTTTAACTGCCTTCTTGGCCTTATGCCAACCCTCTCTCACGCGTGTGTGTGTGTCTCTCGCGCGCGTGTCTCTCTCTCGCATATGTGTGTGTCTCTCTCCTGCTCTCTCTCTCTCTCTGTCTCGCTCGCTGCACAGGGAATGCACAGGGAGAGACTACTGAACACGTGTGTAATTCATCGGCATGCACAAACCTAAAGGGAAACTGGCTTGTTCGTATACCAAGTGAGTGGTCGTGAACAAATGCAAAAGTTTGGCGAACTTTTTGGTCGAGCAGAGAACTTGCGTACAACAGGGTATGAGCTACCGTGGAAATGTGCGTAGCTTTACGCCAAGTTTAGGTTTTATACATTGCAATTTGAACGTGGAAACGTTCTTACTCAACATTTTTGTGCGTATGCACCGTTTATACATGAGCCCCCAGCTCTCTGTGTTTATGACGTGAGGATGAAGGCAGACACATTCAGCCAGCAAAGGATAATGTAATGAAAGCATATTTACAAAAGTGGACCACTTTTCACTAGTTATTTTTTTCTACATCCTCTAGACATCCATGATTGGTTAACCGGTGTCTTTAAATTGTTCCAGTCTGGGTGTGCACAGATGGTACTGTAAGTGTAATCTGCAATAAACAGCAAGATCTGCCATCTTGTCTAAAATTGACCCCTATCTTGTAGCCAGTACTGCCAAAATAGGCTATAAAATGATTATATCTATCTGGCTTGCATTTGGCTTCGGCCCTCCATGTATCCATCCATTTTCTAACGTGCTCAAGCTAAGTGGTGCCTTTTCCTTCACCCGTGTCATGGCACAATCTTTATGCAACATGAAAGTTACACTGCATTACATTTTTTGACCAAAGCCTTAGATTTTTGAAAAGCCAAGGTCACAGGCTTGTTGATACTACATTAACAATGTCAATCAACACTTAGCATTACGCCCTTTCTGTAGTGTGCTTTGTACACATCATGATATCAATTTAAATATACTGGGGAAGTGAAAAGGACAGATAATCCAACAGAGCTAATGCACGATGAAACAGATTGAAGCGCCACAAACCTGTCATCACAATTTACAGTGTATGCTGTGGCTCTAGTGATAACATACAGCTAAGGATGTTGTTTTTAATAAGTAAAAGTAATTAGTAGCTGTCACTGTGTCTTCTCAGTAGATAGACATTTACTCAAGCCCATGATATTTCTGTGGTACATGTCTGAAATAAATGGAGTACCTCCAGACGTTTTAGATTTGTCTTTGATCTTCTTCATCACATATAGTGAAAGACTGTGAAAGTGACATTTGTTCCGTGATTATTATCTAGTTGTCTAGATAATTCACCCCAGGGCAGCAACATTCAATAATGTCAGATAAAACAGCTTGCTGCAAGAAACCACAACCTTTGGACTTCAAGGTTGCCTCAGATGGGGACAAGCAGTGAGGTGATCTGCATAGCCTGTCTCCCTTTAAAATGGCTGCATCTGACACAGATATTCTGTTTTACAATATGTGTGGAGTCTCAAGATGTGAATTAATACTTGATAACACTGTTGGCTTGATGTATCAGTAAGTTTATAAGGTTTTTATTTTTTTGTTTGGACCCCTGCCACTTACCTTATGTGTATTTTTCAAAAGACGGATGGATTGGTGAATATACTGTACAGTACATCTCATTTGAGTTCTTATTAATAAATTGATATTACATTTTTTGACATTGGTGTCTGCTTTCTGTTATTTTAAGCTGCACTATTATAGTCAAGATTTTACCTTCTTCATATTACTTTATCACTGATTATAAGTTACTAGCCGAAGCCCACCGTAGCATACGGCGGTGTAAGAATAGGAATGGAAAACGGTGAGAAAGGAATTCAGAAATCAAGAAGAAATAAATACTTCTTGAAAGATGCAGTTGTGAATAGGTGTTTTGGTGGAGACGACAGATAATGAGTCGAAAGATCTACTAACCCTAGAAAAAGCCACGTACAACTGACCATGGCTGAAGACTGGTATCAGGTCTGTACTCTGGTCTTTGGGTATCCGACAGTGCATGTAGAATTTCCGGCCAAGCAGGATTACATGTGAAAGTCAGGCTTTCCGAATTTACGTACTATGGCCATGGCATCCTGATTGTTTTGTTGCATGTATCTTGGACTTCCTGGAAATGTGTATGGTAATATGATAATTTTGCCTACATGTACATTGTTATTTTCAGCATTTGCTTGCAGTGCGTCTGATAGTCCTTTGTATTGTTCCACACGCTGATCTTGTTGATGTAATCTGAGATAGTTGAGACGCACGCCCTCTGTTTTAACATACGCATCTACAACATACTGTTGGAATAGTTTGTCTTTGGAGTGCAAAATACTAAATGTATTCCTCATTGCTAATCTGTACACGTAAAACTGGCATTGAGTAAGCCTTATTCGCTTGCCGGTTCTTTTTATTGGGAACATGTTGTAAATCTTTGTGCCAGCCAATGTCTCTGTAAGGGAATAAAAGTGGGTAACCCACAGGATCGCAATTCATATTGTGTGTGGAAATCTGTTTACAGGAGTTGCCTATGGGATAGATGCAAATGTCCCTTTCGGCAGGCGGCTCTCCATCTTCTCCGACGAAAATCGCTGCAATATCGGTGTGACATGTTGGGGCATTGTATCGTCGTAAATCCTGCCTAGGGTTTTCCTTGAAAACCATTTGTACAGATGCTGTTGGATTGGACTGAGCGATTTCATGCATGTGTTTGTATGATTTAGCGAAGGGGTAGATGGTTCTGAGCATGGAATCTAGCTGGAGAAGTAAACTTTCACTGCATGCAGAGTTTGCTTTATTTTGTCAGACAATCCTGTGTAGTGAACTTCTTATTACATTTCTGGCACTCATATAGTTGTTGGGAAGAATGCCTTTTCTTGTGTTTAGCAAGTGAGGTTCGCATTTGAAAAGTTTTGTTGCAGGAATCGCACTGGAAGAATGTGGGGAAAGGTTTGGAAGATGACGAATAGGAATCGAGAAATGCCGTGTCGGCTGCGCGTGGGTGGGACCGGTTTTGAAGTGGAAGCAGGATGAACCGGAAGAGAAATATGTATAAGAGATTATTGATCTGTTTACTTAGCTTATTATTTACTCTGAACTTATTATTTACTCAATACCCTTTTATATTGATCATTTTGTGTTATAAAACTATTCGAGTTGACTATATAAATACAATAAATCAAAATAAAAACAAAAATGTCCCAAGAGCTACTAGAAAATTCGTTGATTGCATATCAGTCAAGTCAGGCACACAGTCATCTGTTAAACTCTGCTTTGACTTGACACAGCACCACAAGAGACATGTCTCCACTTCTTACTCCACTTCTTAGATTAGCAGGACCTCTGGGGGGCAGTCTACTCATTGTCCCAATCCGTCACTTCACAAGTCTTGATGAAAGTTGTGTGTGTCCTAAAGCAATGAACTCGCTCCACAGTTCTGCTTGTGAGACTTTCCACCTATGTTAACATTCATATCCAGGCTATTACTTTCTCTGTTCTTTCTTGTTTCCTAGCTGTTGTATTAACAGGCAAATGAATGCCCAGGGGCACCAGAACTGTTGGGCTGGCAACACCATCAAAAAACCTAAACTAGGCAAACACTGAAGTCACACTTCACATGCTTTACAAGCACCTCGATGACTAAATCTGATCATCAGCGCTAATTAGTTGGATCACAAAACAAATATTAAAATTAAACACAAAAAATAAATTAATAAAAATTAAATATATTAACTGTTAATTCCTGCAAGGGTGCTGGCTTGCTGAGCAAAAAACCTTCTGTACAATCAGTGGTGACACCAATTAAGAAAATGAAAATGGATGACAGTCAGCTTAGTGGGAGCAGTAAAAGAAAAATGAAACAAGAAAAAGAGTCTAAATTTGCAGCCACATTACAAAATGTGTCTGAGTATGGTGAAGCACCCCAGGGGTCCATGGCAGTGCATGGGTTTAAAAGCAGTGGAGCAGCTTGGACCTTGTGAGTGTATAAAAAAAAATCATGTGGCCGTGGAGAATCTAGTGAGGGAATTGGCTAGTTGCATATCACATGCACAAATGCAGTTAGCGCAGCCATCCCTCATTTGAACCTCCGTCGATCATTAGGCACACCTGCACTCACTGAGCATAAAAGGGGTCCGAGTGCGAGATTGGGAGGCTTGAAAGAACAAGAAGAAATCGAGGAAGTGATGTAGGGAGAGTGAGAAAACAGTGCTGAATTGGGTTGGGACCAGTGTGGGCAAAAGGAGTCGAGCAGTCATGAACGTCCCATGGAAGAGCACAAGTAGAGTCATTCCAGGAATGGATCAACCCCTGCTGATTTTCTTGTGTAACAGTGATGATTGCATCCCTGCTATATTCTGGACTGAAGTATGGTGGCAGGATGATGCCTATCGGGTGAGCAGGGTGACAAAGGAGAAGAGAAAAGATGGCACTGGGAGAGGAATAGAAGGAAACAATTCTCGCTGGTTTTATTCCTGCTTTTATCCTATTTTTTCTTTACTTGTTAATTTTAACTTTCTTACAATGGCAGTTTTTTTTATAGATTATTTATTTATTAGAAGATTTTTGCACTATACCACACTCATTGTCCTAGTCCATCCTTGGTTCATGATTATCAATGTACTGGGAAATGGGTGATGCCAAGGCTATGGGCACCGGTGGCAACACACTAAGGTTGCTAGATTTTTTATTAGGAAAGATAAAGCTTCCTAACCATCAGAAGTTAAGATAAATTAGTTAATATTAGCTTGGCCAGGTCTAAGGGAGAGGCTAACATTATGGGAGCAACACAACTACCCAGAAACAAGAGGCTGATGTTAGTGAAATAATGGTGGTCAGATGATGATGATGGAGTACATTCTCCACCTGCTGATCAGCAACAGAAACCTTGCAGCTTTTCTTTAGACCTCCCATTATGGGGATCATTTTAGGAGTGAGGCAGAGAAGTGGCTATTCAGCCAGGATCTTCATTTAAGAAAGAAGTTGTTTTGTACTTTGCTTATTTTTGTACTTATTGTTGCCCAAGTATATTTGTAGAATGGGTTAAGGAAAGAGAGCAAAGAGTTTTGTGTTTTTGAAATGGTGACCCTGTTGTTTTTGCTGGCTATCCCATCCATTATCCACACTACCTCTCTGTCAATGTGTCTGCACTTATGAGCTGAGAATTTGTTTTGGGTCTGAATGGATTCTATAATTGCAGAAACTCCTTGCTGGGTTGTAACCATTGAGCCATATTGAACTTATACTCTTACTTAAAGATGGTCCATTTGTAGTGCATCAATTATAAAGAAAAGCCAACACAGCAGAAGTTAAACAACAATCCTTTGTGTTGTGCTGTACTTCAACTCTTGATCAAGTCTCAGCCAGTTCCTCCTGCCAAAGTGCACACTGCTCCTTTATATATTACAGTAGATAGAAACAGCATGTGGTGTTGCCCAGGTAAGTAATGCTAAGCTCTTGTCATTTTGTCTGCTAGTCTGCCTTCAATCTGTATGAATGTTTCATTTGCTCTGAGCCAGCAGGTGTCACTGGTGTGCAAAGCATAGCACACTGAAAACAAAAACCAGTGGGATCACCAGGGTCAAAATTTTGGCTCACCTATCTTGTCCATATGGTCTTCTTCTTCTTTTGACTGCTCCCATTAGGGGTTGCCACAGCGGATCATCTTCTTTCATATCTTTCTGTCCTCAGCATCTTGTTCTGTTACACCCATCACCTGCATGTCCTCTCTCACCACATCCATAAACCTACTTTTAGGCCTTCCTCTTTTCCTCTTATCTGGCAGCTCTATCCTTAGCATCCTTCTCCCAATATACCCAGCATCTCTTCTCTGCACATGTCCAAACCAACGCAATCTCGCCTCTCTGACTTTGTCTCCCAACCGTCCAACTTGAGTGACCCTCTAATGTACTCATTTCTCATTCTATCCATCCTCGTCACACCCAGTGCAAATCTTAGCATCTTAAATTCTGCTACCTCCAGCTCTGTCTCCTGCTTTCTCTCCATCATATCTGCTAACTCTCTCCCCTTACCAGTCATACTGCCAACATTCAAAGTTCCTACCCTCAGTTCCACTCTCTTTACTTTCCTCCTCTCCTCCTGCCTCTGGACACGTCTCCCCCCTCTTCTTCCCTTTCTCCTTCTTCTTCGGCCAACAGTAGCCCAATTTCTGCCAGCACCCTATTGGCTAACAGTACTGGTGGCGGTCGTTGTTAACCTGGGGCTTGACTGATCCGGTATGGAAATTTGTATTGTTGTCCGCATATTGATTTGGCAAAATTTTTACACCAGATGCCCTTCCTGACGTAACCCTCCCCATTTATCCAGGCTTGGGACCGGCACGAAGAAACACACTGGTTTGTGTATCCCCTGTGGCCTTGGTTATCTTGTCCATATGGTTCTAGACTGCAATTGTGCAAAATTTGGTCCAGATCAGTCAAATGGTGTAGGATTGTATAGGGAACAGACAGACAGATCTTATATTTTATATAGAGAGATTTTACTTTTGTACATATAGTTGAAGGGTATTGTGCTTTGTCTTATTCTGTTGATTTTCTCTATATTTTGAATACTGTACAACTTATAGCTGTTTTCTCTAATATCCCTATTTCTTGTTGTGCATTTTGCTCAGGTTCAGTACATATCTCGTATAAATTACAAGAGATATGCCAAAGTCTTATTTTTTTATTCTATTCTTGGGTATAAAGAACCAGCTGACGCTTCTTATAAAATATTTAAAAAAACAAAGACAATCATTTGAAACAAAGAAAACTTATGGTGTGGTTTGCTAATTTTCTAAATTCTGTATTTGTTTAAAAGAACAGCAAGATTGCAATTTCCAAATTATTAGTAATTGTGATCGATTACAGAGATTTTAGTCTCAATCCACTCCTATTTGCCTCCTTTTGAAATTTAAGATAATGTATGCAGTTCCCATGTGTCTGCCCTTTGGAAGTTTGTTTGCCTTCAATACTGGCTTATTAAATAGTTTTTAGTGGAGTTGGCACATTGCATTTGATTTGTCACTGTGTGTGTTTGGTTTGGGCACCTGGGGGGTGCCATAGAGTCATAAGGTGGCCTGTTTGTTCTACCTGCCTGAAGTTGACTCAGCTGTGGTCTCATGCGCTACAACCTCTTTAGCAACAATTAATGTCTCTGTCTCCACTGTCTGTTTAACTGTCAGATCTTGTTTGAGAGCCACCTTCTGTCTGCCATGCTTCATTATAATTTGAACTTGTACTGCAGTTTTAATTTTTTCCTTTCTCAAGTTAACAGTTATTTTGATGTTGGGAAAATTGCAATTCAATTTGTTTGAAAGCCGCTGATGATCACCTATAGTTCACAGGCATTTCTCATGGATTAGGCATCCTTGTTTGGGTACTTTGATTCTCTATGATGGATCATAGACGGCATATTTTCTGATGAGTTCTTTTGAGTCTCAGTGTAGCATAAGTCCTACCCATGTGAAATGTTTTTTAATGATGATTTTTGAGAGTGCTTATTGGTTAAGTTGTTAGTAGATTGCATTGTTCGAGATGCGCTTTGCGTATTTAATTCTGAGTATGATTCAATAACAGTTTGTCACAAAGCTGTCTAACATTCTTTTGACTTGATTGTTAAATGTCCATGTTTTCTTACCATATAGTAGGATGCTCAGGCACAAGGCTTTGTATATTTGGATCTTTAGTTACCATAATACAGTAAGTGCTTACTTCGCCATATAGTTTTGAGCTTCCAGAAGACTATCCAAGCTTGAGCATTTTGAATTTTAACATCATCGAGAGTATTAGCAACCATTAATCTCAGGTATTTAAAGTCATTTACAATTTCGTTAGACTGAGCTGCGATCTGCACTCAGGGCTGATTACGTTGTCTTTTTTTACGTTTATTTCTAGGCCGATCTCTCTAGCTGTTGCTCTGCTCTCACACAATCTCTCTCTCCAGAAGAGCGATGTTGTCAACAGAGTCTAAGTCTTTAACCCATTTTTTAAGTTTTTGATTACTTTCTCATGGGTGAGTGATGAGACCGAATTGGTCTGCTGACTTGAGTATGATGTAGTTGATTATGATGATGAATTGAAGTGGAGCCAGCATTATTTACATAAAGCAGGTGTTATTCAGAATAACTTGAGATCCTATAAAAAAGGCCTCCTCTAATATGGAAGATGATGTGAAGTTGACCTTGAGGTCTCACTGCCCTCCAAAGACCTCTCATTGACTTCACCTATGGCCTGTCACGTACTCGCGCAGTTTCAAAGACTAAACAATTAGGACTGGGGAACAGCACGCCTTATCTTCACTTCACGTTATGAAACAAGAGGTTACAGTTATTTGTCATGCAAATTTCATTAAAAAAGCACAAAATTGCTTTCCTTCATGATAAAAACTCCAGAGACACATGCCATTGATTTCCCATCCTGAAATGCAAAGATTATGAAGAGTCTTTAAAATAGCTCAATGTCAGCTGAAGGTTTCACTGAGAAGTTCTCACACGCACTCTGCAGCTGCAAGTCACTCATTCACCCAGATGTGATTACTCTTTATCTTTGTCAGACACACACAACTGTACAGCTGACCTCCACTCTGAGGAACAAACAGACCATTGACTCCAGAACTTTTGAGGCAAATAAACTCTGACCCTCCTGAAGTTTTGTTTAGGAAGTTCTGAAAACACACACTAAAGGCCACCACATGAGACACAAGACTGTTTAGTTTATGGCTACGTGTGCTACCCTCAAGCCTGTTTATCCTTCTCTTCATTCAAAGTGTGATTGGTCAACTGATGAAGGATCTAGAGGTCCATATCTGTTTGATTCACACTTTCTACAAATACAGCAAGTAAAGTACTGTTCAGTAGCTGTGGGGGGATTATGTGAAGCCCACCAAGGAGATTATTACAAGTAAGTGGGTGTAAAGGCCCTTTGAAGTTAGGAAACAGGTCTAGTTTGATGTAAATCCATCTGTGATGAACTCTTGGATAGAGACCGATGCTTCCATTACTCTTAGCCTACCAGGTTTTCTGTGCTAGCAGATACCTACAAAGATACTCAAGCTGAACACTGTGGGTTGTCCTTCTGGGCAAATAAAGAGAGAGCTCCCATGGCCACAGCTTTGACAACATGGCCCCACTATATTTTTGGAGGGGCAACACATTAAGCTGATGCTAGGTACAGTTTTGAAAGCTAATCCACAGCACCGATAATGCAGTTGCCCAAACACCCTAGCTCAATATATGTAAAGGACCAACATAAGACATCCTGAGCTTGGATTTGCCTAGCCTGCACAAGATACTGTTTCAGAGCAATTGTGGTTTGTATGTAAAAATCAGATTAGTGATAATTATATAGTACTGAACTGATAAAAGAGAAAATATCTGAAGATGAATCATCATTTCGAAATGCTCCTGGAAAATCACTGCTTGCCTCACTTAGGACTGCACGCTGTTCCTGCTTCACTTCATTTATTAAAATCGACTGTCATAAGCCTTCTTGGCAGTTTCCAATCATGATCATACTTAGTAAGTGTTTACGAAACCATTGTACATTTGGGAAAAAGTGATATCCCATGTTTGTTTACATATCTGTCCAAAGTCGATAAATGTGAGACCCACTCTCTATCTATGCTGAAATACTGTGCACGTTTTCTGGACCAAAAAGGGTTATTTTTGTGGGAACTGCAGGCAAATGTCCGGATTTTTATGCACATTTGCTTCATTCATTTCCTTGAAAATCTTTGCTCTTTGTGGGAGAGTTAATGGAGTACAACTGAGGTGCCGATCAATAGCACTGTTTTGGAGAGGAAGCCTATGGTGTTGTGATAATGGATATTATGTGGTTAAAAGTGCGGTGTGCCAACATCAAGAATGAGCTGCTGTTCACCAGCGTGAGTGCTGTGATTGCCATTTTAGCCTGGATATTTTTATGTGTATAGCAAACTGGGTATTCTCACAGACTTTTGTCCTTTTGGTCTAACCTGTATTGGCACCCTGTCCAGGTTTGTTGGTTGGTTCACCATATGTATCATGATCTCTCACTCCCCGGCACTCTACTGTAAGTTCTTTGAATGTTTCAAATAGCTCATCTTGGACCAGAGTGTGTGATAAGCAGGCATTTGCTGCCTACCTGAATGTTTCAGAGAGGTGGCTGGGTGGGAAAAATGATTTGAAAAAATTCTTCATAAGGTGGTTAGATTGCCTGCATGGAAATGTCCACATGCATGGCTGTTTATAACGTTTCAGGGCAGCAGGGTGACACAGTGCCTAGCTTAGGAGTCCTAGGTTCAAATGTTCATGGTTTGAATGAAAACTTGATGTTGTTCCCATGTTCCTCAAGTATTCTAGTTTTCCTCATACATCCTTAAAATGGATGTTAGGTTAATTGCCATATTTTCATCAACCCCATGTAAGTGTGGCAGCATGTATAAGTGGGTCCTGCAGTGAACTGATACCCCAACCAGACAAGGCTGCAGCCCCCACAACCCTGAACTGGATAGCTGGATTAAAGCATGCATGGTGTGAAGCCCCAGGTGCCTACAGCCGCCCAAACCTGACACAGACAGGCAAGACACAAGTTTCTCCTCACAGCACACCTTTATTTACAGGTGGGCAGGGAAATACTTTCTTCACCCCCCACCAGAGCACAATGTTCATAACACCAAAGCACCAGTACAAAGTCCTTCTCCTCTCTTTGTCATCCGCCTCCAATCCTCCTCCTGGCAAGCTTCGTCCATCTCTTCCTGACTCTGGCTCCCCGAATGGAGTGAGGCGGCTCCTTTTAAGCTGGTCCTGGGAGTGTTCCAGGTGGCTCATTAATCGATCCTGGACTCACTTCCAGGTATGGTTAGAGCCCAATGTAGGGCTCTGCAGCTCCCCGTGGTGGCCCCCATGGAACCCAACAGGGCTGTGCCAAACTCCAACTCCCAGCATACCCTGTGGGAATCCATGGTGCCACAGCCGATAAGGAGAGCTACCCTCTAGCGTCCCAGGGAAGGTATTGCCCTGCTGATGCTCTCTCCCTTCCATACAGTCGGCGTCCCGGTCAGGTAATGGCCATGGCCGCCTGTCACACTGGATAAACTGTCAGTTCTGATCTACGATTATATTCAGTCTTCTAAAGGACAATTTGAATATTGAAAGTAACATATGCTGTACAGAATATGTTCATGCTATCTTTGATATTGGTATTATACAATGGCAGACCTACTTCCATCCTTCATTTCAAACATAGAGGGGTATATTCCCAGCATGAACATACATTTATGAGGCAGGCTGGACATTGAGAGTCCTCCTCAGTGGTTTGGTCATCACAATGGCCTTCACTGTAAGAGCCGTGAATTCTGACATTTTGCCATTTTCCTGCCTGCCTCCCTGTGGACGAACCATAATTCTGTGGGACTTTTGTGTCTTTCTCTGTGGTTTTTGTTTTTTATTATTTAAACTATCTATTAGGGGAATTTCTTTACAGCTTGCTCTCTTATGTGTCCCTCATCCACCGCTGTCCATGTGCACATGCGTTCAGCCTATAGCAGTAAACAACACGGCTGCAACCAAGTGCTCCGCTGCCAACCAGTTTGAGAAGTGCATGATTAAGGATTGCACCTCCATGCTCCCTTAGATTTATATTCCAAACTGAAGAATTTGTTTCAGGAAATAAAGCATTGTGTTGACAAACGCATAATCTAAATGCACATAAACACACATGCACACACACGTTAAAACAGAATTCTAAAAAGCCAGCAAGAAGTGTAATTTGAATTAATGAAAAAATGTTACATGTATCTGCAGGCTGTTGAAATGCGACTTACATACTAATCTCTATTAGAAAACTGGAAGTTGAATGAGAGGCTAGCGTTGCCAAGTAACAGGGACACTGGAGAGTCAGTTCATGATGCCACCAGCCTGCCTTTGTGACTTTTCTCTGGCTTTCAACTACCATGTGGCCTTTTACTAATCCTGAGTGTTATCAGTTTGTTTCTAAAAGAATTTCATTACCAATAATAAATAATACACCATTCTGCAGGAATATCTCCAACATGAATTATAGGCTGGCCAGTACTGACAGTTAACTGCTATATTTCATACATGCACAGCCATTGTTTTGCTCCAGTTCAAAGGTCATCAAATTCTTTGTTGCTCCAGCCTCACATAATAATAATTCTTGCTGTTTCCTCATCAGTTCAGATGTCAAAGGATGGCGCTTTTCTGTATCCTCATGCCATGGAATACAATTCTCTCATGGACAAAAGGTCATAGAATGCTGTTCAGTGAAGCACCAGAGGCAGAGACGTGGAAAGCACCAACATTTATGGTTTTTCAATATACAGATGTGTCAAATAGAGCAGATAATTTAAATTAAATAACAATACTGTAATTTTGAAGTTTTATCTTTGAGTAAATGAAATAGTTCTGCTTTACAAATGAGAGATTTTGGGTATTAAAAAATGTTTATATTGGTACGAGAAAACCCCCACATATATCGTTTGACTCATCTTAATGTCTAGTTATGCAAGACATTGAACTTTTTGGGGTCACCCTCCCATTTTTAGTCCTCTAGGCCTGAAATCCCTTCATTTATATGCCATTTTAGAACATATTTTATGCAAGAAATGACACCCTTATGATAAAGAGTAACCCAATAGGTGTCTTCTGCAATAATGATCAGAAGGACTTGATGTTGTATGGGCTACATCAACCAACCCCAGGGGTTCTCCCCTAATGGGATATGAGGGGTCAAAGTTACTCCTTTTCACAAAACTTCAAAAAAAATGGGGATCGGTAATAATAGGTATATGGTGTGTCGTTTTATGCTATTTCAACGTTGCTGATCACAAATATGATCATCCTTCCATCCATCCATTATCCATCCATCCATCCATCCATTTTCCAACCCGCTGAATCCTAACACAGGGTCACGGGGGTCTGGTGAAGGCAATCCCAGCCATCATAGGGCGCAAGGCAGGAACAAATCCTGGGCAGGGCGCCAGCCCACCACAGGGCGCATACACACACTCACACCCACACACCCAGCACACACTAGAGATAATTTAGAATCGCCAATGCACCTAACCTGCATGTCTTTGGACCGTGGGAGGAAACCCACGCAGACACGGGGAGAACATGCAAACTCCATAGGGTAGGATTCAAAAGTAATGAGCCTCATTTTGTTCTGACGTGAACGTACCTCGCCGCGCGCCCCACTTGCCAGCGACGGTGGGTGTTGGCTTCACAACGCAACGGAGCTCCTACCACTCTGAGCTTTCGGAGCGGTAGGATCGGCCTTGACGGGAACCCCTGTGCGGTAGTGCGTTACACGGCAGAATGGAAAGTTCGTTAGAGCAACGGTACGCGTTGAACACGAAGACCATGCTCATTGCCTTCTTCGGAGTGAAGGGGATCATCCACTACGAGTTTGTCCCGCAAGGACAGACCGTGAATGCTGCTTACTACTTGGAAGTCCTGAAAAGGCTGAAAAGAAGCGTCGCGCGCAAGCGAAGGGACATTAAGGACAGCTGGAAGCTTCACCACGATAACGCGCCCAGCCACACCGCCTTTATCGTGAGCACCTACCTGGCCCGGGTGAACGTTCCGGTGGTCCCCCAGCCTCCCTACAGTCCGGATGTGTCGCCTTCTGACTTCTTCTTGTTTCCGCGCTTAAAATCAGCGCTGAAAGGAAAACGCTTCGACTCGATCGAGGACATCCAAGCAAATGTCAAGGCAGCCCTTGCAGCCATCCCGGAACAGGCCTACGTGGACGCCTTCGAGTCATGGAAAAGGCGCCTACAAAAGTGTATTGATGCAGGAGGTGCCTATTTTGAAGACTATTAATTAGTTGTACCGATTTGCTCAACAAATTTGTCTTTTTGAACAAAGGCTCATTACTTTTGAATCCTACCCTGTATGCTACCGTGGCTGTCCGTTTGTCTGTCCAAGATTTAAATCACCTGTAGCCCGCAAACTGTTTGAACTATTGACCTGAAATTTGGTCCACATATACTACGTGATGTCTACTATCTGCGTTCGGGGTGATGATTGACCTCCAAGGTTATTCTTCTTTTTATTTTTATTTTTTTTTATTGTAGAATCAACTCTCGGCAACAGCCAGCAGGGTGGCTGTGTGGTGCATGCGTACGGGCAGCGTTCTCATCCCTACCACCTTTGCCGTCACTTCCCCTACCTCTTCATATCTTAAATCATTCTTGAGGCAGATTGCAGACTTAAGTGCCAGCTTAAGTGAAAAATTAAGGGAAATGTACTAAACAATTGCTGCACAAACGCTGACTTAATTAGTTTTAACGCAAAAAGATGATGACGAAAGAAGAGAAGAAGCAGGCCAATAGAGTGGAGAAAAGAAGAGCTGATCAGGAAGCAGCAAGCGCATCAACCTTTGAGCAAACAAATGCTATACACACAGAGAAAGAGGATGAAAACTAGGAATGCTCAAGTCAAGTGTATTCACTGCACGTTATCGTGCAGTGCGCCGTTACTGGTATATTATAAACACACTGCTTAAATAATAAACAGTGTTATTTTTCCGCTTTTAATACTCCCAGCCATTCTCTTCCAAATTTCCTCTACTGAAAGACTTATTAGGCAGAAAGAAGCAAAAGACAGAGGTCTAAGCTCTAAGAAGTAAGCTTCTGTGAAATATGCTCAAACTTGTGCTCTGCTTCCTGCAGTCACAGCTCATGTCCTCTAATTTGTTTTTATGCTACAAATAAATAATAAAGTCTATTGTATTAATAATAATAATAATAAGAAGAAGAAGTATCTAGTCGTTTACATGCTCTCATCATATCCATGTCCATGCTGGCTTCTTCTCACATTCCAAACGCAGGCAGAGTAGCTTAATCTGCACCTCTAAATCGTCTCAGTGATGGACTGGCGTCTGCGCCCCACAACACTGTATTGTAATTAACAGGTTTCAAAGAAGACTGAACAAATGAATTTGTACCTAATCAAAAGGTCTGAATGAATAAAAAATTTGACCACAACAATCTGCCTATCAAAATACTGTAATTCCCACCCTCTGACTGTTTTTACATATCCTGCTTTTAGCAGTTAACCGTGATATCAAGAAGTCCTTGCTATCTTGGCCTCATGTGCCACTCTTCTGCATTTCAAAGGCCAGAATGAAAACAGACAGCAGAATATGGGGGTGGATTCACAGAACATGGGGGATCAAAATGTAGCAAGGGCTCTTCAAACATTTAAATGGACTTTTTGGGCTGGACAAAAATACAATCTGTACTCACTGACTGCTGTCATGGAGGTGGTATCTGCTGAAATTACAGTGGGCCCATGGCTCAACACTGGCTTATTTTGCAATAACAGAAATTAAAATGATGTGCTCAGGTTTTGTACCTTTAAAGAATCTTGGAACCTTAACCAAAGTCTAAGTGGACCTTCTTCTGGGCACATAAGCCTCTGCATGTCTTTGTCTGCCGACTTCTGCTTTAAAGTAAAGTGAGGTCTGAGAGGAGCTTTTATGCATAGTAATGCATAGTGTAAATCGGAATGGGGTCTGAATGAACAAAAAGGTTTCACCTGACTTTTTCTAATGACTTTTAGCTTAGAAAAACAGTAAAGAAACAAATGGGCTGTCAAGATGACCTTTGTTGAAGTTAAAACTTTCTTTGTCTTGTGCAACTAGTATATCAGAATCCATATCAACTGTGACGGTGAAAACAGCTTGTGCTCAGAGCAGTTGCAGTCCTTTATTATGGTCCAGACCCTGTTTTGGAAGGGTTTTGCAATGATGTGAAGGAATGGCAGACTCAATTTCTTTTTCTTTCTTTCTTTCTTTCTTTCTTTCTTTCTTTCTTTCTTTCTTTCTTTCTTTCTTTCTTTCTTTCTTTCTTTCTTTCTTTCTTTCTTTCTTTCTTTCTTTCTTTCTTTCATGGTGTGCCTAATCCAGTGGAGGCACTCGTGTGCTTTTTCAGAATGACGCAAGTTGTATGGATCATCGAAAGCTCATAAGCAGTTGACAGTTTCTACCGTTTTATGTCTGACACTGATGGGGTTTTAGATCTGTGTGTCTCATGATGTCCACTACTGTCAATATTCCTTCCATCTAGTTGTTACAATTTTGCCAGATCTTCCACTACATTCCTATGTGCAGGTTCATTGTTGGTGTTGATTAGCCCATTCACTGTGGTGGGGTATCATAAGAAAATGTAATGATTTTGTGGCTTTACCATCTGGGGATTAGGTATTGTAGAAGCCTTGTAATCTTTAGTATGTAAAATCTGAAATATAAGTTTATTTATTTTTACCTAGTCTTACCATCTGTACCCAGCTCATTTGGAAATCCCACATAAAGTACCAGAACTCGAGGTTTCAAGACAAGCTTAGTGGGAGCTTACAGTATGTGATGAAGACCATACTTTAATTAATAAATACTGTTGGTAGTAATATTAGTATTAATAGTGTCATGTGTTCAGGATACAATGAAGTTCTTACTTGCATATCTGACCAACATATATCACACTGCCTTTCTCTGGTGCCATGATAAACAAGAGTGTATTATACTGCAGCTACCTAACTTCATCTGTCAATGTGCTCAAGGGCTGTGTGCAGGCATCATCCACTGACTCAAGAATTCGATAAGCAAACTAAAGAGGGTTGAGGAAGCTCAGAATAGAATTTATGATGTTAAAGGTGTCACGCCTTTCCAAACCAGTGAGTCTAACTAGGTATAACAGCCACCCTTAAGTAATAGTAATGTCAGCAAAGTTAGATAGGGAGAATAAGACATTGAAAAGACTGGCTCGAAATATTCCTTAACTGAACTAATACATGCGGGAAATGTTTGAAGTAACTCCAAAAAAAACATCCTCATGATGACAACCCCCATGGGAGTCAGTCCCTCCCAATGAACAGACCACACAATTCCATTTGATGACACCACTCGGATTCCTCATGGAAAGTTGAAATGGTTAAGCCAGCAGCCTGCCTGTGATTTTAACCAAATCACTCACTCTGTGTGCAGAGAAAGGGAAAATCAGAATGCCTTTCCCAGCTGTGCATTGCGGCCACATGGCGTTCTAGCAGGGATTCTTCTTTGAAAAACACAAGTGATGAACTCATAGTCTGGAATGGTGCAGATCGAGCCTGAAGAGCCCTACTAATGAAAGTCATTAAGCTCTCTCAACATGCACATTTTAGGGTGTATTTCTGGTACAAAGCGGAGCAAGGGGTAATAGTTTTTTTTTTTTTTTACAAACACAGAGTAAATTAAAAGAAAATATTTCTTAATGACACAAAACCTGCAATGGGTTCTTTAAATACTTTTAAGAAAATAAAAGAAAAGAATGAGGACTTGCAACAAGTTTGACTAGCTTCCTTGTAGTTTTAGATCACAATCAATTTAGAATGTAGGGTAAAAATGACAAACATGCAACTGCATTACCTTTGTTGGGAGACCCGCATAAGCAGCACGAAATTCTCTTTTGTATTTATGGATAAATAAAGTTAAATGTGAAAATAAAAGCCAACTGCATTAAACTTTGCCTTTACATTCAAGTTCTTTTGGCACTTTTGACATAATAAAATCTGCTGTTTTACCCCAAAGAGGGACACATAGTGCCTTTGGGAACGGATTCCAAGTACACGTTACATTGCGTTCTGTGTCATTTTGCATGTAAATAAATAAACAAATAAACACTTTTCTTTAGAGGTTGGTCCTTTTTGGCCAAGAAATACAAAACATACATTTAACTTTTTAAACTGTTTTTTCTAAGGAAAGATTATGCATAGATAAAAGATTCTCTTGAGTTCAAAAGTATAGGTATCTGTACAGCGACCTCTATCAGCCAGCAGCGGGACTGCAAAATGTATTATGGAGAAAAAAGATTAGACTTTCAGAATATTAATGTAACAAAAATACACAATTGCAACAGAAAGCACTGTTCATTGTTGACATTGTAACCTTAGCAGTGTTGTGTGTTTCCTTAGTAATTAGGAATGTTGTTGCAATGATAAACTGTACAATTGGCAAGCCACTCTGACCCTGACTAGGAACTGCCATTATTGACAAAATTGAGTGCCCCCCAGAATAAAGCACAAAACGTTGCCTACAAATAGGGTCCTTTTTTGTTTATTTTCATTTATATTTCTACCATTATGATGGTGTCATGATGATCACCACCATTTTATTTGTTTTTCATGTGCACCACCATTTTGAGGACATAATGATGCTGTCTGTTGCTAGGCACATGTTCCAAAAGTTACTGTACATTGCTGCAATTTATATAAGATTGCCTTGGGCTTAATGATGTCCAGACTTTGTGTAAATAAAGGAAAGACTTCGGGCGAGTTCAGAATCTGGTTGTAACTTTTCTTGTTGTCCTATGAACGTTGGTTAATGATCTCAGTTCTTAGTGTGCTGACCTCTTATTTGCCCGACATCCCCGTGATATACCCTTTCATAACAAACAATGTCTGCCTTTCTCCATAAAAGTAATCCATGATGACCTGAAAGGAAGAATCTTAACGGTTATGACAAAGAGAAAATTAACATGCCATGCTTTTCATTTCAAATAGAAGATAACTGGATGTGAACCAATGCTTGAACTGGATTGTGGTATACTGGTTAGCAGGGTGCCAGGTATGACAGTCCCGTTCCAGGCGCAGTTACCACTTGTGAGGTGTTGGGGTGGGATTTATTCACTTTCTCTAGTTTCTAGCTACTGTACATTCCAAAGATACACGTTACACTGTCTGGTGATTGCCTAAGTATGAGTTTGGGTGGGAGTGTGGGTGTCCAGCTTTGAGTTCTGCTTTACACTTAACACTGCCACGATAAGCTCTGCCTCCACTTAACTTATTAGAAAGATGGACAATCTACCAAATTAAAAACAAGACAATTAAATGATGTACTTTTATTCTGTTTAGCACTAGAAAGAGCCTAGAAAGTAAATTAAAACTAAAATATGAGCAGGCGTTATTCTCTGTCCTTCTAGGTGATAACTTTGACATTAAAGATTACATTTCTCTCAGCCTCTTAAGCAGATCTACCTGTTGGATCGTGAGATGATAAGGAGGATGACTATTATAATTCTTTATCCCTGGTATTATGTTTTCTAGTTGGCCATGATGAGGGAGGGAGTCACATGAGGAAAAAAGCCAAAGATTTCTTTTTTTCTAGAACTAAGTTATTATGCATCTAAGATGCCCTTTTCGATCAATGCTGGCTGAAGACCTACCAACACTGTGCTTGGCCTTATTGACGTCTTCATAATTTAATCTGTTTGTAATGAAAGGTAACAGATGGAGCTCCCAGGAGTGCAAATTAAGGCCTCAGAGGTTACAAACCAAATAGCTCTATGTTTAGATGCATTAAAAAAACTAAACAGAAAGAAAGGATTCTGGTAGCACAGAACAATTGAGGTAGCAAAGCAGATTATCATTATAGTCACCTTAGTAGTTTGGCTTGGAATCAAAAAGAATGACCACGTAAACACCTGTCCCTCACAACAAACTAACTGTCTACGCTGCAAGCTCAGAATTGGAATTCAATTAACATACACTCGCTCAAACACTAGGCATTCAGACACAATTTCTACATCTTTCCCTAGTGAACTACCTCAGCATAAAACACTGAAGAGCCATAAGATGGACTCTTATTGGTAACTTCATGCAGGGTACTGATCCAAATCTACCAAAAGAGTGTATTCAGCCTTCTGGACTGTGGGCCTCACTTTATGATATTACAGTTAGGCCTGATCTTTACACTGCATCACCTGTATCCTTCAACACGTCACTCTATAGTCAGCCAACACACAAAGCAGGGCATACATACATAAATTGGATTTAGTAATTAAAATTTGGATTAAAATTGGATTAATTAAAGGATTAAAATTTGATGTGAAGGAGATCATTGATACTGGTTTATCAAATCATTTGCTGTTACTATTTAATATAGAAATAATGATAGAAAATATTTATAAGAAGCATATTGTTAAAAACGCTTCTTTGATTCATCTGCAGCTTCAAAGTTTACAAACATTCTAAGCAACCAGTCCATTTGTAGTGCTTACTAAAATAGTGAGAGTAACATAAATAGTAAGGTGGAAAATTTTAATACTAAAGTGAGATCTGCTGCTGCTGACATAGTTGCACCTGAAAAGACAGTTAAAAAATCCTCTAAAACTATTAAACCATTGAAGACCGAAAGAGTGTCTGATCTAAAGAAAACATGCTGGAGAGCTGAGCGGAAATGGAGAAAAACTAAACTGATTATCCACTATGAGATATTGAAGCCTAAAATAACAGAATACAACAACATAGTCCATCTTGAGAGGCGTCGTATTTCTCTAAAATTATAAATAATAAAGCTGGTAATCCCAGAGTTTTATTCTTTACAATTGATCGTCTGCTAAACCCAGGTCACTCAATGGAATGCCTCCAAAAAACTTCCATGTGAAACTTGTGAGGCTTTTGCTATATTTTTTAATCACCAAATTAATTAGAAATAATATAGTACATACCCCCAATACCATCCATTTTCCAACCCACTGAATCTGAACACAGGGTCACGGGGGTCTGCTGGAGCCAATCCCAGCCAACACAGGGCACAAGGCAGGAAACAATCCTGGGCAGGGTGCCAATCCACCGCAGTACCCCCAATACCGATCCTCTTAAACCCCAGTATTCCATTTTAAGCAAATTAAATTCTTTCACTAGGATAGATTGACCTGATTTATATAAAATAATTTCTAAACTGAGACCCTCCACTTGCGTCCTTGATCCAATACCAACAAGTTTTTTCAAAGAAGTACCTGATGTATTATCTGAGAGCGTTCTTGACAGTAAATTCATCATTAGATATGGAGGTCTTCCCAGACTGCCTTAAGACTTCTGTTGTTAAACCCCTGCTCAAGAAAAATAATCTTGACTTCTCTGCTTTTGATCCCCCGCCTATCGCGGAAGTTATGTTCCATACCCATAGGTGAAAATCCGCGATATAGAAAGACCATATAAATAAACATTTTTTTTATAGTTTAAGCCTTAAGATACCCCTCCCACACACTTTAAACACATGTGAACTTGTAATGGCGAGCGACGTCCGTGTAACGCTTTCCTTCCCAAAGCATATCCAGGAGTTTTACCTTCTCCTGAATGGTCAAGGTCTTCCTCTGGCGCTTAGGTTCACTACTACCAAAGGGCTTAGAAGATGCAGGATGCTGGGGAGCCATCGTAGGGCTTAAAACAAAACGAAAAGTTCACAAAAAGTTCACAACAATTGGACCACAAGCAAGGTACGCGATACGCAGAGAACTGAGATGCGTCGGGGACCCACGCTCACTGTTCTTGCAAGATTACACCACATTAGCAGCAGCCAATCAGAGCCCAAGAGAATGAAAATCCCACTCTGATTGGTTGAGTCTCAGAGTTTCAGTCAATAATGGGCCTTGTAAGAAATCATCTGGGTACTGTAACGCGAAAACTCTTTGTGTACTGTAGTGACTGCTGAAAACTGTATGCTTTGTTATGAATTGGCTGCAAAGTACACTACAGGTAGGATGTACTTATGAATTTTTCTGCGATATAGCGGGGGCGTGACAGTTGAACTGCGATACAGCGGGGGATCACTGTATTTCTAACCTGCCTTTCTTAAGTAAAATCCTGGCGAACGCAGTCATTATGCAGCTAAATGACCACCTCAATAAACATGCTATTCTTGACAAGTTTCAGTCAGGTTTCAGAACAAATCACAGTAGAGAAACTGCACTTGTTAAAGTAGTAAATGACTTGCGGGTAAATGCAGACAGAGGCCGTTTATCTGTTCTTCACCTCTTAGATCTGAGTGCCGCATTTGATACCATTGATCACAATATTCTTAGAAATCGCCTTAGTCAATGGGTGGGCCTCTCTGACAGGGTCTTAAATTGGTTTGAGTTCTACCTGGCAGGTAGAAAATTCTTTGTTAGTTGTGGTAATTATACTTCAAAGACACATGATATTCTATATGGTGTTCCACAAGGCTCTATCCTGGGTCCACTGCTCTTCTCAATCTACATGCTTCCATTAGGTCAGATTATCTCAGGGCACAACGTGAGCTACCACAGCTATGCTGATGACACACAACTGTACTTATCAATAGTGCCTGATGACTCCGACTCTCTTGGTTCACTGACAAAATGTCTCATTTGTGTTTCTGAATGGATGAGTAGTAATTTTCTCAAACTAAATAAGGAGAAAACAGAAATTTTAGTGATTGGCAAAAATGGATATAATGAGGGTATTAGAAATAAACTTGATTCATTATGGTTAAAAGTCAAGACGAAGGTAAAGAATTTAGGGGTAATTATTGACTCTGACCTGAACTTTAAATCACATATTAATTAGATTACTAGGACAGCATTTTTTCACTTAAGAAATATAGCAAAAGGTAGACCTCTTGTAAGATTGCAAGATGCTGAGAAATTAGTTCACGCTTTTGTTTTCAGTCGACTAGATTACTGTAACGCACTCCTCTCAGGACCACCCAAAAAGGACATCAATCGATTGCAACTAGTGCAGAATTCAGCTGCTAGAATCTTAACTAGGAAAAGAAAATCCGAGCACATTTCTCCAGTTCTGATGTCACTACATTGGTTACCTGTGTCATTTAGAATTGACTTTAAAAATACTGCTTATGGTTTACAAAGCCTTAAATAATCTCGCTCCATGTTATATTTCAGAATGTCTTTCACCTCACACTCCAAATCATAACCTTAGATCTTCAAGTGAGGGTCTGCTTAAAATTCCAAGAGCTAAACTTAAAAGAAGTGGTGAGGCAGCCTTCTGCTGTTTTGCACCTAAAATCTGGAATATCCTACCGATAGAAATTCGCCAGGCTAATATGGTGGAGCGGAGCACATTAAAAAAACTGCTAAAAAACATATTATTTTAACAAGGCTTTCTCATAGCTTCATCTCAGTTTAATCCTGATATTCTGTATATGCATTTAATTATCATTATCATTCATGGTGGCTCCGAAATCCATACTAACCCCTACTTTCTCTTTCTCTTTTTCTGGTTTTCTGTGGTGGCGATCTGTGTGTGCCTGAAAACCATGAGGACTGATTGAGGTCATATTCATGTTAGGTAGAATACCTAGATGGGGCTGGGTGGTCTCATGGCCTGGAACCCTGGCAGATTTTCGTTTTTTTTCTCCAGCCGTCTGGAGTTTTTTTTTTTTTTTTTTCTGTCCTCCCTGGCCATCGGATGTTACTTTTATTCTATGTTAATTAGTATTGCCTAATTTTATTTTATATATTTTGACATTTTTAGAAAGTGTCCCAACATTTTTGGAAATGGGGTTTGTAAATAGACCCTTAGATTGGGACGGATGGACGTTATTTTACAAATACACCTGGTGCGTGGACATCAGGCAAAAGTGTTGTTCTTATCAACTCAAAATGGATATGACTGTCCACTTCTCCACTTTAATATTATCTAGCCAATATCTGAGTGGCTATCAGCTCAAAAATGACTGAATAAACAGAGGAGTTGGAGGCATTTGTCATTTGAGGGTGAAAAATGGGTCTATAAGTGAGGTGGAAGAGGCTTGGGGTCAGCACTACTGCTTCTCCAATACACAAATGGCTAGTGTGGCTGAGATTTAACATCTGTTAAATCTTTTACATCTGTTTTTATTGGCATGCCTTAGTGGTACTCAAACTGTTCTCCTTTCTGCTTCCCATCTTTTTATATTAGATGATGTATTTCCCATATATAGCTGGAGAGAATTATCATAGCAAGTGGCCCAGAATGTGTCATACATTCATCATCCAGACTTCTTTATCCAGATCAGGGTTGCAACTGGCAACCCCGGAAGAGGCACCAGTCCATCTCACTGTACATTCACACTCACACTCAACATGTACATGTTTTTGCATTTATGTGGAACATGAGGTATGTGAAGAAAACCTGCCCAGATATGAAAGCAACATTCAGGCTCCATGCAGTCAGTGCCCAGGCAGAGTCTTAAACCAAGCAGCAATGAGTAGCAACTCAATCACTGAGCCTCTCAAAAACATTATGTTGACCAGGAGCTAAAGTTGGGCTGCAGGTATAGACATGTTTCATAAAAAACACCCCACTGCAGACGCACTACCAGAATGTTTATAATTTCAGAATTGTAGCTCCCTTTAGGAATCAAACATTGTACTGCTCTTCACTTTCACTAAACATTTGTGATTCCTTTCCAAAATGAGCTCAGATCAATCATATGTGTATAAAGAGTACAGAAACATGCTACTACTGCCTTTTTGTTTCCAAATGCCCACATGCTTGCAAAGAATTAATCAAGGAAGCCTAGGAGAACAACCGATAAGATGAATAGCCAGCTTCATCCATTTCTAAAAGTGAGTACTTGCATATGCCTTGGAGACCCACACACATAGTCCTTCTCAGTGGAACTACAGCACTACCATTTCCCTCCTCAGTGTCTTCCTGCTTTCTCAATTTGAAAGAACTCCCTTGAGATGGCTTTAATGCATGCGTTTATGTGTGGAAGGCTACAGGGTTATCCAAGAGGTCAAAGGGCAATGTTGTAAGTTTAGATATTTTGAAATTCACTAGCAACTGAGGAATGGCTGATGCATGAAATAGACCATGAACTGCAGGGTAGGCCTTCATGGTGAATGGCCTTGTCCAGAACATACATCCAGCGTTCCCACGAACTCTTAAATGAGAGTAAAGCTGCACCCACTGGGACTGCTACAAGTTCAAATCATCCACAAAGCAGTTGAATTTCCAACAGCACTCCAATATTATGTCAGTTACATGCTCATTTGGAAAATAAAGTCTGTCTTTGTTAAGTTTGTTTATTTTCATTTGTCTTTAATCTCATGGAAAAACTGAAATAACAGAAAAATATGGGAAAGTTCAAACTTTTGTGATCCTTCTAGCACCATCTAATCTACAGTAGAGCAGGAAATGGCAAGACGCAATGTCACTTTTCTTTTGCTCCATGTGTGATCGATCTTCACCTCACATACACACACAGCCCACCAAGCGAATGTTTCTAGGAACACACACAAGGTCAAGCAGCACATATTAACTCTCCCCTGACCCCCTGCTCAGAAAAACATTGTCTCTGCCCTGATGAATTTCCACTGCATTTGTTCCTGTGAACAAGTAACAGCAGGATGCAAAATGGGACATGACAATGAAGCGCCTGAGCAGTTGATTGTGTTAGCTGAGGTTACAATTAGGATATGCTGGCTAGGGGCACATCTTCTGTGAAAAGTGCAGACATTTTATGGGCACAAAGACCAGAACCTTCTTCTGTTTTTCAGACCTTAGGAATAAATGAGCCAATTAATGCAATAAATTCTATTGTAGAATAATAGTCTGAGTGTGTGTACCAATCAGCCCAACAGTTGTTCACTTACTCTATATAGCGTCTTAGAAAACAACAAATCAGACAAACGCAAAATAATAAAATATTAACTTAATAAAACATTAAATCTGGCCTGCACTTGGCCATTTTTGGTGCTGCGGTTAAAAAAGGCAAATTCTCTTCACCCAAACTAACAATCGCTGGCCCGATTATCTGCTCACAGAAGCATTTATAACAATATGATGTTAATACTATAATACTTAAAACAGAATTTGCCATACTGAATGTTAACACTTATGAAAACATCTTAAATGTATGTTTGATATTTTACTTTTTGTGAAATACTGTATAATCTCAAATTAAATTATAATAACCTGAATGTTTTGATATATTTTAAAATTAATCTAGAATGCCACACAGGCAGTTTTAGTCTGCAGACATTCAAACTGTGCATTCTGGTGCTTGGTTCTTTTAATTTAAATTTAAATAAATAAACAAGAAAACTCCACTCCCTTTAGCAAAAATTTTCACTCAGTCTGAACAGAACTCCTTAACATGACTAACAGCAGGTACTGTATATACTTGTGTTTAAGTTCTCCCACGGATAAGTTGAGGCTTGATTTTACCCTATAATTTCCAGTATTTTATAATGTTGGTCATATAAGTCGAATGCAGAAAACCCACGCTATTGGTCCAAGAGATTATGATATGCTAACGCCCACCTGAGAGAGTAACCATGGAGCACACTGACTTCTTTATCTATGTATTGTGCCTACATGACCACACAGTAATGCCCAAACTATTCTGAAGCGACATTTGCACTGATTTGTGTTTTTTGTATCTCACACCCTCTTACACCTTTATCATAAGAGCATCCCTTATCTACGATGGAGCGTTCGACCAGAAGAAAATATGAAGTTAGTTTTAAATTAAACATTGTTGAAGAAGCGAAACAAATTGATAACCAACCATCAGTGAAACTGATGTGAGATTGGAAGAAGCAAGAAGATGTAAAAAAAAAATAAATAAAAATGAAGTGTCACATTTTTGAACGGGCGTATAAGTCGGGGTCTAATTTGATGATCGATTTTTTGGGTTTCGAGACCTGACTTATACGCAAGTATATATGAAGATGGTAGGAACACAGGGAGGGACAGCCACGATTATGTGCCTTGACTTGATTAAGTGTTGAGAACGGACCCTTAACCAAAGAACAATGACTCCTGCACATTGTAATTTTCTACTGATTGTGAAGGAGAATAAAAGCAGGCAGAATTAGCTCAAAAAAGTAAACCTCAGTTTAAATAATTAACTTAGTTAAATTAATCAAATGATACAGAAAGGAGAAATGATTCTGGGGAGAACGCACAGTACAAAATGAAGACAAAGGCACATTACAACATGCTGTCTCAATGGCCAATGCACTATAGTCATACTGTATTACTAGCACTGGCTGTACAGGAGTGTTGGTGTAGCACTGTGATCTGTGTGCAATGGCGTGTCTAACTGAAGCAGCAAACTCAGCAGAGTCTAACAGCAGTCGGCAATACCTGCCACGTCACTCTCCAAATGCCCATTCAAAGATGTTTGTCATAAGATGCACTGCAGTTTTCATTCCGTTAGAAGGCATATACAGAACAACAGACACTACAACCTAATACAGGAAATTTTAAATAAAAAAAAACACTCAGGAAATAAAAAGGCTGACAGAGGAAATATTAATCCTATCTCACTGGAGCCCATTGATTGTCACACAAAGAAAAGTAGCTGAGAGTATGACCGCGGTAAGGCATCATTTCTTTATGGCTGTTAATGGAATGTTACTTATTTACCTACATTTACTTATTTGGCCGACTCCTTTATCCAAGGCGACTTACAACATTTATGATACAATTGGTTAAATTTCTTTTGGTTTTCCAATTGGAGCACAGACAGGTGACTTGTTCAGGGTCATACAGTATCAGTAGCAGCAGATTTGAACCCACAACTTCAGGGTTTGAAGTCCAAAGCCTTAACCACTCCACTACACCACACTGTCTGCCACCATGTAAGCTTGGTATAACATTTTGAATTTTTGCAATTAATTTTATTACTACATGAATCACAAAATATTTTCTAATAGATGGTTCATCACAAACATCAACGCTAAATACGCACTACAGAGTGTTACTGTCAGATAGTCAGAAAACGGCATATACTGTATATATACTTTATATGTATGTGTATATATCCATCCATCCATCCATTTTCCAACCCGCTGAATCCGAACACAGGGTCACGGGGGTCTGCTGGAGCCAATCCCAGCCAACACAGGGCACAAGGCAGGAACCAATCCCGGGCAGGGTGCCAACCCACCGCAGGACACACACAAACACACCCACACACACACCAAGCACACACTAGGGCCAATTTAGAGTCGCCAATCCACCTAACCTGCATGTCTTTGGACTGTGGGAGGAAACCGGAGCGCCCGGAGGAAACCCACGCAGACACGGGGAGAACATGCAAACTCCACGCAGGGAGGACCCGGGAAGTGAACCCAGGTCCCCAGGTCTCCCAACTGTGAGGCAGCAGCGCTACCCACTGCGCCACCGTGCCGCCTATGTGTATATATATATTGCAAAGTTGACTCGCTCTCTCATCAACAAAAACATTATTTCTTGTTTAGTTAAAAAGCTAAAATTTGGCAGAATTATACATCTAGGACAGTAGAGAGGGGTTGGGAGCATGCACTGATTACAGCACGTTGCTGCACCCACTACACGACGAACCAAGTGTAGCCATGCAACGGGTGACACCTCAGCACCACACTGAACAGTGTGAGTTTTTTTACAGTGGCTGGAGTGCCAATCCTGCCATCAACCCCTGGGTTTTCCCTCTGAGTTAGAGCAGGGGTCGCCAACTCCGGGCCGTGGCTGCAGGTTTTCATTCTAACCCTTTTCTTAATGAGTGACCTGTTTTTGCTCCTAATTACCTTCTTTTGAATTAATTTGAATTGACTTGCTCTTGAAGATTCAGACCCCTTGATTGTTTCTTTTTCCTTAATTAGCAGCCAAACAATAATGAGATACAAAATGAGCCAAAACAACTGGTGTCCATTGTATAGTATCTGAAAATAAAGAAAGATGAAGATCTCAGGAATGTTGTTCTGTTCAGGTCCCCAAAACATTTAACAGTGCTCTTAGAAAGAGAAAATGAACAATTTCAGAAATGTCTGCTAATGCAGCACAAGAGCAGCAACAAGCCACGACATTAAAGAATGGGTTTAATTAACGACAAGAATCGGCACCTCATTAAGCAGCTGGTTGGAGTGAAATTAGTTGGAGTTTGAGACCCTCACTTAGTTGGTCTTCTGTTGGCTCCCTCACTTCACATTTCATTTCTGTTCGATGCCATTTAAGAAAAAGAAGTTCAAATCAGAGGAACGATGAAGAAATTCAGGGGAACAAATCTTAAAAAAGCAATTCAATTAAAATTAATTCAAATGAAGTTAATTAACAACACAAACAGGGCACTGACTAACAAAAGGGTTAGAATGAAAACTGAAAAAAGATCAAAGCATTAAACAGAATATGGGAAAACGTGACTTGAACTTTTCAGAAGAACAACGGCCAATGTTTCAGCAAGGCTCTCCCTTTAATTTCCCTCATTTTCTACATTGCAGGACTGCAGTAGACATGGGGTTCACACTCACACCCATATGTGGGCCAAGGGGGAGGGGGTACTTTCAGGTTTGAGCCACTCTTTGAATTGTGTTTTATGATAGTTCTAAATAAATGACCCTGAAATTAATTCCCAGCTATGCACCTGGCCAGAGAAAACTGTGGGCTAAAGGTAGGATCTGGAGTTTTGGCAAACACTCCTTTCGACCTCCTATTCCATACCACATCCCCGCAAGCAAGCCTGCTTCTTGTGACTCTAGAGTCAGTGAGCACTCTTAGATACACACCATTAGTATCATATGGTTACATGTACTCAAATGCTGAAAGTTGCACTTCTGCAGTTGCTGGGTTTTATTTATTTATGTTACATCATCTTGTTGATGATTATTTTCAAACTCAGCAACAGGGACAGCTCACTCCATTGTGAACACTCTAAAGATGAGTCGTTCTGAATGCTGGTGTCTTCTACCATGCATCTTTGGATTGAACAGACATCCAAACGGCATGTTGGACCTGCTGCATTTAAATATTAATGCCTTTAATTGTAAACCAACGGTAGACCTGGACATGTCCCGTTATTGACACCAGCAGCCAGAAGTTCCGATTTGTGTTTGGGTGGTTTATTGGGGGGAGGGGGGTTGTTTATTATAATATTTATTTTCCCTTTGGGGACAAACAAATATGTCTAATCCATCTTACTGTTTTTATTGTATTATTTTAGTTTTTCTTTGCTTTTTTTCTTGCACATCATCAAATGTTGTTGTTTAGGAATCCTCTGCACTTTGTGAAAATAAAGGAAACACTTGTCAACAAGAGAAAATTAGCTTATTGGGCGTTTTAATTGTAGTTAGGTTTTGACTTTTGCTTGGCTAATGAATTTGAATTTGTTTTGCCCTTGTGTTAGTTTGTTATCTTTGGTGTTTAAGTTTTGACCTGTGAAAGCCACTTGACCTTTGAGGCATCTCTGACACTCACAACAAACAAAATCATGGCATTATGATTTTTTCCTTTGCCAGAATGATCCTAACTTGCTCAACAGCTGAGAAATACAGTATTGCTCATGGCCACTGTAGTGGGTAAATATTCATTAATGGTCTTGAAAAAGCAATGTGATATGCAGGTAGGGGGTCGTCCCTCATGAATTAATTGCTTTAACTTCCCATGTTTCCTTTCCAAGTTCTAATAAAATCATCAACCAAGGAAATGTCAAATCATACTTCAATTGTATTTGATTCCAAGATTTATTTTTTCTCATTTGTCTATTTCCATTTTTGCAGCTTACAAAAAGACACGGAAATGACAAAGAACTCAAACAACAACTTATGCAATGTGACATGTAATGACTGCATTTCATCAAGTGTAAGTTGCGCAATGTCCATACTTGCCATCTGAATTCCTGAGGAGACTTGCTTCAGATTTAGAGAATTTACAAGCTGCTTCTTGTGTGAGAGGCCATAAAACTGCTCATTTGTTTGGCTTATTTAAGTGTGGAAGTGAGACTCATATTAATACAAATGTTCACCGACACTGACTGCTGACTTTAAAAGGATACCAGTAAAGATGTTTCCTTTTATATTTACACTGCACATGAACGCTTCTAGATAGCTCTGCTACTGTGCCTTTTGTAAATGCAGCTGGGCAGCAGACAGCCCTTACACTCGTGTCATAACGAAACCAGCAATCTGTTCAACAAGCACATAGCTTTTGAGATTGGTGTGGGGTGTCCTTCATATTCTACATTTAAAATGATACTGGGAATCAAATGTTAAGAGACAACAGCTGAGCAGTTAAGGGGTCTCCCACAGCACAATCCTGGTATTGGTGACTGTTATACAAGCTTGATGGAGAGGTAAGAGCTCCACCAGTGGTCTAAGTCACTGTGTCCTGATGAGAGGTAAGAAGGAGAGAGTTTGGGGTTTTAACCCATTAACAGAATTAGTGTGTTTGTTGAAATGATGAGCCTAACGTGACAGCAAAGGCTGGACTATTCATTACTGAACCCATTTAAGCAACCTCAGGGTCATCTGCACCACAGCCTAGCCTGGAAGCAGGAAGAGACAAAATAATATTTTCTACAGATATTAATACTATTTATTTTATCTGTAAAACCCCAGATTTTTATTGGTGAAAGAGAGACATGGTACATAAAGAGTCTTTCTTTGTCACTGTCCACATGGTTTTACTAACAAGGCTGCAGCCTTGCATATCACTGTATATTTCTTTAGTTTGTTACTTTGCGTAACATTACTTTGTTTGCTTTGAGTACTTACGCTGTTACTGAGTGAGACATTTCTTACAAATTGTGCTTTCAAATCCTGTGAAAAACCAACCCTTCTGTGCTAGGCTTCCTGTTGTCAGCGCCTGTTCTCAGTCAAAGCCCCAAAGGATTCTGCCAATAAGTTTTGCCGCCCTGGTCAAACGATAGGGGAGCTTGTCCAGGGTTGACCACCTGGCAATATGCTGCATATAAATTATACAAGTACAGTACCGGGTTGTGCACAATGACGCTATCATCTTTTGTAACAGTATCAATAATAACCTAACAATGCTGGAGACACCTCTCAGGATATTAAATAAAAAATCTGACACTGAGGACGTCAAAGTGTTTGGTAGTGATCACTACTTCCTGACACCATTTGACATTTTCATTCAAGAAAAGCAGGAGCTGATAAGAAGTATGAGCCGATGACACCATCTTCAAAAATGCTGAATTGTATTGTATAAGGAGCGTTTTAAATGTGTTGCTTTGGGCTTTCTCTAAGAGGTTAAATAGGCTTGGTGGCACTGCTAGTGACCAGATGGAGGTGGACACCCAAACATCAGTCATCATACTCATAATAGCTTAGAACTTCTAAGTCACTCACCAGTGAAGGTTTGATCCCAACACTCTCTGCGGCCTGGAATGCCAAAGTTAGGTTTCTGTTCTGTTTAAAAAAAAAAAAAAAAGAAAAGACTCTGAACAACAAAGGCATCCTTGGGGCTTAACTTGGATGTGTCAGCTCTTAAGAAAACAGCTGCTTCCTTTTCAAGCAAGAAAATAAACTTAAGGGCACTGACCCAGATAGAAATATGCTTTTTATGGCTGGATGTCTTTCAAAATTTTGGTCAAAATGGGTTGGTTGCTCAAAAAAAAAAAGAAAAAAGAGACAGGATTGCAATAAATTATAACTTAAAATGTACAGCAGTCTCCGCTATCCCTCTGTCTGTTCCGTATTGGACAAAGAATTCGCTGAGATTTATTACTGCCCACTGAGTGTAGGCTGCCATGTATACATCTCCATGCCAGGAGTAGATGGTGTCCATAGAAATATTTGGAGAGAAATTGGCCTCTTTTCTTAGTGGGTCTCTGAAGAACCATAGCTAGCTCTACTGGCAGCATAATATTTCACCCAATGGCATCATATGTACCGTATTGACATGGTGCTCTGTTGTAGCAATGTCTTTTACAAACAACAACATCACCTGCTATTGTAATCATGCCTCCCATACACCAGTCTTTGTCTGAATATCTTTGTCAATATGTGATATATGCAATATCACCTTGTGGCATGGCAATGATGTCTAACCTATCCAATGGCAACATGTCGTAGTTTGGTAAGATATAGCTCATGTAATGATAACCTGAGCAAGGGGGTGCTATGTGGAGCAACTTTAATGCTTGTGTGTAAAGGTGTGGTGGTGGCTATTATTAATGTGTGAAATATCAAATGACAGCATGAGCCAGTGTGATATGGTCTAAAATATTATATCCAGAACATGCAAATGTCAGTGTGATGATGTCAGACATATTTACTGGCACCTTGTACCAGTGAAATAACATGTCATACATATAGTGACACAGTGTAACAGGTGACAGGCAGTGTTAGCGTATAACACGTCACTTATGAAGACTCCATGTGCAAGACAGAAACACATGCATGCCTCGCTTTGCCACTTTGGTAACCTGTGTCACATATTATGTTACCATGTGCCTATGTGGAAAGGCTTTAAACATTTAACTATATTTTATTTCTGCATGGCAATCTATAGCTGATATAGTGACACCATGTGCCAGCGTGAAGAGATGAAGCACGTGTAATCGTGACGCCTTCCTGTCTAGTATTGTGCATTGTGTGCGCACCAGTGTGGTAAGAAGTAGCAAATTGTGTGACTGTCACTGTTGGAACAGCGGCAGAGAGCTCAGGGTGTTCACCTTACCTTATCTTGGCTGGTGAGGTCGTGGTATGGGATATGGGCAGGTAGGTAAGTGTGGAGAAGGGCGCAGAACGCCAGTCCATCACTCCAGCTACTGCTGAAGTTGGTTACATCAATGTTCTACAAAATAAAAAAGACAAAACACACTGCAGTATTACATACAATAATTACAGGAAAGTATTAATGACAGAAATTACAAGAGAATTGTGTTAAATAGAATTAAAGGATTTTTTGTAATCATTTTTTATTATAAAATGAAAAAGGAATACCCTAAAGGAAACAAACGATAATAACAGATTTTTGGGTGATGTAAGAACAAAAAGAAGCACAACCCACTAGCAGACACTCCACCCTACCTAATTAAATGGAAAAACAATAAAAGAAAGCCAAAAAAAAAAGGTCAACAGGTAAACTGGCACAACACACGCACCATGAGGGAGGGGATGGTGAAGTAAGAGGAAAAACCAAAACAACAACATTTACTTCTGTAGCTCATTTCATACAATTTAGCTCAAAATGCTTTACAAAAAGTCAAAGAGAAAGATACAAGAAAAAAACAAGATTAGACAATAATATTAAAAAACAAGTAACAAGATAAAGGTAAAGTCAGAGGGCCAGAAGAACAGAAAGAACAAAAGAAAACTCGGGGGTTCTAAGGCCAAAATACCACCCAGCCCCACTGGGTATTCTACCTAACAAAAATGTTCTCAAATCAAACCTCTTTGTTTTCAGGCTTCACATGAAAGGATTTGGTAAAGTTGGTCTTGTGGACAGCTGAGGCGCCTGCCTTCATTCCATCATTACAGGTGTCCTCATGGTGCCTTGGTGGACATGGGAAAACTACCTTATGGAGCAACCAGCCTGCTCTTTACTAACAGAAGAGAAAGGAGCCAGTTGTGAACAGCAGAGCTAGAAGAGTTGTTGATCCGAGATGTGGAAAGTGTAAGAAGAGCAGGATTGTAAAATGAAGACTTCCAGATTGCAGAAGTGACAAAGGAAGGAGATTTTCAATGAGAGGCTAAAAACAACTTAGATGCAGTGGTCGCAGTCGTCAAAATCCTCCACTGGGAGAGAGAAAGGAACAGTGAAGAAATGGAAGAAACGTCTAGGAAGAGAAGAACTTGAGGGGAGAGAAAGAATCATGGAGAGGGAATCAGGCACATAGCACCAGAGGGCCAATGCTGGAGGACATTCTCAGAGCATGTGGATGTAGGTGCCATGGACTTTAATAGGCATAGGTAAAGATGGCATAGGGGATCTACTTCTAGTCCCATTAGATGACATCTCCAGGGGGTAGGATACAGTCTGTAGAGAAATTAACATTGTTTGTGCTGGTGATGAGGATTTTTAGAGCAATTTGTGATATTTAGAAAGATTATTTACCAACACAATGCAGAGGATGGGGAAAGGTCTGTTAGTCAGTTTGACATGACTGGAAGAGTTCTAAGAGACTCTTTGTGGAGGAAGCAACAGAGACTAAATACCGGCTTGGACTTAAGAGAGAAAGGGTTCAACCAAATGAGTATAGGGGATGAATTGGAAGAGGGGATGGAGGGGGGCCCCACATGTCCAGAGCACAGACCTCAGTTGCAAATAGAAAAAGTAGGAGGTGGAAGGGATAGGATGACTAGATCAAATAGAAAGGCACGTTTCCAGCTCTGACTCCTTCAATATATCTCACAGCACAGATACGCCAGACTGACACGAAGGGGAGGAGGAAACTAGATGGCTTCTGATGTTTAGGGCAGAGTTGTGGAATAAAGCAGTGTGAAGGTGCCATCTTGGCAGCAGAACCATCAATTTTGCAACACGTCTCTAAGTCTGAAGGGCGTTAGATAGGGAAAAAAAGGACTTTATTTAATTAGAAAGAAATGGAAATGAAGTTGAGTAATGGGGGAAAATATATTTTGTCTTTATGGTAAACTAGGGAGGAGGATGCTGGGGAGGGGAGATCCAGCGTGAAACTGGCCTTATAGTAAAAGCAAGGTGGAATTAGAATTAAAGTTATCATTTAAAGTAAATATTTATTTAAAAAGTAGTTCTTGCATTGCCATTTGGCTAAATTGTGAGCCTTTTTCTTGCATGCTGCTGCAGTGAATGAGACATGCCCTCTTCACACATATTTCACGAACAAGCGCTGGTCGTTACCAGATGTGCAGCTACAAATAAAACAGTGCAGCGAGAGTTAAGCAGAAGAGCTGGCGAGTCATGGGATTTGTGTGGAACTGGCCTGCAATGCTCCGGTTTACTGCTGAAGTGAAGCACAGAAGCTTGTTCAGATGCCTGTTATTTAGGAATTTGAAGAAAATTGTTCAAATAAAACTCTCCAGCGTGCAGCAGTTTATAATGTGTTGCAGAACTTCTCATGTGTAGTAAGAGTCACGGCACAGGCAGCAAGAGTGCCAAATTTGTAAACTAGATCAGGGTATTATAACTCATCTGAGACCCCATAATTTCATTTGATTATTATTATAATGTAATAGTTAAAGTAACATTATTTTTGTGACATCATTTCAGCACCTATTCGTCTTTTATGTGCACCTCACCATTTTCTTTGCTGTTTCCAAAAGCAACAATGTGTTTGTTGCTTATGATGCCAGTTGCCAGGTCATGTGGTCGTTGTTCTTTTGGCTTTGGACATCAGTGCTTCCACACTATATAAGATGGTGGACACTATTACTGCTGTCCAAACCCACCTTTCGAGGGAGGTCAGAGCCTGTCCCAGCAGCATCAGATACAAGACAACAAATAATCCTGGGAGAATTACCACAGGGTGCACCTGGCATATCCAACCAATTCAGTGCTGCCAGTTAAACCAACGTACACAAGATAGAAAATCAGAGTGCTTGTGTTTAGCCTGTACAGACATGAAGAGAAGATGCATGTTTCACACAGGCAGAGAACAGGGAAGGATTTCTGCCGAGGTCCCAGGATCTGTGACATAACAGCACTGGCCACAATGCCACACTAAAGCAAACAAAGGTTTCCCTTAAAAAGACATCTCAGTTCACTCACTTCAGCTTGTAAATCTGTGTCGTGTAGCCACTTGGAATTTAGGACATTTTATTTCCATTCTTCAGTTTACCATTTGTTTTGTAGTTTTTCAAACCTAATCTTAAAACTTGACTGCTGCTTTGTTCATAAAAAAGAAACTGTTAGCTAAAAGCAAAAGCAGGCATCAAACACTAAGCGTCGTGTCCTACAGACTAAGGAGATGGATAGTAAACCGACACTCCTGCAGTGCAGCACTTGCCACTGTGGGTGCCCCTAAGAACACCCCATAAGCTGCATGTCCAAAAACTCTGCAAACACTTTAGAATATAAAGACTTGGACTGTTGTATTGTCACACACCTGGAAAGCACCTTGGAATCATAATATAAAAAGAGCTTTCTAAACCAAAAATAAGTTTGTGTACATTCTTTGGTTCTGTATATGAAATTCAACTTTGGATCATGTTTTCTATATAAAGGCACTATACAAAACACATTAGGCAATTTGTCAATACTGCCTGTTGTATGGAAGGTGAATTGGAAAATAAAACATACACCATAAATAGAAAACATTGTATTGGTGCCACAGAAACAAAGCAGAAAATAATGTGAAGGTGGATTATACAAGATAAACATCACGGATTATTTTAGGAACAAGTAATTAATACAAGAGAGAGACACCTCAGAGGAGGCTGACCTGTCCCCCGTGGACATTTATTTTGAGGGAGCTATACTATCATTAGCTGATAGTTCATGATAAGGCAGAGTGAGTTCAAGAGAGGCAATACGTGATTTTCCACTCATCTGTTAAGTCACGATAACCAGAGATAATCTGCCTAGTGTTTTGCCTGGGAAGGAGATAAGGAAGAGGTGCATCAAAGATTTCTTTGGCTTGCACTTGGTTGTTCAGGGCTGACACAAATTAACTTCAGGTTCTCAGGAGTGGCTGATCTGTTTGGTCTCCAGTGAAGACGATTTGAAGCTTTGGGAAACCTGAAAACTTAAAAAAGAATACAATGGAGCAGGCATAAAGTGAGACTGCATACAAATCTACAGTGGTGTGTCCTATGTGACAGGTAAAAAATGACTAAGTAACTAATCATCTGATAGGATAAATCACATTTTAGCAACCTGTTTAGCCTTTTGAAGAACATGTCTTCCCTGTGTTATAATTACACTCTTTTGGAATAATGATTTGGCGTTTGGCTGAATAGTGCACTGGACACTGTGCTGTTAGTTCTTGGAGTGCTTCGTCAAGTAAAACGCTTGGTCCAAGCAAGCACTCTTAATCTGTTTGTTTAAAGAATCAGAATAATCCCTTTATAGTGGGGATTCAACATGGGGTAGTAGAGGATTTGTGTTGTGTCCAATGTATTTTCAATATTAAAAGTTTATTATCCACCATAAAAAGATGAGCTGTATCCCATTACATTGAGCAACCTTGAAGATGCAGAGCAACCTTTTCTGGGCTCATTCAATGTAGCCACTCTCAATCCACTTTGGACATGTTTTGACGCACAGGAGTCCATATGTAAATACTTGATATGCTTATTGAACTTTGATCAAGGCAAAGCTCTCCACAGAGCCTGACATTTCCAGTGTTCTTTTCAGTTTTCCCAAAAGTCACCTCTTTGGTTCACTTGCCAGGTTTTAAATCCTAGGGGCTTTCCAGCAAATGAGAGCAAACCTGGTTGCAAGCCTTCTACAGTACGGACACTACTTTAATCAGGGACCCCCACAAAGAGAAGAAGCACAAATCCCCCAATCATAAGAAAGTAGAGGGGTGGAATTATGCTGTTTTACAGACAATGTGAGAGCGCCTTTTTGAGATTGCACCTTTAGCTGGTTTTCGAAAATGAGCACCATCACAAGAAGAGCAGGCATTTAATATGAGGTAGTGGTCACAGAGGCCATGCGCTGTCGTTGCTATCAAATCTCAAGGACAACTGGAACTGTGTGAGCTCAGAATATCATACCAGCCTCTGTACAGTGCCTCAAAAAAGTACTGAGCCCCAAAACTATTTTCACATTTTACTGTCTCATAGATTCTTAACTTATAATAAAGTATTATAAGTAATTGTTCTAGGTGAATGTACAAAATGGTACACTTCACGTCAAATCCAAAGAAACAAACTGAAAAGCTTTTAAAAGTTGCTAAATAAGAGAAATCAAAGTTGTGAGGTTGAAAAAGCATTATATTTTGTAAATATAGGTATAAGTCCAGCTTTGTGCGGTGCAGTGTATTACCTTACCAAATCACCTTATATGTCCATGATCTCCTGTTCTCAGTTAACTTAGCATAAACACACCCTGTCTCGCTGAAGTCCAACAGTATAGGGGACATTTTACACAAAACAAAGAAAAAAGAGCATTCAAAACTGATCAGATATACAATTATAGAGAAGCAACGATCTGAGGAAGGGTTCATCAAAGAGCCTGAACATAACTCAGAGCTTGGTGTGCTTCAACATGTGGAAGTGAAGAAAAAAAAAATAAAATTACAGCCAGGCTGCCTAACTCGAACTTAGTCACTGAACAAGAATGGCACCGTGAAGGCTCAGCAGTCTCCAAGTGTTTGAACAAAAAGGGCCTTCAAGAAAGAGTGGCAAGTGGATGATGGACAAAAAGACCTTACTCTAAAGAATTTGGAAAATGCTACGTTTAAGATACTGCAGAGCTGTAGTAGTTTGAGGTTTGATGTGCGGCGTAAACCTAACACTCCACATCAGACAGGTACAGTGTGTCGGCACCATCATGTTGGTAAAGTGCTTTTCAGCAGCCGAGAATGGCATTCTGGTCAGGACTGATGGGAAGATAAATGATGTGCAATACAGATGGACCCTGAAGGAAAACAAGGCCCCCTCTGCCAGAAAGCTTAAACTGGGGAGGAAGTTTATCTTTCAACAGTACAATGGTCCTATGCACACCAGCAGAGCAACAATGGGGTGACTTAAAATAAAGAAAATGGATGTCCTTGAGTGTCTCCAGTCAGAGTGCCGAACTTAACCTCATTGCACATGTCTGCTGAGACCTAAAAAGTGCCGTCCACTGCTGGTGCCCAACTAAACTGGCACAGCTTGAACAATTCTGCAAGGAGGAACAGGTAACCCTTGCTCTATCACATTGTGCAAAAAGAACAGAGATGTCACCAAAAAAGACCACTTGCTGTAATAGCTGTGAGATAAAGAAAATGGATGTCCTTGAGTGTCTCCAGTCAGAGTGCCGAACTTAACCTCATTGCACATGTCTGCTGAGACCTAAAAAGTGCCGTCCACTGCTGGTGCCCAACTAAACTGGCACAGCTTGAACAATTCTGCAAGGAGGAACAGGTAACCCTTGCTCTATCACATTGTGCAAAAAGAACAGAGATGTCGCCAAAAAAGACCACTTGCTGTAATAGCTGTGAGAAGCGGTTCAACCAAGTACTAATACTTACACATTTTTGGCACTGCAGTTTTTGGAATTTAAGTTTTAATGGTTTATAATTTTCTTTCTTTTTAGCAGCACTTTGAAAAAGAGAGTTTCATTTACAAATACAAATTCCAAGTGGAACTTTTTAAAACCCCATGCGGTGCCAATCACTTATGTGAAAAAAGGGTGGGTGGCTGAAGACTTTTTCAAAGCACTGTGTATGTACAGCATGCTGCTTGTATTTACAGTAAAGCAGCCTGACTTGAGTGACATGGACAGACTGTGACCCAAAGGTCTTTGGAATCCATGCTACATGTGAAAAGCTCAAGAGATGCCGTGTCACTTGCTTTGCTTTATCTGTATTGTCACAGATGGGTGTTACTTGTACTCTGCATTTCAGATGGTAGGATTTTAATAATGACAGAGTAGAACAAATGAAACAAAGCACTAATAGTGACATTAACGGAGTACCTTATGATGTCTACTGGTTACCTAAGAATGTAAAAGGCTTACCATCAAGGAGACACCTACATAGACTGCTGCAGCACAGGCAAAACTAGACACAAGCCAAAGGTGGCTTCGCCAATTTAAAACGTTTGCCATCCTTATAATGGGTATCGCCTTTGGTGAACAGTTAATAAACAAATACTTTATTTTGGAATACTATTTGTTAAACTGAGGAAGCTGGAAGTTCTAAATTACTTCCCAAATTGCTTTAAAGAGTGGCAATTGCTTTGCTAATGTAGATACCAAACACAAAACGCATTAGGGTACATTTTAGCAGCACCGCTAGTCAGGAAGTGCCCACGCAGCCAAGATGTGGTGGCAATGGTGACTACTTTTACAGAAATAATGCATTTGCATTAACATCAGCGTATGCAAGCTAGAATTCATAATCACTAACTGCTAGGGAAAATGATTCCTGTAAGAAAACAGATTGCAGTTTGTAGGACTTGGCCAGACTCCCTCTGGCTTCATAAAACAACTGATTGCCCTGCTTATTCTTAAAAAAATGCTGTTCACTGAGACGGTGAATGGAAGTTATTTAAAAAGTACAGAAAAACTGAGGCCCTAATAGAAACAACATGGTTCTGACACCAAGAACTACATTTGTGGGCAACAGAAGAACAAATTTATGTCTGCCTTGCAAATGAGGCCTCCTGCTGATGTAGAAACCAAACTTGGAGATGTTAAATAGCTTCTCATGGACTGAATCCCCAAATGAACCACTTATTACAAGTTCAGCGTTGTTATATAACAATTTACTTCTACTTTTTATGAGGCCTCTTATTACAGTACAGGCATGAGGGAAGCCAGATACAGTCTGATAAATCATCTAGCATGAAATCCTAACTTTGTGCACTGTGAAATGAGAACTTTAAAATGAACACTGTTTCATGTACTTTTTACTTTAAAGTTCTTTGTGTTGAAAGGTACATTTTATCCACCATTTGATCTGTTCTGCAGGCATTCCATGTATGTATTTAAACTCTCCTCGGCTCTGCTCTGATCCAAGTAGTGTAGAGGCAGACCCTGAAATTGGATGAAACGGATCTGACAACAATCTGATGGATAGGCTGACAGTAATTATTTTCAACCTTGCGGCAACACCCATCTTCCAACTTATGCTTTCCATCAAAGTTTTCTACATTTAAATGGGATATGCAGATTCCAGCAACTAAACCAATTTTAAAAACCTTCTGATTTATTATTGACATTCTGAATGGCACCCCCAAGCGCACGACCGATTGATTGCCCTAAGTTTACTTTGACAGGCTTTGTGGAAGATGATGCAGAGCTCTTTCAGTGGTAGCCTAGCAGGACATTACTGTACATGTGGTGATATAATGACCAGCCCTGAGAGGGACTATTTGGTAGCACGCTCCAGATATCAGGTACACCACAGTTTTACAAAGATGGACTCGATGAACTAGAAGAAGTATGACTTGAGTTTAGCTTTGTGAAGAAGGACATGTGAGTTGTGCTTTATGAGTAATGTACAATTTCCACAAGAAGTTACATAAAACACAGGTCTGAATGGCATAACTCAACTGATACTGAAGTTATTGCCCAAAAGTCAGGTAACTGAAGAAACAGTTGCACTAATGCACACAGTTAGTAAATAGTGCTGTGCACCAACTTCCTTTTAGAACCTTGTGCTGAAGGTTACCCACGGATTAGATTAATTATGGTTGGACGATCAACAGACAAAGAGGTGCTAAGCCTGAGGCTTAACATGTATAGTGGATGGCAGGCGTGGAGCACTTGTGAAGTGCATAATTACTCAGAAATGTTCTTTGACAGATCAAAGCACACATCATGCATGAATTAAGCACAGGAGTGGAATGGTGAAATCCATCACTGAGGATAAGCGCAGATGTGAACATAACTACAGTATGTTCGTCTTATGGTCTTAATGATTCAAGGCTTTCCTGGCTTTTTAATTATGGTCTCACCCTGTTGATGTTTCATTAGCCACTTCTCTCTTCTTTTCTGTGATGATAATCTCACAAATCTGAATTGCTATCTGTGAACATTATATCCAAAATTGATCCATTTATCCTGAACTATAACTTGGTGTCATTTGTGCCAAGTATTCCTATTCATTGCATTATATTTTAATTATATTTGTTGTGTAAAGCTTTATCTTGACTATACTAGCTGTAACGGATTGCCAGGTGTACATCCTAACTTCTGCAGGCATGTACTGGGACTCCCTGCTTTAATTTGCAGAGTTATTTGAATTGTGCTGGTTAATTGATACCGCTCCGTGATCTTGTTTCCTCCATAAGGCATCCTGAGATGGTGCAAGTTGTTTATGAAGTAAAAATGATTTGGTAAACAGCTATGCCATGTGACCAATGGACACAACCCATAGGTCAAACGTAGCCAACAGCCTTCAGCATTGGCGGTCCACAAGTCTGCGCATTGTTATCCAAAAGTGTAAACAGCACAAGAAAGACAAAACAAATTACAATAGATCAGCACTGATCAATAAATGAGTGCCTCCCACCTTAAGCATACTAATTTACTGTAAGTAAATAAAACAAACTAATTAAACATACTTGAGGGAGTGTCAGGTAAGGAGGGCGATATATAAAATAAAATGTGACAATGCTGTTATGCTAGGTGACATGCCTTTATAAAACAGCCAGTTGTACTTTTTTGCATCTTCCTGTTGTGGACTGAACACATTTCCATGGCACAAAGAGGATACCAGAAAGTTTTGATAGCAGGCATTTCAAAATCTCCCTCTTCCTGCAACGGAAGACACTCAGACTCTCTAGTGACCCTCTGACTTAAGTGTCATGAGATTTATGATGTTGAAAGCAAGCAGGAAGGAACCAAAGAAAAACAAACACACAGTTCCAGCTGCGTCTAAGGTATCCATACACCTTTCCTCCAGATCCATCTATCCATCTCCCTGTCATATTTTGTGTCATTCACTATACCTGCTGGTTGGAGGCAATGACAAGAAAAAGTGTCTGTTGTTATTGTTTGTGTTCTGTTTCTGAGGCTGTATCATGTCTGTACAGATTCATGTTTATAATATCCTGACAGAGCTCAAACATTCAGATGTGCAGGGATGCCACATGCTATTTACCACTTGGCCAATCTTGCGGCTGGATTTCAGCGGGACGTGATGTAAAATAATGCTCAACCTGCCTGTGGGATATAGAAGGTTGTCTAAAACTAAAAAATAATAGAGGTTTAGATATCAGGCAACTATCCCAGTCATTTAGGTCTTTAATACTTCACTTTGTGAACAGATTATGTCCGTTTGGCAATGAGTCTTTCCCCTGAAGTCAGATGAGAACATACTTTTATTTCTGGCCTAACTCTGTCCTTTGCTTCCCCAGACTGCTACTTACTGATGTTTTTGTGGTCGCTTGGAGACTCTTCTCCTGAGGATAACTTGGCCTTGGTCTATGGAAATGCTCCTATTTATTGGCATGACATCAAATGGAATGGCTGATGAGCTGTCATTGAAGCCAAGGGAAAAGGAACAGGTAAGATGTTAGCAAAAATAGAACTTAATTTTCAAAAGGCAAGTTTCTCTCCCTGGCCTTGTGGCATAACAGTACATAAATATTGGGACCAGCAGATCTTGGCGGTCGCACATTGAGTAATCTAAATGTTCACATTTGCTGTATCAACTGTATCAGTATTAAGAAAGTGTTGCAGTCATTACCCACAGTCACAGACTAGCCTTCTGCTCCTTTGCTCAGTGTTTTGGCCTTTGTTCCTACTTCTGCTTTGCTAAGTGACAGCAGCTGACCACAGAATGAGGCAGCAGAATAACCGGGAACCATAATATTCAGTATGTACTAATGTTTTGTTTACACCTTTGTGCATTTCAGCATGAGCTGATCATTGTGATAAACTACAGCAGTGATTCTTAAACTTTCCCTTGCAACCTAATTTTGCCTTCTTTGTGTCTTTGTGACCCAGTATTGATACCAACAGACTTCCCAGGTAGGTGCCCCTTGGAGAATCGCCACTGACAGTCATCCCAGTTCCCCTTGGGCAATTGCTGCCGCAGGTCATAGCAATGTCAATTGCTTAAACTGCCTGCGGTGACCATGAAGATAGACTCTGTAAAGTGTAAGTGACCCTTTTTACCTAGGAATACAATTGAGAATTATTACTCTGCACGTCCCAAAATCAGACAACACAATTCATAGTTTAGGAAACTTAGAAGTTCAATTCACTCTAGTCTGAAAAACACTCAAAATGCCCACTAGAGGGGGGAAACTGTCACACTCCAGCTAGTCACAAAGAAGGGTAACAGAGAATCTTTATAAATAAAAACATTTCTGCAAAAATGCTTTGTGGCACAAAATAAGCTCCAAACAGCACAAAGACAAACAAGTTGTCTGAAAAGGGAATCCAACCAAGGCAAAAAATGTTCAAATATACAAATCCAAAAGAAAGTCAGAAAACAGAGCAAGGGTTCAACATGCACAAAATACCCAAGAAAAGGACAGCATAATCACAGAAACTCCCCAGCACCATCATGAGCACATTCACAATGAACCGCCAGGGACTGTGGGTTTTTCTTAGCTGAGGCAAGTGGCCGTGCCTCTTGGGGGGACTACACACAAAACATGTGGAGGATTAAAGAAGATACATAGAAACTAAATGACCAACAATATCAACATAAACAAGGGAATCAAGAATACACAAAAAAGAAAAAAATGGCATTTGAACCGCAGCCATGGGAGGAACCCTAGCTGAAATATACTGCTCGAAAAAAATAAAAGAACACTTAATCATCACAGTCTAACACCAAGTCAGTTAAGCTTCAGGGATGCCAGTCTGTCCAGTTAGGAAGCATAAGTGATTGTGAATCAACTTCACCTGCTTTGGTGCAAATGAAAATGACAACAGGTGCACTGGAGTGGCAACAGCAAGATAGTCCTCAAAAAGGGAATGGTTTTGCAGGTGATGGCCACAGTCAATTGCTCTCTCCATAGCTTCCTTAGTGATTCTAATCTAGTTTTGCATTTTGCTAGTGCTCTTGTCACTACTGGGAGCATGAGGCGGTACCTGCAGCTAATTTAGGTTGGTCAGGTAGACCAGCTCCTCCAGGATGGCACATCCATATCTGCTGTCGCAAGAAGGTTTGCTGTATTTCCCAGCACAGTTTCAAGAGCATGGAGGAGATACCAAGAGACAGGCCATTACACAAGGAGAGCTGGATAGGACCATAGAAGGGCATCAACCCAGCAGCAGGACCGGTATCTGCTCCTTTGTGCGAGGGGAGGAGCACTGCCAGTGCCCTACAAAATGACCTCCAGCTGGCTACTTGTGTGCATATTTCCAACCAAATTGACAGAAACAGACTCCATGAGGGTGGCATGGTGGCCTGATGTCCTCTGGTGGGACCTGTGCTCACTGCGCATCACCATGCAGCTCAATTGGCATTTGCCAAAGAACAGCATAGTTGCCATCTCCGCCATTGGTGTTCCATTCTCTTCACAGATGAGAGTTCACACTGAGCACATGTGACAGACGCAAAGGAGTTGTATGATATGCAGCCTGCAACATCATACAGCATGACATGTTTGGCGGTGTGCCAGTGATGGTCTGGGGTGACATATCCTTGGAGGGTCACATGGACCTCCACGTGCTAGGCAGTACTCTGGCTACTGTTAAGGTACTGGGATGAAATCCTCAGAGCCACTGTCAGACCTTACGCTGGTGCAGCAGGCCCTGGGTTTCTCCTGGTGCAGGACAATGCCTGGCCTCATGTGGCCAGAGTGTGTAGGCAGTTCCTGGAGGACAAAGGCATCAATGCCACTGACTGGCTTACACGTTCTAAAGACCTGAATCCAATTGAGAACCTCTGGGATGTTATATATCGGTGCATCTGACACTGCCAATTAGTGCCACAGACTGTCCAGGAGCTCACTGACGCCCTGGTCTAGGTCTGGGAGGAGATCCCCCAGGACACCATTCACTGTCTCATCAGGAGCCTGCCCAGACATTGTCAGGACTGCACACAGGCACGTGGGGTACATACACACGACTGAGTCTACAGTGAGTTGCTGTGGTGAAATTCACACAAGTCTGATCAGCCTGTGATGTCACTTTTTGACTTTGATTTTCAGTGTGATGTTAAATCCAGCCCTCAATGGGTTGGTGATTTTGGATTCCATTGACTGTTGTTACATCATTTTTGTCTCACCAAATTACACAATATTACTCACAAAAGATTTTTCATTTGAAAATTTTGTTTATTGAGATCCAATGTGTGATTTAAGTGTTCCCTCAATTTTTTGAGCAGTGTATAACATCATGAGCAGAAGATTTGTGAAACTGGTTTCTTTGGTTTTTGCCTCTTGCTCTGTCACTGTTTTCTGGTTTGTGGAAATTTAGGATTTGTTTATTTTTTAACTGTTTTGATGCACTTTGTTCTTTTTTTTTAATTCGTCTTTAATAAATCTTTAAAAATTAGTTTTTGTAAGATAAGAGTTTTGATAGCTTTTCCTCACTCCATTTCAGGACATTTAGGCCCAAAGTCTGCCTTGCTGCCTTGGGTGTGGGTAACCCTGTGGGCTCAGACCTGAAAGCGGGGCTGGTTTGGCATTTTCTGTGTGTGTTTTTAAAACCCCTTCCCCTTGAAATGCTTCCAGACTGAGCACACTTAGTTTTCAATGAAACACCATTGTGATTCCAAATGAAATTTTAATGAACCACGTGTCTTAGACAGGGATATGGACTACATCCCACTCCTAGCATTCAGCACGAATGGACATGCAAATAAAAGCAATATTGTATTTACAACAATCTGTTTTAGGAAAAGCAAAATGTCAAATTTCAGTCATTTCATTAGTACTGCATATTTAGAGATGTAGTGATGAATATAATGGATACAAATGTTTGTGAATAATGTAAATTCATATGAATTAGTCCTTTTTCTTTCTAACTAACACTAGATACCACAGTTAATAGCTGTATTTCCCTCAGTGAATTGAGTGGTATGTCATTTATAAAATATATTGGACAAGGGGGCTCGCCTACCCCCGGCGTTTTGAACCCGTGCCCGCCGGGCAGCCGTAGGTTGCTTTTGTATTGGCCTCTCTTTCAACCTCATGTAGCATTTTTATAGACTTAGCTAATGGGTGATTGTTTATGACCTTAGTCACGTTTCTCATTATAAGCTCCGTGAATTGTTTGTTTTCAGGAAGGTTCACTCGTTGATAGATTGCGTCATCTGGATCTAAGGTGTATATTTCTGCAAATTTGCGTTCGTGATTTGTTTCAGGGTGCACTGTTCCAATGCGATGTAATATTTGTCCACATACGCGAAAGCAGTAAGGGCCATTGCCAGCTGGTGGCCTGATATTTACTCCGGTAGATGCAAAAGCAAATGAACTATTGTAGGATCTAATGCAGTTCATAAAGTTTTTACTTTCAGGTACTTCGTTAGTTAGAAGCTTCCGTAGATATTCAGGATATTCATGTAAAGGAGGCAGTCTAATTTGACCCTTTTGACAACAACGTGTAAAATCATTACTTGTATTGCCAGTTGTTTCTTCAGGGAAGTTAAGTGAATGACAATGATTGCAAATGACATTCATTAATTCCAATTAATTTTCATTAATAGTGAACTCATTATAGAACGCGTTGTCAGCCAATTGGCGGAATTGTTTAGCAGGTGTTTGTCGAGCTCTTTCCTTTTGAACCCGTGCCTGCTTCGCTTCCGCAGTTTGAGATGCGCGCTGCATGCGTCTACGTTCATTGTATCTGTCCATTTGGGCTCGTTTCTGTACCTGTGTTAGTCGAGCTTTTCGTTTTTGGAGCCGAGACAGTTTTTCTTCCGCGGTTTCAGAAGCACGTTGTAGGCGCCTACGTTTATTGTTTTTTTTCATGCGGGCTCGTCTTTGTGGTCCCGTTACTCGAGCCGTATCGTTTTGCACCCGTGATCGTGAATTCATGACTTGTCTGTTCTTTATCGTTAGTAATATGGGTAAGTAATAAGGATGATCGCACTTACTGTTAATAGGGAGCGTTTTCTGTGGTTGTACGGTTAATAGTGCATCACTGTAAGGAGATTCACCTATGCTGTATAGTTTGTACGTGTTCAGATGACGTATGTTTAATACGGAGCGTTCGTTTCTTCTTATTATTACCCATCAGGTGTTGCGCCTGTGTTATCTGTGGTTGTCCTGTTAATATTGCATCACTGTAATGTGATTCCAATATGTAGTGTAGTCCAGTTTCTTGTTGTTTATGTATGACATCGGGTGTCCGCGTGCGGTTTTTTAGAAGTGCGTGGATTATGCTGTGTAGTGTGTACGTTGATTTCAGATGCATGTTGTAGGCGAATGCTCCTATCGTAGTATCTGCCGTTTTCCGTACCACAATTCGCTTTCCGTAATATCTCGGGGTTGATGTGTGACCCTTTGTGGACCCCGTAGTCTGGCCCGTTTTACTCTGGTGCGGTGGGGTGACTCCTCTTTTTCCGTACCATCTCGGGCTTGATTTGTGAACCTTTGTGGACTCCATAGTATGTCCCGTTTCACTGTGGGGCGGGGACAATGTGATTCAAATATGTTGTTTTGTCCGTATTTGTGGGGTTTCTGTATGATGTCGGGTGTTTGCTTGCAGTTGCACTTTCGTTTTTGAGCGGTAATCTCGGGCTTGATGGGTGACCCTTTGTGGACTCCGTAGTCTGTCCCATTTCACTCGGGGGCGTGGGTCTGACTCCTCTTTTTTCTGTGCTATGGGCGCGTTGCCTCATTTCTTATTTCTGTTAGTGGAGGGGGGCTTTGTGTGGCACCTGCGCACCATGTCTCCTGCGATTTCTGTTAGTTGGAGGGGGGCTTTGTGTGGCGCCTGCGCACTATGTCTTTTGCATCCACGGGCAGGTCCCTGCGTCCATATCCGGTTTACCATTCTCGTTTAGTAATATGGATCTGCTATCTAAGTAAAACAATAAAATCTACAATCCTAATATATTTAGAGTGATCAGACTGATCTGGACAGTGCTTCACCCTCAAGTTTTCACTGTGATTTTCGTGAAGCTAAGGAGTGGGAAGCCATTTTGGTGTGATGGACGTAATAGTGGCATAAATGCATTTACTGTGTTCTTTGATGATGATTTAACATAGTCAAATGCGACCTTTAAATGGATCTGAGGCCCTCCTATAGTAGCAATGTCTCAGCATGCCACCTTCACCACACTCTTCCCTAACTCTGAGGCCAATTTACTGCCATCAGAACATGCAGGTGAGCACATGTGATGAATGCTGGATAGGTGAAACACTTGAGGTTACCTTTTCACAAATTGAATTGGGTCAGAGGTCAGCAGATTGCTTTTCTGTTTGGAGCTTAATTATATTATCTAAGAAATACATTTTCACCAATTCTTTCACAGGAATTGAACCAGTAAATCAGTTCCATTCAAGTACAGGAAAGCTGAACCTCACCCAGCGCTCATTGTCTCCCATTGATCTTTGTGTCCACCCAGGCGGCAATGATGCTAATTTATGGCAATGGAAAAAGCTTTCTTTCAAGGACCACAGACGTGCACATCTATGAGTGAAAAGTTGCTCAATTGGCTTTGGTCAAAAACTTAAACTTGTTTCCTGTCATAAAAAACCAATCAGCAGGCCAGATTTGTACATTCTCTTGGGACTCTTTGAAAAACAATTTGCTGTGGCATACAGAAGAAAGGGTCCTTTCCTTATTGCTCTCCAGTGGTCAAAATTTATGATTTCTCTGGCCGCTCCCTTTCTGAAGGTCAAGCAGCATGGATATAATCGCTATGGACTCCACACCCAGGTGGACAACAGATGAATGGGAGTGTATTATTTTTCAGTATTTATGGATTCATCATGACCATCATAATATAATTTGCTATATTGCTTTATGTGTAGTTAATAAAAATATGACACCAGTAGCATGCTTAATTAATGCTATGAAATGTGAAAGATTAATGAATAAGGACAAAAATGAACGCACTAAAGTGATTATGAAGGTGAATATTCTACCCTCCTTCATACAATACAGCAGGTCAATTGTATTTTATCAGGGTTGTTGTTATTATAGTGGTTAAGTATATGTGTGAAAAAAGTCTCAGTCATGGAGGTGATGGAGTTGTTGAATAGAGGGATAATACTAAAAAATCTTATGAATGAGCAATACTCTATGCCTTTGTAGAAAAATACACTGTAGTTATAAATTAGTATAAATTAGTAGCGAAGAACATGGACTTTAAGCAATCGTTGCAGCTTTTTGTTGTATACATTGTTATTTCGTGGTATTTTTATGTAACAATAATAGTGCAGTGTTTCAATGTTTTTTTTAATTCTTTCAAATGCAAAACTGTTCTTATTTGAATGCAGTTAGAACATAATTAACATTAATTATTAGTTATATTATACATATTCTGTCTGTTTATGCTCTCTATTATGTCTATCTGTTGTTGTATAGCGTGCACTTGCCTCTGTGTTTGTGCTTGTACATTGAGCCTGGAGACATGCAATTTTGTTCAGCTGTGCACACCGTGTTGCACGGCTTGAATGACAATAAAGTAAATCCAATCCAATCCAATTAAGGCTAGAACTACTGTCTCAAGGGGCCAGTAAGTAGAACTTATCTGCGTGTTACTTCTTATTCCTGACTTTGGTTGTTTTCCTCATGTTTATGGATTTCATTTAATGTTTAAGCCATGAAATGAAAGCAATGGAAAAGAAAACACAGCTTTTTTTAGATGCCATTAACTTAGGAAACTTGTCACCTTCAACAGATCTAACTAGCAGCATTTCAGTAGACATCATTTCTGTGATCACAACAGTTGTTTCCTCCGCATAGCTCATATGATGCTGGAATACAACAAATTACTATTTGTCCACTCATTACTTTTTCAGACAAGGTCACTTTCCCTTCAGAAGATTTGAGATCATTGCTGTGGAAATCACCAAACTTGCAGATCACACAACAATTTGTATTTGGTTTGGTAAGATGTTAAAGTAGGTCTACATGTGATATGGACATTTACGTGATTGTCAGATTATTTCAATATTTTGACTCATCCTGTTTTTTATCATGAATGTAACTAGAAACTTAACACTAGAATTACCAGAGTCTACGAAAAAACTTGTAGATCAGGCCCACCTTAAAACCGTTCTCACCTCTCTTTTGACTTCTAAATGTGCCAATTAAGACGAGCAGCAAGCAGCCGGCTATTCCATCCCCCACCGTTGCAGAATGTTCACTAAGTTTTCCCAGCTTATTTCTTGTTTGATTATCTGGCAGTGACTGAACTGCTGGAGTTTTACAGTGGAAATAATAGATCGTTATTTGGAACACACGCATTTCATGTGTGTTCCGTTTCTGCAGTAATCTGTGTAAACACATTGTTAAAACAGAAACTTTTTCATATTTTAGTAATAAATGTTACAAAATGTAGGCATAAACTATAGAATGTGTGAAGCCTGACGTCCAAACATCAAATAAACACTTTCACAAAAGGTTAAAGGATGATATAACACCTTCTGTGGCGTAACGCTATGATTTGCAGAATCAGTGCACAGCAGCCTTGCTGTGCCTTAGAGACTGGAGTTTGATTCCCCACTGGGGAGGAAGTGTTTTTTTTCTTTTTTTTCTTTGTAACCTCAAACGGACATAAAATTTATAAATTGGTATACACTGTAAATCATTAAGTTTAAAATGTCGATTGCAGTTATTTCTGTTGATTAATTCATGCTTTTTTACTTAGAGTCAGAACTGGAGCTTATTCAGCTTCTGATCTGACTCTAACAGCGCCACAGTATAAATTCACACCCGATCTGACACTGTTCATTTTCAAATAATATTGCATTACTTTGACAGTGTTTTCTGATTGGTACTATTCACGTCATAAAATGATTTAATCAAAATGTCACATATATTTGTCTCTTTCTTTTTTAAAATGTGCGTTGATCACCGCCAGCATGTTGTAGCACACAGCAACTGGCCACCTGTATGTTCTTGCACGCACTGAATAAGACAGCGCTATATGCAATCATCAGATTCAAATGTTAACAGTTCACACACACGCAAGGATCGTCTTTCTTACATTTACAACGTGTGTACCTGTTACAATGTACTCACTTCTCTCTATGCTGTGGTTTCTATTACACACTTGAAAGAAACAGACAATATATGTGAAAACATCATCGCACTAATGCAATATTATTTGAAAACAAACAGCGTCAGATCGGGTGTGAATTTATACTAGAAATTCTCTGATGTGGAATCAGTTCTGTATGGTTGTGGGCGTGGATGTGAGTGGTGGACATAACTGGGAATTACTGTGAATGTGTGTGGTGTTTTGAGATAATGAATAGAGCTGCAAATTACAGGTGCTTGTTCAGTGTAATAGGAACCATAGCGCAGAGAGGTGTGTACACTGCAACAAGTACACATGTCATAAATGTAGGAAGGGTGCTCCTTGGGTGAGCTATAGCGCGTCTTTATGTGAAAACAGCAGTGTCAGATGGGGTAGGGAAGGATCCTGAACGCAACTGAGAGAATGAAAAGTGAATAAAAAAAAACAAAAACAAAGCTAACCTTTACAAATATCATAAATTACACCGGCTGTTACAGACTGAAATCAAATGTATCTTTTTATTCTAAAATAGTAAAAAATAAGAGCAGTTCACTTCTCAAAAGGAAGTCGAGCAGGATCGAATTCGTGATCTCTTGATTCCCAGTCAGCAACTGATACTGTTGCACCACTGCAGCAGTCGTAGTAAATGAGTGTCAATGTCGCACACTAAGATGGCTTTTTTTTCGGCAGTTATATTTTTGAATAAAAGCGCACTTGTTCTGTTATATTTGTACCTTTCGTGAAAGTGTTTCTTTGATATTTGGACTTCAGGCTTCATACATTATATAGTTTAGGCCTACATTTTGTCATTTACTACTAGGATATGAAAAAAGTTTCTGTTTTAAAAATGTGTTTACACAGATTACTGTAGAAACGGAACACACATGAAATGCGTGTGTTCCAAATAACAATGTATAATTTCCACTCTAAAACTCCACTTCACTCCCAGATAATCAATCAAGGCATGAGCTGGGAGAACTTTGTGCACGTTCTAAGTCGGTGGGGGGATGGAATAGCTGGCTGCTTGCAGCTTGTCTTTATCTACACATTTAGAAGACAAAAGACAATGGCAGAGAGGTGCGAACGGATTTAAGAAGCGATTTAAGGTGGGACGGATCTATGAGTTTTTCGTAGGCTCTGGTAATTCTAGTGGTAAGAGCATGAGTTCTGATCTATTGATGTACTCTTGAACCATCACGTGTATCTAATATCTCATATTTAGATCATACATAGTAAGAGAAATAAGCAGTACAATTAATGTACAAAATAAGATTCATGAGGCTTGTTGTTTTGAGAAACTAAACATCTTGCTTTAAAACATACTAATAGTCAACACCAACATGAATTGTTTTGCTGTGTTTTTACTTGACTGGTTGCGCTTTTTAAGAAACAGTGTAGTTTACAGTACACAGTTGTTCTGTTCTCTCTCTTGCAAAACTACAGCTACACATTACACTATGGTATGGGTAGGGTTGTTGTCAGAAAAGAGTATCCGGCTGTAAAAATCAATGTCAATGCCACACAGAAGTGGAAAAAAATGAAGAAGAAGCAGCAGCAGCAGTAGCTCATAAACTACAGCCACGTTGTGAATGTGTGTTGGTAACAGTGCCTTCTGAGTCTGATCAGTGTTTCCGAGTAGGAGCTGGATTTAATGAGATCTGACAATGTATTTGTTATGTTGGCAGAGATCACTTGAGTGATGTATTCTGAATTTTAGGTGAAGCACGTAAAGGGAGTGTAGACGTGACAGACGCAATGATTCTGTAGATCTGATGCTAGACGGTGTACAGTGCACTATGAAAAAGGTGGCAGCCTTGCCTGAACTCTGCATCCTCTGACCTAAGGCTCACATGTATCTTTGGGAAAATCAAGCAGTTTTTCTCAGAAGAAATTTCCCACTGCTAAAATGAAAGAGCCAGATGCTGGGGCTGAAGGGTGATTTATTGTTTTTTTTTTTAATAGCTTCCTGCCATCTTTCACTCAGCAAAGAAGGAAATGAGAATGGATTTGTAAAAATCACACGTGTTATCCTGCACGCACTTTACGGAACAAGAGACAAGGAATTGCCTAGAAATGCCTTCAGTTGGCAAACAGTAACTAAACAAGTAAAGTGCTTGTCATGCACCTCTCATTTTTATATTCTTTATGACAAAGAAGATATTGCTAAAAAGCGAAGAAACAATCATCCACAAAGGTAAATGGTGCTTTAAGCCTTTCCCTTATGTCACCATTCATATTGTTAACTGATATAAAATGCAATATAAAATTGATTGCTTAAATTTCATTATCATATACTCTACATATCTAAGCCACTTTATTTCATATGCGAAGAGCAATGTTGCACCTTTGGTGGCATCATATGTCTTCCTAAAATAATAAACATGTATTCTCATTGATTTTTCAATGATTCACAATATTGTATACCAGTAACAGTGAGCATTCATAGTTTTCATCCTCTTTCTCTGTATGTTTAGCATTCATTTGCTCAGAGATTGATCTGCTTGCTGCTTCCTGAGCAGCTCATCTTTTCTACACCATAGTGTCCCGCTTCTTCTCTTCTTTCGTCGGCATCTTTTCGCATTAAAACTGATTAAGTCAGTGTTTGTGTTGCAATTACTTAGTATGTTTTCTTTAATTTTTCACTTAAGCTGGCACTTAAGTCTTCAATCTGCCTCAAGAATGATTTAAGATATGAAGAGGTAGGGGAAGTGATGGCGAAGGTGGTAGGGATGAGAACGGCACCCGTACACATGTGCCGCACGGCCACCCTGCTGCTGAGAGTTGATTCTACAATAAAATAAAATAAAAATAAAAAGAGGAATAATCTTGGAGATCAATTATCACCCTGAAAGCGGATAGTAGACATCACATAGTATATGTGTACCAAATTTCAGGTCAATAGTTAAACGGTTTGCGAGCTACATGTGATTTAAAATCCTGGACAGACAAACGGACAGCCACGGTAGCGTATTATATATAAAGATGTTGTAGTCTTATAATGTTCTGTGCAGACACAGAAAGTAACATTTACCAAATGTGCTTTTCATGCCCCATTACAATTAATGTTTATTAACATACTAAACTCTCAAGAAACAACAAAGTATTGTTTAAAACATTCATTTTAAGGTTTAATCACAGGCATAACCACCCTTGTTCTTTAATGTCCTTTCCCCTTAACGCAACTTTGGTCAGTCTCACAAAAACTCAGTGTCAGAGGTAACGGCATTTTATTTTAAGTTTGGCAGTTCAGATAATCGCGTTGTTTCATTTCCTTCAAAAAATCGACAGTATTCATATTTTTCCATTTCTTTACATGATCAGGGTATACAATGTCTTAGAAATACTCCGCAGGCGCTTTGCAGATTCATTATGTCTTGGTGCATGTCACTTTCAAATATTTACATAATAAGTCATCTGTTCCTAGTTAACTAGCTGAACCCTGTAAGCACCATGAGAGCAGCTGATGACAGAAGGTTCCAGTGGCTAATCCATGGCATCTGTACGCATTGAAGGCCGACTGCCACACTTTTAGAGGATGTGTGCTGATAAATTCTTTATTGATATTGGGATAAAGGGATAAAGACGCAAGAATGTGTTTTCTTTTTCCCAGTCAGCTGCAGGGGTCTGTCTGCTTTTCTTCCTAGGGTCAAAATGCCTGATGTAATGAAATGTATTATTATAGTAAAATAAAGTTAATATTACAAGGATGTAACTGTCAGCATCTGCATTTTCTGCTAGATGGTCTGCAAAAATATGTCCACGTAGAAAGTTTTGGTTCTATTAGCCCCTTCCCCTAACAGCTGCTTTGTGAAGTAATCTATTTAAAACAAGAGTTAAAAGCTGTAACACATTACTTTTTACAGATCTTTTACCTTTAAGATAACCATATGTAGTGTCTGAGATATATTTCTAAGGATCTAAAATTCACATGCGGTGAAATGGTTTTGTGAACTGCACCTCAGAAACAGAGTTTAGGTCTCTTCAGTACACCAATGCTTACTGTACAACAACAATGATCTGCTTTAGCATTTTGTTTTACTACATGTGCCAGTGAGGCCCAGCTTGCACGAGTTTCCACTGCACATGCACACTACCACACATTTCATCTCGGCAGCAGGTCGTACTTACAGCTGAGTCTGCAGTGCTCATTGTGTCTGCAGATAGAAAGGGTAACACCATAAAAAAGAAGACTAAAAATAAAGCAGTATGTGTTACGTGTGTGTGAAGAGAAAACAGAGACAAGACACTGTTTAAAATGTGAAATGAAATAACACAACAAACACCTTTTAAGGTGTGTACAGTATGTCAGTGCACTCAGTAGTTAAAATCGCATCCCACACCAGTTGCTGCTCTGCCCCCCAAACTTGTGCTGCATAAAGTGGGTTAAGAAAATGGAAGAACAGTTAAAGCTAATTGAATATGAGTAGCCCCTATTTTAGTGGCCTTTGGCCTTTTAAGATGAGTAAGTGCTCTTACGTGACTAGCTCATTCTCCTGGAAATGAGGTGTTCAGAAAATCATTTGAAATAGGCAAAAAGTTATATTTAGCAAACTAAACAATGCTTTAAAAATAGATATTCTGAAAATACTTTGGTTGCATTCCAAGATTGTTATTTATTGTTTTGAAGGATAAGAGAAACATTTTGTCTGTTAAGTAGCTCACAATGTTAGAATCCAAAGCCAAATTACAGAACAATAAAAGCAGTCCAGGAATACACGATGCAAAGCCCTGCTCTGTGTTTCGAAAAGTTACCTCCTTAGACTAACACCATTCTCCGAATCACATCATGACTATATCTAATGCTTCCTGCTCAAGAGGACCTCATAAACAGGAAATGTTTCATCTTGTCTTTTAAAATGACAAAAGAAATGTCTGACTACACAGGTAGAGTATTTACATCAAAGCTGAAGCTTACTTTGTATTTACAGCTCTCCAACCTCATGTTATGAAAAAATCTAAACTGTACAGTACAAACATATTATGTAATATTTCTCAGATGCCCAAAGCAGCTTAAAAGATCATGTTAGGTTTCAATTGTTTTCATGTATTTGTTACTACTGGAGCATAGGAATGGTTAGAGAATTTTACAATTGCGCCTGCTATAACAAAATTCATAGGTAAATCTTGGATGCATTTGGTAACTCAAGTTTAGGGGAAAACTATTGATGAAACTACTTAATATATTGCTGTGGTGTAAAAGCCTAAACACTTTAAATACATATGTGCTCGATTCACATACGTACAGTATAAACAGTCATGAGTATACACAATAGAGAGGAATCACTCTCATAACACAAAGATGCCAAAGGGTCAAGCTGTACAAAAACAGATGTAGCAAACAAAACAGAACAGAAAGTAATACTGCAGCCCACTAATGGCTAAGTAAACTGATATAACTCCTTGTTTGTATGGGAGGATAATTCATTTACTTTTACAACTAAGTGTCACAAACTGAACAGAACTGTCATCTCCCGTCTCTCTCTCCCTCTCTCTGTCTGTCTTTTTACTTTGATCGCTTCCCCTTCCACTTGTAAAGCACTGGCACTGACTCAACTCTGAACTTCAAGCTCAGTGAGTCTGTAGGCTCAAAGCAGCTCTAAAGTCCAGCTGGGTTTACTTTTAAAGCACTAGAATTACTTTCATGATTGGGACACTTTTTCTTTTCCAGTAACAAAAAGTGACACTAAGCAAGAGTTTCCTCTAAAAACTGCTGGTGTCCCTGTGACTCTGAGCCTAAGGTCCTTTCTCAGCACTTAAAGTAACAACTAATATCAGGTCTACATGACTTGCCTTCTTTGTATAAGGAGGGTTATGGATTCTGGAAACTACTGGGTTGATGCCCTCTAGAGTTCTTGAGGTACATTACATGTTCACATCAGGCCACAGCTCAATCTGTTCATTCAGTGCCCTGTATACTGTATATTGCCATTTGAAGGCATCATAGACACATACAGAGCAGTGCCCTTCCTTCTGGGCTGTCACCATGACATACACTCGCCATGACTGCTTTCCTTATTTTCCTAGAGCCTTTATGGAACCTTTCTGCAATCGCCCTGTTGACCAGTCCCTACATACTGTTTGTGTAGAAATCTGCTTGGCTTGCAGATAAAAATGAACATACACTGTATGTTACAAATGATAAATTCAACAGGGCATTAAAAGATAAAGTTAAAGCAAGCAATCCCCCCCAAAATGAAACTGTTTTGAGGTTTTCAGCATACAGAGGTTAGCTTTGCAAGCAGCTGACATGACTACTTTTCTTCTAGTAATTTATAAGGCAGGGCAAAAAGATAATAACCATGTATTTAGTCAGATTAGTTCATTTCTTTGCAAAACATCTTGCCTTTTTAAAATAGTTTTTGAAACGAAGGCGGACCTGAGCTTATAAATGGCAGACACATTCCACATAAACTTAAGATCGTCATAGGACACCATTTGACATTCTGCTACCATGCTACAAACTATGCTTCCTGCTCCTCTGAGGGAGATAAAGAATAAAGCACCATGCTGTTTCTTGGGCTTGCTTATGTGGTTATTATTTAAGAGTAAAGCAGGCATTAAAAACTAGCAAAGTACATCCTTCTTTCTGTGCCTTGTTGTATCTCTGCTGTGGCATGGGGGCATGTGATTCATCTTGTCAACAAGGCCCACATTTTCAAAAGAGCACATTTTCTAAGGAGCATTCGTTCCTTGCTGTGTATGCAGGCAAACAATACAGAGGAAATATTTCCTAGTAGCATTATGTTGAGCTTGAACAGTTCCAACAAAAATGCCTTTTATCAACAGTTTTAGCTGTACTGAAATACATTGCCAGTTATAATCAATTCTGCCACAAAAACAAAACTAATATAATTTCCTCACAATGCTATTGTGGTTTCAGCAACAAGGATACATAATAAAGAATTAACATGTTGTGTGACACTCTTTGACCCTGACACAAGCTTGAAAAAAGAATCCACTTTGGTGGCCTTATTGAAAAGCACATAAGGTTTGCTTTGCTTGCATTGGCTTAATACATTTAGCATCACAATCTGCCTACCAAAGTAGCTTTTATTAAGTACAAAAAATTAATAATAAGATACAGGAAGAAAGGAGAAGCATCAAAAAAGTCAACAAGAAAAGGGCACAAAAGGAAACCATTAAAAATCAATGCAAAAAGGACACCAACAAAGATGGCAAATCACCTTTAAATAGAATGGGAAAATGTCACAAAGTTGCCTCCAGTCTTACTGAGCATAGTCAGAGAAGCTGACAGTTTCTCTTATATTTCCATGTTCGTTATTAAAGGAAAAAAATGGCCACTGTGATGTTGTAGTCATGATTCACAGGGACCAAAAAACATAAAAATATTTCTGGTAGTGTAAAAATGTTACCTGAGTTTAAGTTGTAACGGGGAGACCCAAACAAGGGGAAATAATGTGCCAAAAAGCCTGAAAGGACCTAATAATAATAATAATAAACAATTATAATTTTATTTATATAGCACCTTTCCCATGCTCAAGGCACTTAAAACAAGTTAAAGATTGCTTAAGCCCCATATTTTATGCAATCAGTGTGGTCAGCTGGCTGCTGTAAGTATGGCATACCTGTTACAAGCACTACAGTGCTAAAAACAGAACAAAACAAAGATCAAACAAAAAAAAACACAGCTAGGAGCACAAAAATAACAGGTGCTGAAAGTTCAAGAGATTAACGTGTAGAAGCACAGAAAAAATAGAAAAAGACAGGAAGGTGTCTGGACTTTACAAAAATGATCAGAAAACCAGAAATTTCATTATGCTTCCTGGCCTGTTTCTACAGACAGAAGACAGTTGCAGTGATGACATCACATACTGATGACAAATGTGACCACCCCTGTTTTGGCACATGCATCACAGCAATCCATGGAAACAACTAGAAATTACCAGCCAAAAAAAAACAAATGGAAAACAAACAATAAAAATAACAAGTCAAGTCAAGATGGGGAGCATGCACTGGTACAGTGTGTTGCCGCACCCACCACATGACAAAACAGCTCAGGATCCTGGTTGGCAACCCTGCTGCAGCCAGGTGTTACATGGGTGACCCCTTGGCCTGGTTCAGCCACTGGGTTCCCAACAATGAGGATCCTACAAGCTGGATCACTCTCGGAGAAACGCGCCACATGGAGGTGCCTCACAATGCAGGTAATGTGCCTCATTTGGGACTCCATGAGCAACCACTCATTCGAGACAAAGTCAAACCAGCAGTACCCAAGGATTCTCCGAAGAGACACAGTACCAAAGGAGTCAAGTCTTCATCTCAGGACACTGGGTAGTGTCCATGTCTCGCAATCATATAACAAAACAGGAAGCACCAGGACTCTAAAGACTTGGACCTTCACCATTTTGCATAGATATCGGGAGCGCCCAACACACCCCTTTCCAGTGATCTCATGACCCCCCCCATGCTCTCCCAATCCATCTACTGACTTCATAGGAAGAGTCACCAGAGACATGAATGTCACTGCCGAGGTAAGTAAACCTCTCGACAAAGTCAACACTCTCTTCGCAGACAGACACACTGTAAACACTATAAAAATAACAGTGTTACAAAATGTCACAAGCATCCTAGAGCCTTGGAAATCAAGAAGATGCAGGGCAGATAAAAATGGGAGAAAACAAAAAAAATAGTGATATACATTTGTAAAACTGTATGGAAACATGCTCATGTGGCTGTTAAACTCAGATCACCCAGAAATTTCTCCTATCTCAACATCGGCAAAACCTTTTTGAACTTCCTACTAATCATTCACAAATGCATCATCTCTACTTCTCAGATAAACTCTTCTTAAATGCTGGCAAGATAATTCTAAATGAGATCATGGACAAAGACCTCCTGTTTACACGACCACCAGACCAGCCAAATCAGCAGTTTCTTCCTGTGACTTCTCGACCAAAGTGCACATCAGTTACACCTTAGCTAGACCAAACCAAGGAAAACAAAAGCTCTTAGCTGCTCCTCAGACAGGGCTGTATGAAATGTCTTCCAAATATATCTGAGTTAGACTAAGCAGAAATGAGAATCAAGACTGAAATATTTGAAAAATGTATATCAGAATCCACTGGTGGTGGACCATGCATCTATCTTCTGATCTCGAGGCCCTGGGAGGCAAAGAGTTGTCATACCTTATGCCCTTCCACACATTTTGATTTTCCTCCTTTTAATTGGCACCACCAATTTCGCTGCACTCACCCATTGAAGAAGGCTCCTGAATTCTCACCCATTATCCATTACTGCTCTATTTTCTTATTTTCGGAGTATTATATTCTGATGGGTCCTTAACTGTTGACTTCTCTTATTGTTTTGTCCAATCAGGGTTTGCTTTCCATTTTCTTATTGTCTTTACTCAGTCAGAATGCTGAACTTAACTTGTATGATAAGGTGTCCATTACATTCACCTATCTGTTATTTTAAGATGGACGCTCCTCTGAAGCTGCGCTTTGCTTACATCCCTCTCCTTGTCTCAGTTACTTGTAGATTTTTAGTGAGAGTTCAAAGTACTGCACCAGCATTTAAACCTTATCAAATTTTACTGTTTTATTGTTTAAGTAAATGACAAAAGACTCAGAAAGCTAAGCAATGTTACACTTTAATTTTATTTTAGTCTGCTGCCATTTTGTTGCATTATCATGTCACTTATCCTCTCATTCTTTCTGCTTACTATATCAAGTTTTACTTTTTTGAAAAAGCAAGAAAAATATTCATTGAGCATCAATTTGGCTTGAACCAACAGTATCCAATGCAAGGCCCTCCGGATATATTTTATTAAATTATAAGAAAAGCAACTGCTGAACAGTAAAGCCTATTAACAGCTTCTCTTTCCTTATCAAATTACATAGAAAACTGCTACTACACAGTGGAGAAAATCTGATTTTCGAAGTACGTAATGAAAAACAATAATTCCCCCAATACAATAAAGTGCTCTAGACATGTGTGTCTGCTACAGGACCCGTCTTCTTTGATCAATCAATCAGTCTTCATGTTACATGGTGATTTACGTAAGTGAGCAGGATTTACACACAAAGCACTACATGGACACAATGACAAAAATAAACAGAGCAATGCAAAGAGAGGGAATGGAGTGTCACAGACTGACTACAAGAGTGCACATTATAGAATGCAATGAAGGAGAGGCTTAGGCTGGACTGCAGGAGGCAGTCAGTGTCATCAATAGAGATCATGATTAGGTGGAAAAGATCTGAAAGAGGCAGGACAATAAAAAGATAAGTTCATTGCTCCTGTGGTCAAAGGTAATGACAAAATCATGACCGCTTATGCAGATTTTAATTTACTTATTTGCAAAATGAAGGATCTGACTGACAGTTTTGAACAAGATGTTTGAGTTGCTTGCCTGGGTGTTAACATGTGCTTGTTGCTGGTGTTGCATCTGAATTGAGAAGATCTTAATGATTTCTATTGATGTTTCAAAATGTGCCCATGAGATTTAAATCCTATGGGCAGGTTTAGTTCAACTCCATCCATCCATCCATCCATTGTTTCCCGCTTATCCGAGGTCGGGTCGCGGGGGCAGCAGCTTGAGCAGAGATGCCCAGACTTCCCTCTCCCCAGCCACTTCTTCTAGCTCTTCCGGGAGAATCCCAAGGCGTTCCCATGCCAGTCGAGAGACATAGTCCCTCCAGCGTGTCCTGGGTTTTCCCCGGGGCCTCCTCCCGGTTAGACGTGCCCGGAACACCTCACCAGGGAAGCGTCCAGGAGGCATCCTGATCAGATGCCCGAGCCACCTCATCTGACTCCTCTCGATGCGGAGGAGCAGCGGCTCTACTCTGAGCCCCTCCCGGATGGCTGAGCTTCTCACCCTACCTTTAAGGGAAAGCTTGTATTCGCGATCTCGTTCTTTCGGTCACTACCCATAGCTCATGACCACAGGTGAGGGTAGGAACATAGATCGACTGGTAAATTGAGAGCTTCGCCTTGCGGCTCAGCTCCTTTTTCACCACGACAGACCGATGCAGCGCCCGCATTACTGCGGATGCCGCACCGATCCGCCTGTCGATCTCACGCTCCATTCTTCCCTCACTCGTGAACAAGACCCCGAGATACTTGAACTCCTCCACTTGGGGCAGGATCTCGCTACCAACCCTGAGAGGGCACTCCACCCTTTTCCAACTGAGGACCATGGTCTCGGATTTGGAGGTGCTGATTCTCATCCCAGCCGCTTCACACTCGGCTGCGAACCGATCCAGAGAGAGCTGAAGATCACGGCCTGATGAAGCAAACAGGACAACATCATCTGCAAAAAGCAGTGACTCAATCCTGAGCCCACCAAACCGGACCCCCTCAACGCCCTGGCTGCGCCTAGAAATTCTGTCCATAAAAGTTATGAACAGAATCGGTGACAAAGGGCAGCCCTGGCGGAGTCCAACTCTCACTGGAAACGGGTTCGACTTACTGCCGGCAATGCGGACCAAGCTCTGGCACCGATCGTACAGGGACTGAACAGCCCTTATCAGGGGGGCTGGTACCCCATACTCTCGGAGTACCCCCCACAGGATTCCCCGAGGGACACGGTCGAATGCCTTTTCCAAGTCCACAAAACACATGTAGACTGGTTGGGCAAACTCCCATGCACTCTCCAGGACTCTGCTAAGGGTGTAGAGCTGGTCCACTGTTCCGCGACCAGGATGAAAACCACACTGTTCCTCCTGAATCCGAGGCCCGACTATCCGACGGACCCTCCTCTCCAGGACCCCTGAATAGACTTTTCCAGGGAGGCTGAGGAGTCTGATCCCTCTATAGTTGGAACACACCCTCCGATCCCCCTTCTTAAAGAGGGGGACCACCACCCCGGTCTGCCAATCCAGAGGCACTGTCCCTGATGTCCATGCGATGTTGCAGAGGCGTGTCAGCCAAGACAGTCCTACAACATCCAGAGCCTTGAGGAACTCCGGGCATATCTCATCCACCCCCGGGGCCCTGCCACCAAGGAGTTTTTTGACCACCTCGGTGACCTCAGTCCCAGAGATGGGGGAGCCCACCTCTGAATCCCCAGGCTCTGCTTCCTTATTGGAAGGCATGTTAATGGGATTGAGGAGGTCTTCGAAGTACTCCCCCCACTGACACACAACGTCCCGAGTCGAGGTCAGCAGCGCACCATCCCCACCATATACAGTGTTGACACTGCACTGCTTCCCCTTCCTGAGACGCCGGATGGTGGACCAGAATCTCCTCGAAGCCGTCCGAAAGTCGTTCTCCATGGCCTCTCCAAACTCCTCCCACGCCCGAGTTTTTGCCTCAGCAACCACCAAAGCCGCATTCCGCTTGGCCTGCCGGTACCTATCAGCTGCCTCCAGGGTCCCACAGGACAAAAGGGTCCTGTAGGACTCCTTCTTCAGCTTGACGGCATCCTTCACCGCCGGTGTCCACCAACGGGTTCGGGGATTGCCGCCACGACAGGCACCGACCACCTTACGGCCACAGCTCCGGTCAGCTGCCTCAACAATAGAGGCACGGAACATGGCCCATTCGGACTCAATGTCCCCCACCTCCCTCGGGATGTGGTTGAAGTTCTGCCGGAGGTGGAAGTTGAAGCTACTTCTGACAGGGGGCTCTGCCAGACGTTCCCAGCAGACCCTCACAACACGTTTGGGCCTACCACGCCTGACCGGCATCCTTCCCCACCATCGAAGCCAACTCACCACCAGGTGGTGATCAGTTGACAGCTCCGCCCCTCTCTTCACCCGAGTGTCCAAGACATGTGGCTGCAAGTCCGACGACACGACCACAAAGTCGATCATCGAACTGAGGCCTAGGGTGTCCTGGTGCCAAGTGCACATATGAACACCCCTATGCTTGAACATGGTGTTCGTTATGGACAATCCGTGACGAGCACAGAAGTCCAATAACAAAACACCGCTCGGGTTCAGATCGAGGGGGCCATTCCTCCCAATCACGCCCTTCCAGGTCTCACTGTCATTGCCCACATGAGCATTGAAGTCTCCCAGCAGAACGAGGGAGTCCCCAGAAGGTATGCCCTCTAGCACCCCCTCCAGGGACTCCAAAAAGGGTGGGTACTCCGAACTGCTGTTCGGTGCATACGCACAAACAACAGTTAGGACCCGTCCCCCCACCCGAAGGCGAAGGGAGGCTACCCTCTCGTCTACTGGGGTAAACCCCAATGTACAGGCTCCAAGTTGGGGGGCAATAAGTATACCCACACCTGCTCGGCGCCTCTCACCGGGGGCAACTCCAGAGTGGTACAGAGTCCAGCCCCTCTCAAGGAGATTGGTTCCAGAGTCCAAGCTGTGCGTCGAGGTGAGTCCGACTATATCTAGCCGGAACCTCTCAACTTCGCGCACTAGCTCAGGCTCTTTCCCCTTCAGAGAGGTGACATTCCACGTCCCAAGAGCCAGCTTCTGTAGCCGAGGATCGGACCGCCAAGGTCCCCGCCTTCGGCCACCACCCAACTCACACTGCACCCGACCTCCTTGGCCCCTCCCATAGGTGGTGAGCCCATGGGAAGGGGGACCCACGTTGCCTCTTCGGGCTGTGCCCGGCCGAGCCCCAAGGGTGCAGGCCCGGCCACCAGGCGCTCGCCATCGAGCCCCACCTCCAGGCCTGGCTCCAGAGTGGGGCCCCGGTGACCCGCGTCCGGGCAAGGGAAAACGCCGTCCAAAATTGTTTTTCTTCATAGGAGGTTTGTTTAACCGCTCTTTGTCTCATCCCTCACCTAGGACCAGTTTGCCTTGGGTGGCCCTACTAGGGGCATAAAGCCCCGGACAACACAGCTCCTAGGATCATTGGGACACGCAAACCCCTCCACCACGATAAGGTGGCGGTTAAAGGAGGGGTAGTTCAACTCAAAAAAATGTATTTATGACTTTATGTCAAGCAGCACTGCCTGCATGAATAAATTATTACATACCAAAATTTCACATAAAAAGACAACTGGCTTACATCAAAATATTTAAAATGCCACTCAATTAAGGAACCCAGTAAATAATGTTTAGAGCCATGAAGGGAAGCAGTATTGGGTACAAGGCTCGAACCAACCTTGAATTGCACGCCCGTCCATTGCATTGCACACCTATGTGTGTCCTCACAAACTCACACCAGGCCAGTTCAGAATTGATAAATAAGTTAATGCACACACACATCTTTGGAACTTGGGAGAGTCACCCGAGTACCTGGAGAAAAACTCATGCAGACAGAGAGAACATGCAAATTCTACACTGCCTTTGACAAGTATGGACACTGAACTTAGGACTTTAGAACTTCTTACTGAAGGTCAGCTCATTGCAAAAGAAAGCCTGATCTAATTAACAACTTTTCATATTGAGTGCAAAATCCAACCTTTACTTTCTTACCATAAGTGTCTTAGATTACAGTCACCATCCCCTCAGTGGATGCTTCATCTGGTGATTTCAGCTTTACCAGTTCATCTTATATAGTGCCCAAGATGATATGCTATAGTAATATCGTATGATGTAAATCAGTTATTTACAAACTCAGTATTCCTCTTACTGCTACTACTACCCTGACTATACACACTTTGATACATTAACAAATACAAAAACTCTGCATTATACCAAAATGGTAAATTTGCACTTAAAACATAAGATGCTTTAATATCCTCTGAGGTGATGATGATTAGATGGCTCAATGATACCATATCCTTCCATCTACAGTGCCCATTACCATCCTCAGGCTCAGAGTTGGGGGGCTGTATTCTATCCCAATGTTTTATGCAGGAGCTAACCTAAGATGGGACACCAGTGAAGTAGAATTTTATTTTAACGGTACACAAAGATGTTGTTGGAATCATGTAATTTTATAATGTAATTTGCATTGATGATCAGCTGTGCCAAGTGGCTGAGCGAGAGCAGTAAGACACCATTTACATTAGCCTGTCGGCTTACCAGCTTTTCACCTGGCATGCAGGCACTGTACTGTTTCCATAATTACTCGGTGAGGACTCACATGTTCTACATGTTGTATCAGTAGTAGAATTAATAGTATTGCCTCACTAATGTTGGAAAATAAAAGGTGGAAATTATTTTTTTAGTTCACTGGAACATCTCTTCTGCTTAAATTGATAGGAAAACTATTTTAATTTTTACAGTTTCAAATTTCATGACCCTTTACAAGGTTAATAACAAATATACAAAGGAAAACAGTAAGGGCACCTGCAATTAGAGTAAAGACTTTACAATTGCTGAGAGCATTAAACAACATAAGAAAATCCTTTACACAGCCAGGTCTAAATATAACTAACTATGCATTAGAAAGCATAATATTCTGAAATGCTCATAATATATATAGGATTTATACAAATTAAGAAATGAAAATATAAACTATGTTCAAGTTAAATCTATAAATGTTAACAAATGAGAAGCCAGGCCTGTCAGATACTTTACAATTCCCGCTAAGAACAGTGACAACAGTTTTATGGATTTCTTTACACTGCACAAGACTGCTGACTGGACAGGGAGCTTCCAGACCTAGCACTCCTGGATTACACCATATTGCCCCCTGCGCATCTGGCCTTTGCAGCCTTAAGTGAGACACAGCAGGAAGGTTTAACACTGATGTCTAGCATAAAAACAAATCAACATCCCTTACACCCAGCTGCAAATTCATTGTTGAGACGTTCAACCACAGACCTTGTAAAGCCCATAGTGAATATAGACAATTCTTCATTAATGACATACATTTCATGATTTCTTCAAAATGGCTCTGGAGACCTTAATTAAATAAACCCAATTCAGGCGTTACTATTCTGACTGGTGCCAGAGCGGTTGTTGCTACTGCCTGGTGGGTGAGGTATCCTGGGTTTGAATCTTGCTCTGATCATAGTCTGTATGGAGCTAACATCCTCCCCGTGTCTGTTTAGGTTTTCCTGCTGAGTTAATGTGGCTGGCTGGCAATTCTAAACAGGCCCTGTGTGAGTGTGGGTGTTGGTATGTATGAGTGTGCCATGCAGTGGACATAGACTTCAACTTCAGTCTTATCTTAAATACTAAAATCTATCTTGCATTGTTATAAATGAAAAAAACTGGAATTACCTTGGTATTCAGTAATTCACGTGACAATGATTTGATAATGTTGAAGTTTTATTTCTAGTATTGATTTTAAGCAGTAGTTCTTTTTCAGTATATGCACATATTAAGATAAAGCTGACAGTCCATGATGATTGTATCATTCTTTATACTCTCCCTCCTAACCCAGTCAAATACCCCTAAGCCAACAGAGTCTTCCCCAGTTGTTGTTACACTGGGGGTAAAATGAGGCGTCCCCCCCCCCCCAACCCTGTCAAACATGAAATTCAAGCCCTCAAAGTTATATTTGTTCTTCAACCTTTGTGTCTAAAGGTAAATACTGTGTTTCTCACAGTTCAGTTTGAAACAATTATATTTCCCTGTAAATGTTGATAGTATTAGATATAATACAGAATTATTTTACTGATTTTAATAGTGGGTTTGAGATTGTTATGCAATGTGCTATATACATGTATATTGATTAGTAAAATTAAATGGGGGGAAAAACTGGTATGGCCATATTTTTCACAGTCGTATATCATTAATACACTGAAGAACAAGTGTTAGGATGTTTTTGTACTTTTTTATAACTATGAGAATCTATTCAGTGGTGGCAATATTTGTGGTATGGCATTTATTGGAAAGATAAAACGTTGCATTTTATTAGTACATAGCATAAGTTAACAAATTGTGAACCCTAAGACCCTGAACTGGATTGAGCTGGTTTTCAGAATGTTCTATTATGTTATAACAAAATGCATATTAATATATACAGTACTATAAACATTAGTACTGTATTCCAGCAGGGATCTGTACACTAAATTCTCTCTTTACATTTAAGGTGAGCAATTGAGTTCATTTTGCTTTTCACAGTAAAGAATATGAATTATGCAGTCTGCACGTATTGTCATATTAAACTAAGGCACTGCAGTAAACCAAGGCTCTCAACTCACATAAACAAAGAAAAATTGAAGAAGCAAGAAGCCTCAGCTGAAATAGTTCCTCATGTTCACCTGCACCTTTGACAAAATCTTCCAGGTTCTCTGCCTGCTCCCCTATTAGTTACCTAAAGCTCATCTCTACCAAGCACAAGTAAAAATGTCATTGTCCTTCTGAAATACAGCAGATTAAGCAACTGGGGCAATGATACTGAACAAACTGCATTGTAGCCAGGAAGTCAATGTAAACTGTTGAAAGGTACAATATATATATTAAGAGATTTTGTTTAGCATAGCGTACTCTCTGTTAGAGCTTCTGAGGTGGCTGTTCATACTCCATATTACTTTCCCTTTTTTTTTTTTGTTTGCTTTAAACTGTAATTGGTAACATCACCTCAATGTTTACTTTGTCCTTTCCCAAGGACGGTGGCATCCAATGCATATCAGCTATCCTTTTCTTAATTTGGTTTATATTAATCAATGTTCTTTAATTTATTTTACTATCACTTAGGGTCTGAAGAACTTCAAAATCTATATGCCCGTGTGCACAAAGTTAAATACAAGTATATAGATGTTTTTGTTTCTGTTTTACCATTACTGTGCCATATTTGTAGATCAACTATGACAACAAAAGGTACTGGGGATGAGCAAGAAGTCTTTATGACTATGGAAAGGTCTCCTTGGGTGTAAAACGGCAGTGACTATGAGTTGGGATATGGCAGCAATGTTTTAGGGGACAAAGGTTGCATTTCGACATTTCTACCACTGAAGAAGATCAATTTGCCCCTCTACTAAAACAAGACATAAAAATAGAAGATGTAAAAATAGTTTGCCTGGAAGAGGATTAGGGATTCATACTTGAATAAGAGGTGGAGGTCAAGTATGTAATTTAAACACTAAGGTCAAAGAAAGGGTGGACACAAATCTACTTTCAGGTCAGAAATAGTAACAAGACATCCAAATGTAGCCACGGAGATGAGGTTGTCTTAGCACAACCCTGCTCATATTCTTCAGAGGTCTAAATATGAATGAAAGCAAGAAAAAAAAAATGACAGAGGGATATGGATGTACTATATATTAGCTACTGAGACAAAAGTATAAGTTCATGCCTGAAGGGTAGTGACTGCGATGAAATTGCACTACAAACGAAATCAGGTTTCCTTCTTTATAATATCTGCAGCCCACACAAGTTACTCATGGGCACACACCTTTAAAGGTGGCATGGAGCTGTAGCATTGTCCCTATACTAATGCTCTGTGCAGGCTGAACCTCACCAATGTGTCACACACTTCAAAACTTCACAATGTAAATTGTCCACAATTAAAGGAGCTTCAGTTCATCTGTTTTACTGACAGAGAAATAAATCACAGCCACTATATTCCAGAAATCAACAGTGTGTGTGGATGTGGTGTTCAGGTTGGAAGGACAGCATCTTTCAGTGTATGCATGTGTATATGTGTACTGTACAAGTGAGATTATATGGTCTGTGGATTAGATTTACTACAGGCTGCATTAGTCTTGATATTTCAACAGCATTCTGTATTGATCTGCGCTTTTCTGCCGTGGGGGCAGACAGATGGCACACACACACATAATCACATTGACCTTTCTCCACCTACACTAAACAAATGGACATTTCTGACTTTAATTAAGGGCTTCAAGAATGAAAAGAGGATACCTGAGAGTCGACACGTAGCTCAGAGCTCAAACACTTTCTGAAGTAACCTTGAGGGGAAAAGACTGTATTAGAAGAAAGGAAAAACTCTACATCTCTGGAACTGTGTTAGAAAGAAAGAAAGAAAGAAAGAAAGAAAGAAAGAAAGAAAGAAAGAAAGAAAGAAAGAAAGAAAGAAAGAAAGAAAGAAAGAAAGAAAGAAAGAAAGAAAGAAAGAAAGAAAGAAAGAAAGAAAGAAAGAAAGATACTGTATAATGCAATGAATAATTTAGCAGTCATTTGCCTCTTGACTTGAGCTGCCTAAGTGGATGCCCAACAGAATCACAACAGAATGTGTCCCTGTGGTTCACTGGGGCAGAGGAATCCCCCCTCCGTTGACTTGTACTAACACAGTTTCTGATAACCAGAAAAAAGGTAGACATTGTCAAGTCTTTGATACCATTTTGAACTTGCTGATTTATACCCTCACCCTCAGTCTTGATTTTTAACTCACAAAGGTTTTCCTTTCCTGTTGATCCAGCGTAGGGTGTCTAATGCAAAAGTCAGACGCAAGAGTCTTATCTGCCCACTGATAGGACGTGAGTAGCATAAGAGAGAATGGAGGGGGTACAATATTGCAAAATTGTATTAAAAATAATCAATAAGGAACCACTTATTGAAATGGTTAAATCACTACTAATAATGTTCATTGTGGATCTATTACAATATTTATTTTCTTGTAGTATTTGCTTTTCAGAAAGTCTGTTATTTCAAGGAAGCTTATTTGCACATCCACCCAAAAATCAATTTTCTGAACCAATCTTCCTAATTGTTTTATAAACATGCTTTAATAATTACAAGTCAAGGAGTCAAAATGTACACTGGTAGCAATAAGGCAACAGAGCTAACAATTATGCCACCATTATCCATAAAACTGTTTGTTTATAACATAACATTCTCAAACCTGTTTAATTCAACTCAGGGACACTGGGGGATACAGCCGACACAGGCAGCATTTCTTGCAAATCAAGGACCAACACTGGAAATAGCTCTGGTATATTGCAACATCCATTCATGAATACTCACTTACACTCACACTAACACAGAACCTAATTAGAATCACCAAATAACATAAAACACACATCTTTGGGATATAGAAGAAAAACTTACAAGACACATGGAGAACAAGACTCAACACATACAACAGCCAGGCAAAGGATTTGAACACAAGGTGCCGGATCCACGAGGAAACAACACTAACCACAGCACCATCTATATACAGTATATATATATATATATATATATATATATATATATATATATATATACAGCATATATATATTGTTACATACTGTATATGTGTCCGAAGATCTCCTCGCCGGCACATTCGAGGTATGTTGTAACTCACTGGGGCAAAAGGGGGCACTGTTGCTGTCCGTTTCTTCTCCTTTTCTCCCTGCAGCTCAGATAAACCACCCAATGAGGGCACTTAGCCTCGCCCCTACTGGCCCACACAATATACAGTCATATGAAAAAGTTTGGGAACCCCTCTCAGCCTGCATAATAATTTACTCTACTTTCAACAAAAAAATAACAGTGGTATGTCTTTCATTTGCTAGGAACATCGGAGTACTGGGGTGTTTTCCAAACAAAGATTTTTAGTGAAGCAGTATTTAGTTGTATGAAATTAAATCAAATGTGAAAAACTGGCTGTGCAAAAATGTGGGTCCCCTTGTAATTTTGCTGATTTGAATGCATGTAACTGCTCAATGCTGATTACTTACAACACCAAATTGGTTGGATTAGCTCATTAAGCCTTGAACTTCATAGACAGGTGTGTCTAATCATGAGAAAAGGTATTTAAGGTGGTCAACTGCAAGTTGTGCTTCCCTTTGACTCTCCTCTGAAGAGTGACAGAATGGGATACTCAAAGCAACTCTCAAAAGATCTGAACACAAAGATTGTGAAAGTTTAGGGGAAGGCTACAAAAAGCTATCTCAGAGATTTAAACTGTCAGTTTCAACTGTAAGAAATGGAATCAGGAAATGGAAGGCCACAAGCACAGTTGCTGTTAAACTCAGGTCTGACAGGCCAAGAAAAATACAGGAGCGGCATAAGCGCAGGATTGTGAGAATGGTTACAGACAAACCACAGATTACCTCCAAAAACCTGCAAGAACATCTTGCTGCAGGTGATGTATCTGTACATCGTTCTACAATTCAGCACAATTTTAACAGAGAACATCTGTATGGCAGGGTGATGAGAAAGACAGAGTCGCTTGTTGATGCAACTGCTCATTTAGATAAGTCAGATTAATTTTGGAACAAAGTGCTTTGGACTGATGAGACAAAAATTGAGTTATTTAGTCATAACAAAAGCACTTTGTATGGCGGAAGAAGAACACCGCATTCCAAGAAAAACACCTGCTACATACTGTCAAATTTGGTGGTGGTTCCATCATGCTCTGGGGCTGTGTGGCTAGTTCAGGGACTGGGGCCCTTGTTAAAGTCGAGGGCTGGATAAATTCAACCCAATATCAACAAATTCTTCACGATAATATTCAAGCATCAGTCACAAAGTTGAAGTTACGCAGAATATCTTGGAATATCTTGTTGGATAGATATATATATTCCAACAAGACAATGACCCAAAACACAGTTCGAAATCTACAAAGGCATTCATGCAGAGGGAGAAGTACAATGTTCTGGAATGGCCGTCACAGTCCCCTGACTTGAATATCATCGAAAATCTATGGGATGATTTGAAGCAGTCTGTCCATGCTCGGCAGCCATCAAATTTAACTGAACTGGAGAGATTTTGTATGGAAGAATGGTCAAAAATACCTCCATCCAGAATCCAGACACTCATCAAAGGCTACAGGAGGTGTCTAGAGGCTGTTATATTTGCAAAAGGAGGCTCAACTAAGTATTGATGTAATATCTCTGTTGGGGTGCCCACATTTGTGCACCTGTCTAATTTTATGATGCATATTGCATATTTTCTGTTAATCCAATAAACTTAATGTCATTGCTGAAATACTACTGTTTCCATAAGGCATGTCATATATTGAAAGGAAGTTTCTACTTTGAAAGCTCAGCCAATGATAAACAAAAATCCAAAGAATTAAGAGGGGTCCCCAAACTTTTTCATATGACGGTAAGAAGCCTGGCTGCCTGGGAGAAGGCATCTTTGTATAAGCTGAGCAGATCGCCTGATGGAGCACTTGTGAAGGACCCTATTTTGTGATGGCATATAAGCCTATTGAGTTTCTTTACTTTTGCCCTTAAAGAACCATATAATTGCACCAGAAAAGCACTTACTCAAGTTAGAGACCTGTATTAAATGGGACAATATGGTTGGTGTCCCAGCTAGTCTGTTGCGTCCTGTCATTACTTCACTCAGCCACAAAATACACATATTATTGAGAAGATATCTCCAAAAAATAAACATGTGTTTATACATTTCTCTCTGGGAATCAAATAAGCTTACCAGAGACTATTAGCTAATGTCTACACCTCAAGATCTTCTTTTAATTAATTGATGGTGACAGCATTAGAAAGAGAAGAATTATTATGGAATTAGTATAAATATTTGAACTAGTATTGCATTATTCCTGAAAGCTGCCCTTATAAATCATAAATAGTAGCCATACAGGAGTAACTGAATCAGCATGTGTGATTCATCATGCCTGGAAGTCATGCCATTTTCATCAAGGTTGTTTATTGTTACACCAAGTCAGTGGTGCTAAATGAGATGCACTGTGTTGATTTCTGTTGTATTTTCAATTACAGAGAAAAAAAAGAGCCAGAGCTAGCAGGGAACAGTCTTACGTCCACCCATTCAAAACACAGCCATGACATTTAACTTTTACTGTGTGTAAAAAAAAAAAGATCTATCAGTCAAAAACAACACATTATAAGCAAAGACAAGCAATGCAGATAGCTCTATCAAACAAAGCACAAAGGCAGATTCATAGCGGCGCCAGAGCGTCAGGCTCATTAGTGACCTGTATTGTATAGCCTCTACCTTACATCTTAACAAATCAAACTCAGATTAAAGAACACCACTTGAATGGAGTTTGTATATTCTGTTGGGTTATTACTCACTTGCATTTATTTTCTGCCCTTCAGTTCAATGTAGTTTATTCTTGTAGATCACTTTTCATTGTAGACAGACTCAGAACACTTTCACTGATTTACAAATACATTAAAAAAGTGAATCTTGTCAATCTTCCAATGAACCTGTTTATTAAGGGGAGGGCAGGGATTTATTCATCTAAAATGTTTTCTTTGTTTAAAGTGCTAAACACAAGTATCAGTTACTATGACTAAGATACACTGGTGTATTGATGTCATTCTTACTAGTGGAACTGGAAGAAATGCTGGGTGTTTTTGTGTTACTGCTGTGTGGGAGTTTTGCTCCTAAAAACTTTGTTTTTTTGGTTTCTGCTAAGGAGCCGTATGGGAATATTTAAAGCTTTTTTTCCTTTAGACGAGTTTTTTTGGTTAGTTTTTAACCTGCACAGAAGCAAAGATAAATGACTATTTGGGAGAAGTGTGTGGAAAAGTTGCTTATTATTTGTACTTGTAATTATTAATTGTATTCAAAACTAGCACTGGTGAGGCAGAAAGTAGTTAAGGAAGCCAATAAATTTGTAAGTGAATAGCTGGTGTTATAGTGACAAATAGTTAAAAGTAACAGAGATTCCATAGTTGGAAGAAGTTAAGGCATGTAAAAAATAATTAGATACTACCATATAGCACTTGTACATTAAAACATTCATTCCTTAGAAAAAACATAACTTGACAGTTAATATAGGGGTTTGATGGAGGTAGAAACAAACAAGTGAATCAGTAAATAACCAACAGTTGTTATTCAGCAATCAAGTTTTCTTAGTAAGAAGGAAGTAGTGTGTGAAACGTTTTACTTGACACAACAATTCTTAGCAGTCAGGAAAGTTACTGCAATTACCGCAGTGCAATCGACACATTTGCAAAACAAAACATGCTAATGGAGAGGTGCAAAGGAATTTAAGGTGGCCCAGGATTATGAGTTTTTTGTAACCTTCAGGGATTGTAGCTTTAAGATAATTAGTGAGTACATATATAAACATTTGACACATATTTTTAGCAAGTCACTGTGGACTGGGAAAAATCTGAAGGACCTGAAAATGTTAAACATTATCCCACTATATAAAAAGGGTGATCCAGCAGATCCAAGTAACTGTAGGCCAGTAAGTTTAACGTGCATTACAGGTAAATTAATGGAAAAAATGATTAAGGATAAAATTGAGTAACACATGGCAAGAAGAGTCAGCTTGGGTTCAAATAAGGGAGGTCATGTTTTACTAACATGCTGCAATTGTTTGAGAAATCACCTAAAGGATATGATCAGAGTGGTGCATATGATATTATTTATCTTGACTTTCAGAAAACATTTGATAAGGTCTCACATGAGCAGTTGGGCAGCAAACTGAAATAAGTGGGAGTTCAGGGTATATTGTGTAGATGGGTGCAGAACTGGCTAAAACACAGGAAGAAGGGGATTATGGTGTGAGAAACCAATCAGTGATGGGGCTGCTGCTATTTTTGATATATATAAATGATTTGGACAATAATATAAATAACAAGCTAATTAAGTTTGGAGATGATATCAAGATAAGTGGACTGGCAGATAATCTAGCATTCATTCATACAGAGGGACTTGGACAGCATATAAACTTGGGCAGATTTGTGGCAGAATCAAAATTTAATGTGAGTAAATGCTGAATACACAATGAGAGGTGTGAAAATTGAGAAAGTCGTGTACTCTACACTATCAACTTCCAGACAGTGTTCAGAACCTAATTAAGAAGGGTAAGACAATGTTAGGTTATACAATGTGTAGAGTACAAGTCAGACGAGGTTATGCTCAAGCTTTATAAAGGACTGGTTAGACCTTACCTGGAGTAGTGTGTATAGTTGTGGCCTCCAGGCTACAAAAAGACTCAAAAGTGCTAAAAAATATCCAAATAAAAGTGACTTGACTGGTTACAATACTGCAGGAGATAAGTTAGGAGCCTTTTCAGTTTACACAAAAGGAGATTAAGAGGTGACATGACCAAAAGGTTTAAAATTATGAAAAGAATTAGTACAGTAGATCAAGACTGTTACTTTAAAATAAGCTCAGCAAGAACAAGGGGACATAGTTAAGTGTATATTTCTCACTAACTTTAAAAGTTTTTCCTCACATATAGAACCATGCACAAATGGAATAAATCACCAAGTAGTGTGGTAGACAGTTGACCTTCAAAACTAGACTTGAGGTTGGGGGATTTAAGTGGATAGGACTGGCAGGATTTTTTGGGCTGTTCTCATCTAAATTTTTCTAACGTCATGTTCTAATTTACTAGTGAAGCCCATAGAATGCCTGTAGAAGTGTCACCTAACTCCAAAGGATTACCCAGGGCATGGGATGTAGACCATAAGTAGTGGAGATGTTATTTTGGAAAAAAGTATTGTTTCTTTATTGCTGTGGCCCGATGCCTACTGACTGTCTCTTGAAAGCTGTGCCCATTGCCAAGAGCAATCACGTTTCTTTAATGCAGATAAATATTCCACACTTATGTTTACTTCAGTGCATGTCCATTTATAATTCATTTGCTTGTATAGAGCATGCTCTGCATGAGTGTGCGCGTTGATGCATGACACAAGATACAATGTGAATAATGCATACCAACAGTAAGTAGCAAGCTAACATATAGAACATATGTAATATCTGATTGATACAGAAGTACCAGACATAAATACAACTCTCATGTAAAGAAACAATCATTTATTGGTTGAGCTTTGATGTTGAGAAATTGTTCTTTACATGGAATATATATATATATATATATATATATATATATATATATATATATATATATATATATATATATACTGTATATATATATATATATATATATATATATATATATATATATATAATAACAAGAATGAGTCAGAGACATCATAAAGAGTTGGGGCAGCCACCCATATAATATGTTCGGCTGCAAAATTGCTTCTTTTTGTACACGATGTGTATAGATCAGAGTCCAGAATAGAACTGCCTGTACTGAGGCAAGATGGCAGTTTTAAAGGCCTGGAAAGGAAATGACGTCAATGGTGCAGGAACTGGAATGGTGTCCTCATGCCCGGAAGTGACGTCATCCTTGGGGCTGGCAAGAGGCGGAATTTTCCGGGAAAGGTTCTGCAAGGGACTGAGAGAAATAGTCAGTACACTCCGCCGCCCCCTGGCCTGGCGTAGAATTACTAGTGTTTAGGCCCTTCAGCTGTTTCCCATGCGCACGTGTGTGACTATATATATAGTGGCACCCAGACGGGGCTCATGCCCAGCCGGGACGCCCAGGAAGACAGGAGGAGGCATCCGCCCTGGTTGTATTGGGGGCCATGGGTACAGGGCTTGGAAGCCCAACCCTGTAGGGGCCCGTGGTCATCGCAACGCCGTCAGAAGAAAGGACGCACTATCTTTGATATATGCACATACTAAATCGACAGGACACACATTCAACTGGGACAACGTAAAAGTAAAATTTAAGGCCAGTACAAAAAGCGCCAGAGAGTTGGCCGAGTCTTGGCTATCAGATGAAAACGCCATCAACAGACACTTGGACATAAACCCAGCATATGCCAACTTAAGAAGGACAGATACACATTAATTAAACTATACAACCCCCCCCCCCCTTGATCATACTGACTTAGTCACCTCCACCCACCCCCCCATCTACCCCCCCCATACTGAATGTGTTGCTATATATTGCCTTTGATTCTTGTAAGTCTAAGCATTATCCTCTGATGAAGACCCCTGATAGAGGTTGAAAGCTCAGGAATAAAACTATTTTATGATACGTGATTCGTTTTTTCTCCCTTTGTGGATCTCCAACTGCAAATATATATATATATATCTTGTCACACATGTGCTCATGGGAGGCAGCTAAAGTGCTTGAGTGAGGGCAATTCTGAATGTAGCCACCGAAAGTATAAGGCGAGATCAAGCACGAGTAAAACGCGTGCCAAAAGAAATCTCTCATTTTACATTACAGCGAGTAATTAACCATTGAAAAAATAGTAAAACATAATAAATTGAAAGAAAGTTATGTTTCATGTTGCGTTAGAGGTATTCGTTGCATTATATGTTTTTGTTCTGTTTGGCTTTGAAATTAACATGCAAATACTTTTTAAACTTACACTTTTACTGTAAAACTTTTTTGAATGAACTTTTCTTCAATATCACATTGAATTTTGATTCCATGTTTGGACATACATCATGACAATGCAACGTATAACTGCCTGTAACTGAATATCGTTTCTTTCTCTCTAATAAATAAACCACCTTTTTCGAATGTTTGTCCCTGTGATTTGTTAATTGTCATAGCAAAAGCTATTCTAACGGGAAACTAAATGTTTTAATACGAATGGCATATCAAGATCTCCTTTGGTGTCTAATGTTATCCACGGAATACAGTATGTACTACATTACCTTTCTTGTCGCCTGTTATCATTTTACATTTTAGAATTGTTCGACCAATTTTGGTCTATTAAACTCATAAATTTAGGTATGTCTACAAGCCTTAAGTTTTACTCTGTTGGCCATGCTTTCTCTCTCAGGGGCGGGGGTCGACTTGTTTTTTTGTTTTTTTCTTCAATCCTATTATTTGTAAAAATTGATTGATTTGTATGAATGATTACAATAAAAAATTTTTTTTTTTAATTAAAAGAATTGTTCGACCAATTTTGAATACAACTAATCTTGTCCTATTGCATAGCCCATTACGCAATAATATTACGATACATGCTTCTTTCAACAGTAATTTGGCCAGTGGAAGACCGGACAGTGTTAACAGTTGTAGATATTCTACGGGATATTATAAGTTGATGTTTTCATCTTCTGCACAATCACCACCAACTGCTTCACCATAGTCTATTGATAGGCATTTAATCAATTTGCCATGTAACCGATCGACAATTTTTGTGTTAATTCGTTTGACCTCATCGTTTCTCAGTGCTAGGATTGCCTGTGTATTCATTTCTTCTGTTGATATCCCTTCGGGATGAAATTCTTCAATAAGATCTGGACATAATAAGTCTTCTTTAATTGGGAACTTAAAGTGAGGAAAACATAAAAATTGTATAAGAGCTCAGAGTGTACTGTGTCTGACAAAAGCATTCACACGAATGAGAGGTGAGAGAACCGTGGGCGTGTTTGATAATGGTTGAGAGGAGGGTGTGACTTGAAAAAATCTTTTGGCAATAGTTTCGTCTCAAGATTTTCTTTTATAATAGAGAGATATGATTTTTAAAGGATTATGTCATGTTGATGTGTGTCTTTTTCCAATGGACACAAAAATGTATTATCCAAAATTAACTGAAATACTGCATTAATATTGTATTCTCAAATTTTGTTTTCAGACCTAATATAAATACTCAGCAACTATCTTGGCTTGAAAAATGGACATATTTGGCAAGTATTTAAGCGTTCCTTCTGTGCTCTATCCCCTCCGTTGTAAAGCACCAGTGCGGGTCTATAGTCTGGTTGCCCAGAATTAAAAACTGGTAGCATCAGGTGTCTAGACTACTGATTTGTCTACCCAACATATATATCTATATACCAGGTTGGTATATAAAAACTATAGGAAAGTCATTATTATTATGGAAAAATGCAATGAATAATTTTGCTTTCTCAACTAATAAAAAATATATAATGGCTGTGCATCTTTCAAATGAGGCCAAAATCACTGGTATCACTGGTGTCACCTTGTCTACTCTACTTTACTATTGCAGGTTTAAAAAAATATATGGATACTATTATGGGATATCCCTACATATATAATGTTGTGTGGTCTTCCAACAAGTTTATTTTGAGTGCCACCCACCACCTCCCCCATTGACCCTTGGTCATTCATCATTTGAAGAGCTTCTATCTCACTCAAAGAGCAAGTTCAGTTATGCATAGATCAATGTTCCCTCAAAAATAAACAGAGTTCAAGCCTCAGAGTTCATATTGAATCTGTATCAATTCAAATAATTTATTCAGTTTGAGATCCTTGTATAAGTTAGTGATATATTATGTAACATTATTATATTGTAATTAAATAGAATGTACATGCAAAATAAACAAGACAAGAAAAAATAGTCCTGCCAAATACATGGTGTTGCCTTATTCTATTCCAGATGTCAGACAGGCACGTCAGCTTTGAAAATTTTTTGTATCTTTTCTTAAGATTTTTCATTCACTTACTGAATAAAATGTGGAGTTTTAAGCGGTGGTAAAGATTGTACAAAAGGCACATTACATTTCATGTTCCATGTCAGGACTTTGGGCACTCTACAATGGAGACACCACAATTAAAGATAGAATAGATATTTTGGCATCCACATGGAAACCCAGGCTTGACTAAATCAACAAGAAAACCATAGAATACAAAGAATATACTGAGGCAGAGAAACAAGGCAGAGCTATACATAGAAATTAATTATAGATAAATGAAGGCTCTAGTCTGGAGTGGCTAATTCTTAAATGACCCAAATACCCTGAAAATCCAAGGGCTGCAAAGGGGCGGCTGATTTTTTTTTCTCTCTTTTCTTCTTTTTAATTAAATGTTACTTGCATGAAAATTCAACAAAAGAAAGAAACAAAGAAATATACCCAAAGGGAATTTCATCTGACTAATTGCATCTTAGATGTACTGGCTTAATCTCATTACATCATACGTGTCTTTCTCTCACACCTTCATTTCCACAACAAGAATTTTTCTTTTGAACTGTAGGAAAAAAAGGACCATGTTGCAGGTACATCAATTAAAATGGATGACGAACAAGCATGAGACAAATCAGATCAATCACCATCGAGATAGTAAATGTTATCACTGGATTCACATGCGTATTAGTAAGAAGAAAACAGCACAGTGCTGAATGGCTTAATGAGAAAAGGGACAAACAGGATTACAGATGCCAGATAATAATAATAAGAATATTCTAATTGGCAGAAGGGTTTGTGAAAGGGAAGAAGACTCTCGGGATTTTTATCCAAGTCTCTGATAAATAACTATGAAAGACAGACTGGCTGGCCAGTTTCAAAGAAGAAACTCAGGTAAAAAGTAATGTATCCACACAGGGCCTGCTTTTAGAAATTCAAGACACTACAGAACAGAAATGCGCTCAATGTAACCTGTACAATGTTACCTTGTATCTCTATCACACGGTTTTGACTTCTGTCTGCACTCATAGACATGTAATTATTACATTTATGGGACTTATCAGTATTACTAGATTTTGAGCTGGGGTTGATAACACCAGGGAAGGGTGCCACAGTATTTTTCTGGGAACTTGAGTTCAATTGCAATTCCCATTCTGGTCACTGTCCTTTTCCAAGTGAGCTTGACTGATATCCCAGCCAAGAAGGGTTCATGTGATGGATGGAACATCACACCACAATAAGGTGCAACAATATTAACACATTAACATGATATAGATGTGTGAGTTCATTTATTATGCATAACTTTAGCAGAAAAAAACTATAAAGTAAATACTACCTGATTGATTCTTTACAGACAAATGTGGAAAAAGACCACTGCAGGCCTTAGTAGAAATTCTATTTTTTCAGCTAACTAATATTTTTTGCATAGTTTTCTTAACACATATGATCCGGGGCCAGAATAGGAGGCTTGATCGACTCCAAACATGCCCATGATCTTCTTTTTTTCTTAATCTACAACTCTGTCTAAAATGATTTGTGAGCTGACAGTGGGCGTGATCCAGAGAGCTACTGTTCTTTGTAATAAACCCTAATTAATGCCAATTATCAGCGATGAGATTGATTTCTTTAGACGGCATAATTAATCTCCCATTATCAAGTCCTGCAAGCTGTGACCTTTAAAAGCCTGTATCAATTTTCGCTAAATGATTAGGTCCAGGTGGTAACCTTTTCATTAGCGCTTCAGAGATGGGAAACAAGGGGTAAGCAGACGCAACCTGTCCAAGAATGCACTTCAGTCTGTTAAATAGCAGTCAGTCAGGTGGTTCTGCCTTAGAATGTCAAGCCAGGCGAGAAGGTAAAACACATGTGGTAGATATAAACAGCCAATCACATTTGGGTAGCATCAGCCCCACCACTCCCTTTACAATTTAAAGTGGCTCATGTTTTTGGTTTTTAGTCATGCACACCTAAAGAAATTCAAGCAACAACTACTTCTTCAGTGACAATACTTGTAGAAAAAGTCAACACCCAGTCTTCCTACACACAGGCCCTGGTCTAACTCATTAAATCATTAGGTTACATCACTCTGATCATTCACATGGACAGAAAACACCACACCTTTCAGTTTGATGCTTTACAATGTGCCTTGTGAAGGTGCACTCTGTTTATAAAGTACTATATAAAATAAAGCTTGGTTGAATGGTGAACAACAAGATTTCATTGAGGTGGGTTTCACACGATACTACACAAAGGTTATCTGATTGACAGATGCTCATTTTCTTTGGATTGAAGCATTGTTTTACATTAGGCCTTAGGGCACAGTGTTGTGTCTAATTAAACATTGCAAAGCAAGCTTCAATAAAAACAAGAAAACATCTTGAAAATCACACATCACAAAGCTTAAATTTGTTTTAATGAGGTAAGGTGGGGCAAATACATGTATTCTTCATGCACATTGGCGGACAGAGGTCAGACATTGTTAGTATTTAATAGGAAGAAGAAGAATGATTACACAGCCAAACAATCAAAGGATTGCCTCTGGGTTTAATTTTTTTTCTGCTCTGCCTAGTTTAAATCTCTCTTGTGCACATGATGAGAAATGTCTGGAGGTGACAAAGACATCCTCTACAGAAATGCAGATTGCTATTCACATCCTAAGGACAATAGTCAAGAATTTTTTGTAACGTGCCTATTATGTTAAAGGCTTTGTAATGAGTTATAGCAATGAAAGGTATGTAATATACAATTTAGGAAAAACAAATGTTTGAGAGAACCTATGGCAGTCATTGACTTAGGTTTCTTGGCTTCTGTTATGCCCACTCTTACCGGATAGCCTTCAGTCTTTTTCTGACACCATCTGAGAAGGGCATTTCTCTTGGATCCACCATACTCTCTGGCAAGGGCAGCTAAAGGGTCCTTTCTCTCCACACTGAAATCAAACAGTATACAAAACAGGGTTTTTTCCTTTTATTTTTAATGATGCATAAATAATCCACACAAACTTTACATATTTTTAAAACACTTATTTATTTTAGGGGCGGCACGGTGGCGCAGTGGGTAGCGCTGCTGCCTTGCAGTTAGGAGACCCAGGTTCGCTTCCCGGGTCCTTCCCTGCGTGGAGTTTGCATGTTCTCCCCGTGTCTACGTGGGTTTCCTCCCACAGTCCAAAGAAATGCAGGTTAGGTGCATTGGCGATTCTAAATTGTGTTCTGTGTGTGTGTGCCCTGAGGTGGGCTGGCACCCTGCCTGGGGTTTGTTTCCTGCCTTGAACCGTGTGTTGGCTGGAATTGGCTCCAGCAGACCTCCGTGACCCTGTGTTAGGATATAGCAGGTTGGATAATGGATGGATGGTTATTTATTTTGAAAGTCATCAATTGGCCATTAAATACTTCTATTCCAATAATTATTATACCATACCATAGGGTAATCATTTGTGAAAATGACTAATACTTGTATCAATGAAAACCTACAAGGTCAGGATACATACTGCATTTTCTTCAGTTCTAACAGAGGCAGGTTAACTGACTTGCTTCAGGTTACATTGTGGGTTTGAGTCAGGAAATGGACTGGCATTCTTATGGTTTAAAGTCCAGTGCCTTAACCCAGGGGTGTCGAACTCCGGTCCTGGAGGGCTGCAATGGCTGCAGGTTTTCATTCTGCTCTTCTTCTTGTGAATTTCTGCTCTTCTTCTTGTGAATTTCCTCTTGGGATTAATAAAGTATCTATCTATCTATCTATCTATCTATCTATCTATCTATCTATCTATCTATCTATCTATCTATCTATCTACCTTCTTAATTAGTGACCTGTTTTTGCTGCTAATTAGCTTCTTTTGCCTTAGTTTTAATTAACTCAACTCAGACCCCTGTGAGACACAAAATGAGCAAACAGCTAACCACATTATCTGAACATAAAGAAAGGTGAGGGTCCCAGTAAGGTTGATCTTTCAGGTCGATAATCAGAAACAGAAAATCAACAGTTTGGGAAATGTCTGCTGTAGCAGAAAGAGAGCAGCAGCAAGCCGAGGAATTAAGTAACAGGTTTAATTAACAGCAAGAATTGGCTTCTCGTTAAGAAACTGGTTGGAGTGAAATTGGTTGGAGTTTGAAACCCCAGTTTAGCTGGTCATCTGTTGGCACGTTTCACGTCACATTTCTGTTTGGCTGCCATTTAATGAAGAAAAGAATCAATTGAGAGGACTGAATCCTGAAAAACAGGGCTATTAAAATGAAGGGGAAAGGAGTTAATTAGCAGTGAAAACTGGTCACTGATTAGGAAAAGGGTTAGAATGAAAGCCTGCAGCCACTGCGGCCCTCCAGGCCTGGAGTTCGACACCCGTGACTTAACCAATACACCAAACTGCCTGGTTTTCAATCATTCATCTCTTCATGCATCCATCCATCTTCTGAAATATCTTTTTCCATTACAATGTCAATGAACGCCACAGTCTAAGGCAGGAACTAACACTGGACAATATATTTAGGCAAACAAACTAACATTTTGCCAATTTAGATTTACCAGTTAATATGCTGCAACATGCATGTCGTATGGAGGTGGGAGACAATTGGAGTATTCGAAGAAAACCCATAAAAAAGCATACTACACATAATACAGCTACATACTAAACATTACCATAATTTGTGGAGCATCTTGTTATACAGTATCCTTGCTGAGTAAACTTTACATGTCCATCTCCACAGTACAACACATCACCCTCAAGTCAACTGTCAAGTTAAGAGTGGTACAGTGTTCTTCCAAGTATGCAAATGTCATCATGAAGCTTAAATGGTAACAAAAACAGGTATATCTGAGTGTCCAGTGAGGATGGGTTTTCAATTTGGATTAACTCCAAAGAAGACATTAAAAAGATGAAGGGCCTTTTATAATACAGGAAAATTAGATGTCCATTCAAGGGCAAAGATGAAAAATGTGCCCTAGAAGGTGGGTGTCTTACAGGGGGTCTACTTTTGGCTTAATTTTTATGTGATCTTACAGAGGTATGTCCGAAGTATAACTGAAGACAAATATATTTTTGGAGAGTGGCATTCCATTTTTTGTGTAATTGGGAATATAACATTTTTTGCCAATTTTGTTTTATGAAACCTAAGTGTTAATTGTCTTGAAGATGCAGAAATTTTATTCTGAGGAAAAAGTAGCAATGAAGAAAATGTCTGAGTCAATCATTTTTTGTGGTATATTTTTTATTTCTGTTAGACGTGTTCAGATAATTCAATGGTATTGTCTTTAAATAGAACAGGTTTGCAGGGGGCTCTCAATCCCACGCTAGTGCCAGAAGCCAAAGGCTAGATATTTCAGTTCAGATTTATTCTTGACAGTGGCCTGAACCCTGACTCACTTTTGTACTTCTGTTATCTACACAACATCTCCAGAGCCTGTCATCATTTTTCCATTCTAGACACACAAGTGCTGTGTCATGGCCTTAATTCCTCCTTGCCTATATTATTAGTGCAGCTCACTGCTTAATTTTTTAAGTAAACAGATATAATCTAGGACAAAACAATGCTGTTAGAATCATGGAACACATCAAACCACAGCAGCTGTATCCATTTTGTCTTGCCATGTATTTCAAACGCCTCTTCAAGACCCCTGTCAAACTCTTCCCAAGGAATCTGACAATGCAGGCTTATAAACCTGTCTGACAACTGGCATGCCCTGATGACTGTGTCCACAGTGTTACTTTAACCAGATACTTATTCAGGATACAACATAGCTTTAGACAGACATGGCAAACATCAGACCAGCATTAAGAATATAAATAACTCGTGTTGGTTCAGCAAAATGTAAACTTAATATCTGTAATGTTACGTTATATATGGTACTTGTGGTATTAATTTAAACTCAGAACTTACTTACAGTTTATATCATTATGCTGAGCATCTACTTTGACATATATTTAAGGCTAAAGATTCAGAGCTGAGGTTCAAGTGTTTTGTAACTGGTTGTATTTACCTTACAAATTCACTGATTGCAAACATCTTTTACCAAATCAAACACAACAATTGTCTGAAATACATTTTATTATATTTAAATGACATTCCTATGAACGACGAAGATTCCACCATTTAAGACTTGTGTGTACTTGATATCCCTTGATGAGCACATGTCAGCCAAATAGATCTCCACATGGTACTGCTTCACATCCTCAGTCATGGTATAACATGCAGACTCTCTCCAGAACACTAACCCCAAAAGTACTATTTTTTTCTGGCGCCATACCTTTTTCCTTTGGTTTAGGTTTAAGCAATGCAGAAGGTTTATTATTTATAACTTGTGTCAGTTGGGTATTAAAGTTTATGAAGTTTGTGTTAGGTCTTCCAGGAATGCTGAAGTCCTGCCACCTAGTGGACACCACTCATGTTGGAAAGTTATGACAGATGAGGCTACTAAAGCTTTCTTTGTAAAAATAATAATTTAACAAAAAGAAGAAGGCATCCACTGATCCCCTGTAAGTGCCAACCACAACTTACAGACGTGATTTCTGAATATTGTACTTAATGAACTAAGGATGAGGTGTTACTCAAACTGTCAGAGTATGAGCATGCCTGGTTGAGTGTAATAAATTAGCCTCTTTTCCTTGGTCTCTTCCAATATCCTCACAGAAGTTTTAGGGAAAGTTATAGTTACTAGTTGTTGGATAGAGGACGGCAGATATGGCATCATTTTAGAAAAAGTTACAGCGCCTTTTTTGCTTTGGTTAAAACAAACCACATGATTTTAGCCTACTGGCAATGCAAAATAAAAAATACATCCTTAGTGTCAATCAGAAGGCTATTGTCACCCCACAAACAATTCTTTTTGAGAGCGGCCTTCTATCTCAAACAAATTTTATATGGTGAATATACTTTGACCAAAATGGAGGTTAGATTTTTCTGTTTGACCTGGAGAGGCTAAACAGTGCCACACATGCCTCTCTTCTAGTTCTGTCTGTTCAGCTGGCATGCATTTGTCTAATGCAGCTCTACACTTCTTCTGTCATGGGAGAGCAGCTGCTGCAAACTCATTGCTCAAGTTCAGCTGTGCTATTTCTACCTTCCTTAACACTGAAATGTTTCCTGACTTTCCAGCTCTTAGCTTAGGTTTGAAATAAAATGTTATGGTCCAGTTTAAAGTCTTTCAGGCAGCCCAAACTATACAAAAGTCATAATATGTTGGTGTAAGAAATTTAAAAAAGAAACCTGGAATGAGGCCTATACTCCCAGGACAGCTTTAGGCCTTCATATGCTGGTTACATTTAATATAAAACAGAAAGGTTTTCTCCCCCTCTCACCTCACCATTCTTTCTCCAATGTATACTCACCTAAGTTTGCTTTGTGCTTTGGAAAAGCTCCTTCCAGCGTATGCTGATGGTGACTTTATGACTGACTCCAAAGAAGGACTTTTTCTCATTAAATTTGTTGGTTTAATGTCATCACTCTGGCCTGACACACTGTCTGAAAATAAAAAGGCCCAATGAAATGATAACTAGGAGTTCAAAATACAGCATATTCATCTTACCATTTTGTGTTAATTGAAAATGAAGCCTTTTGACTTATTTGGAATGGCATGATACTCTGTCTAAGATGTAATAAGAATATTATATCCACATATAATTGCACATACAGTTATTTCTGGAATGGAAATGGAAATCCATTGCAGTGACTCAGCCAGCCTTCTGCTGAGTTTTGCTAATATCACTCTGCACTATAGGCAGGGAACACATAATTTACACTGTTCTTATTTCATTTATTTGGTCATTTTTACAACTTGCCAAACTGTACTTTTTCCACCTCCGAGTCTCACATTTTTTCAGTTGCTGTCAAAGTTGCAAGTAAGTGTTGATTGGATAAAATGTAAGGATTGATAAATGGATTAAATCCAGCCTGTTGTTATATTGCAGCCAGTGTTTGTTCCCTAGCTTATATTTATTTTCCTTTTTTATATTAAAGTTTTATTTTTCACGTCTATTGAAGATATGTATTTTTTGTTAACATTATTCTGTTTATTTATTATTAAGTATCTATGTATTACACTTCTATGTTCTCTTATATTTCTTGTGCTTTATGGATGGAACCCCAAGAGGAGAGATTACCTTGACGTCACTGCTGAAGGACCACCCTCAGTCTTTATACTTCAGTAGTTCATTGAAGTTTAGAAAGTTGTGTTCTATTGTGAGTACTGCTTTTCAGATTCTGGATTGTTTGCTTCTATTTTGTGGTTTCAGCTTAGGATCTTTAGGATTTGTTTGTCTTGGATTTCCTTTTTGCCATTATTGTTTAAATAAATACATTTTTATTATTTCATAAAGGTTTTTTAAGGGCTTATTTCACAAGCCAAAGGTGTTTTATGGTTTTCCTTTCCTTTGAAAGACATTTTCATATTTTGGGACGCTGAAAGTAATCTGAACTTAAAAAGCCTGGAGAGGTCCAAAGCGTGGTTGTGGAGTTAGGAGGTTAGGCTACTTAGGTTGATGCTTATTCTACCCAGGATAGGGAGGGACAGGACCTGCTGTTGTGGGTCCTTTAGAGGCCTCACACCATTTTGGTTTCATTGCATGCACTCAGAATGTCTGTAAGGCTGTACTGGTCTAGTGTTAGGGAAATGTATAAAAAATATGTTGTTGAGGAATGGTAATACCACATTACATTTTAAAGCCAGTTGCCAAAGGAGAAGACTGTAGTACATTTTTAATATAACTGGGTTGCAAGTGATGTACTGGAAAACTATATGGGTAAACAAATGCTTACTTTATACGATAAATATATAACCATCATTTAATGAGTCAATGAAAATTTGATCAGCATCTGTAAAATCACGCCTGGACAAACTGGTGAGAAAGGCAGGCTCTATTGTTGGCATGGAGCTGGAGAGTTTGACATCTGTGGCAGAGAGATGGGCGCTCAGCAGGCTCCTATCAATTATGGAAAATCCACTGCATCCACTAAACAGTATCATCTCCAGACAGAGGAGCAGGTTCAGCGACAGACTGCTGTCACTGTCCTGCTCCACTGACAGACTGAGAAGATCGTTCCTCCCCCAAACTGTGTGAATCTTCAATTCCACCCAGAGGGGTAAACATTAACATTTAACAATATACAAAGTTATTGTCTGTTTTTACCTGCATTATTATCAATCTTTAATTTAATATTGTTTTTTTTGTATCAGTAAGGTGCTGCTGGAGTAAGTGAATTTCCTCTTGGGATTAATAAAGTATCTATCTATCTATCTATCTATCTATCTATCTATCTATCTATCTATCTATCTATCTATCTATCTATCTATCTATCTATCTATCTATCTATCTATCTATCTATCTATCTATCTATCATGCAGAAAATTCAGCTTTATCGTTATAAGATCACTGTTTCCTTATAGTAATTGTGGTGCAAAGCTTAGTATTCATCAAATAATAGTGATATGGTGGTTTAATTTCATATTAGCTAAAGATATAAAAACAAAGTGACAATCTTCCATCACAGCTACCATGTGGAAATGTGTCCTACCTCTCAAGACTAAGGCTAATTATTGAATATCTGCACCTGTATGCAGAAGAAATCTAATGAGAACTGATGGGCTTCATTATGAGAATTAGCCAGTGCCATTTTTCATTGGTACTACTGAAGAATTAACTGGTACTTATGGGAATAGTTAAAGTTGTCTCTTATCCAGTCACAAGATCACACTGCTCTTAGGACACACATTTACCATTACTCCCAAGTGATAAGTCAGAGATTCACAAGCCAAGAAAAAACAAGTTGGTAAGAGTGTATGGCTAAATGTTAGGCTTCATAACCTCTAGTCGAGTTTTTCCAATCCACAGCTGAAGAAATGGAGTAGGGGAGATACTGTGCTCAAAAAAGGCAATAATCAAAGGTCCTGTCACTTAACTGTAGATATGGCTTAATAGCATGATATACTAATTAATATAGCAAAATGAAATTAGGTCCTTAAGGAGCAACACTATGAATGCTCAACCCAGGAGAATTAATCTGAATATACAAGTAAAAAATAAAGAGGTTTGCACAGGTGTTGCTGCACCTTCTTATCATTGTGCAGATATACAAAAACATAGGATATGTTCAACAAAGCTGTCATTGACCAAACATACTGTATCTTATATAAGTGTAAGAGGTATAAACCTTTCAATGTAGTTACATGTGAATGTCCATCTTGGAAAAATTACAGCTGTAGCTGCAAACTCTCACATAATTTAATGAAAACATCAGATGAGATGTCGAAAGCCAACATGAATAGCTGTCTGAAGTAGTTACCTTGCATCACTGGCAGAGGCCTCTGGGAACAAGTTTGCCATGTGTTGCAGGGATTTGCCATCTCCAGTGTGCTCACATTTGTATTTAAGAAATTCCCAACTCATTTGTCAAAAAATAAAAAATTTTCCAAAAGGAATTTATGGACACAAATTCACATTCACTGTTTTACCCACCTGCACTTGTGGGGTCACCAAGGTTTATTCTTTTTCCAATTGTTTTGCTAAATAGTTTCATGTTGACAGATGACTGCCTCTGAAAAAAAAATATCAGCATTATTATATACATGTCATTTCCAGCAAATCAGTCCATCCCTGTTAAAACACACTAAAAGAATTGCTCTAGTTGCCATTTAAAAAGTTAATAAGGCATTGTTGCCAAGAGTTATGCTGTTGTCACGCACGTGCGAGTAGGTGGACGTTGTCTGGACCAAGCAAAGGTAATTCCATGCCAGGCCAGGGGGTGGCGTGGTGCAATAAACCTTCTCCTGTTATATCTGCAGACCAGCCACGGGAAAACCTGTCTGACTCATCACTGAAGATGTCACTTCCGGTTCAGGTGCCTAGGCTGGCGTCACTTCTGGTTCTGGTGGCTAGGCTGACATCACTTTCGTTTCCGGCACCTACGATGACACCAGAAGAAGGTCACTTCTGGTTCCCCTACGTCACTTCTGGTCTTGTCAGTTAAAACCGCCATCTTCTCAAACCTGAAAACAGTTCATGTTTGGACTCCATCAGAGACACTTCTGTCTACAAAAAACAAACCCATTGCAGCCAGGGATAATATACAGGTGGCTGCCCCAAACCTTTTTAACTGTGTCGAGTCCGATCCTTTCACACTGTGTACAAGAAACACAAATATATATACAGTATAAATATTCTGAAATATATACATGTATATGTAAGAAGTTCCCAGAATTGAATAGCAAGTCTGTTTGTTATGAAACAACAAAAAAAAAAGTTTTACTCTTAAATGCATATAAAGTAACTTACAACCCTGCGATGAACAGGATTTTTAGATTAGCTGCATTCTGTAGGCAGGAAATGTAAACCAATCCATGGCACCTGATAAATACAAATATTCTGGAGGAAAAGGCCAAACAAGTCAATAATTAAGAACCATTTAAACTCTCTGTTTGGTGCAGTACTACTGAAGATTCCAACTGAAAGTCTGGACCATGTATAGCTAGCCTACGTGGATTTTCTAATAAATGGCATATTGATTTACACAAAGATTATATGTAAATGAAACAAGTTGTGAAACAGATTTTCCGTCATTTTGGTAAAGTATGCAATGCCACACTAAATCTAAATACTGCACAGGGAATATGGCAAACAGAACATAAAACATTACAAAGACAGGCAAAATCAGCTAGAATAAGAACACAGTAAAATACATGAGGAGTGGACAAATTAAAAACTAAAACTGAAAAGAGCTGGAAGCATGGGAATGCAAAGGGCGGGAGAAATTCCCATGTGAGAGAAAAAAAGAGATGCCAAAAATGAACACTGGCAAGTAGATCAACCCTTCCTTTCTTACATAATAAAGTTTATTGACAAAAAGGCCTTAGTAGAATCAATGTTTAAATGCAAAACACTAGTAATTTGTATGATACAGTTTTTGGAGAAACGATTAAGTGTGTCCATACCAGTGTACAAAAGTAATATGCACAGATTACTCAGTTGTATTAAACTAAAAAACTGAAACTGAAGTTAGGTGTTCATCAAAATCTGGCCATTGCTCTCCAATAGCACCTCTAAAACAATCTCACTGTGAAAAAAATTATACTTTTAAAAAGTGCAAACTGATGAAAATACATTTTGATAGAATGATTCAGTGTCCTGTATTTCTTTGGACAGCTCCATATATCAAATACAATTTGGACGTCCCAACTTTATTTTAATTTCTATATTCACATTTTAAAATGTGGCTAATGTTTTGTTTCAGTAAGTTTTGCAGACATGTACAGTTTATGCACGTTCAGTACCTGCACTGTGTATATTGTAGCACACAGTGATTTTGCAAGCTGTACTACAGTGTGGTGTTTAATTGCTAATTACATCAGTCCTATTCAAAACAGTCAGGATCTAACCAATCAGGTGTCCTAAGATGCTTATACATATTCAGCTCACACCATGTATACACTAAGAAAATTATTGTGTAAAAAAAAAAAATACAGCTTAATTTCTGCGGTGGGTTGGCACCCTGCCCTGAATTGGTTCCTGCCTTGTGCCCTGTGTTGGCTGGGATTGGCTCCAGCAGACCCCCGTGACCCTGTGTTCGGATTCAGCGGGTTGGAAAATGGATGGATGGATGGACAGTTTAATTTTATGTAAAGGACACATTTAGAAGAACAAACATTATCAAATTATGTTTTATGTATTATAGCACAGCTGTCTTAGATGCTATCAGTAGCACTGCTGAATGGTCTGACTTAAATTTTACATGTTGTGATTAGTGGTTTGTGTCCTATGGGGTGGTCTGCTTTATTGTCTGCCTGCTGTATTTGTTGCTGTGATGTCTACATTGTACTAATAACCTGGTCAATATGATATGAGTGGCTGGGTTGGGTTTGCTTCAGGTTTGGCTGGAGTTTTATGTGTGACAGCAATGTAATAGTTGGTAAAATAAAAGGATGTGCATTCTGGCAGGGCATTACACCAGAATTCAAAAATGTCACAAAAAATTACAAGTATAACTGATTATAAGCCACCCAATCAAGCACCACACTTCCACTTTGCAAGCCATTAAACCAAACTTCTCCCTGCCCCAATCAACCCATCATACTCTGGTATGAGTCTGGTTTTTAAAATTGATTAGTAAAATTTGCCAAAGCATTGTTTCACAGCAAATATGCTGTGTTTGCTGGTGACCTTGTTCACCAAATATCTTTCCAGAAATTCACATTGCGACCATCTTAGACAAACATTTTTTTCCTAGAACCCCATGATGAATTGCAAAGCTAGCATGACATCACAGAATTGTAGTAAGCATGCACAGAACTTTAATGCATGTGTACAGTAAGTGCACTCCACCTCACATTTAAGTTTCTGCATGATCGATGTTCATTCATCTGTGCCAGAGGGTCACACTTTTTTTTTGCATCAAAAAGATTTCTGTGCAAATACGTCACATTTTTTTTATTCTATCAAAATGATAGAAATGCATTGCAAATAGTAATATATCTTTTGTTATTATTATTTCACAGGACTTAAGGTTTGTTATGAATGCATTCAGTCCATGCACCCTTCCCGTATATATTGACCTAGTGCACAGCCAGCAAGCACATGGCAAGTGGGGTGCGGCTTAAACTGCAGGGACTCAAAGATTGGTTTATGCTTACCTGCTTTGTAGCACTGCCAATCAGTGCTCCAAAAATTGGAACTCTGGGTGTGGGCATGCGTTTTAGTATGTGGCCATTTGCTGTATTTTGTTTGCAGTTATCATTCCATCTCCATCTTCTGATGTTTGCTTCAGGGTGGACTCACAGCTCAGGTCACATTTTTGATCACAATAATCCATTCAACATAGTTAGCAGATGCATCACCAAGACCTCAAAGTCACTTCAAAGACCACTACACCTTTATAATCCACTAAAAACGAGTTAATTTTCTCTTTTCCCTTTGACTTCAATACATTTTGCAGAACTTCTTGAACATTTCCATGATTTTGCCAGACTCAAAACGAAGCGAACTCCACAGGGTTCACTCATCACTACTGATTACTCTACAAATAGGATAACGTAAATTCATATACTAAAACGCTAATAAGTATAGGTATAATTTCAGTGCTAAGATTGCACACTTACACTAAATGAAATTTCAAATTATCTGGTATCAGAATACTGAACAGTTACCAAAATATCAGTGATTTATATGCTTAAACTTCCAAGAATATGTACGATATCAGTTCCTATTGGTAATAACTCTTAACTGGTATCATAAAAAAATAATGTATAAGAATTTGTATAGTATAAGGGATGAAAAGTAATGTGGAATAAAATAAATCTATTGTTGGTTTAACGCTATTTCGCTAATATTAGCAACCTAGTGCTAGTTTCTGCTTTGTTTCCAGTGCTGATAGAATAGTCACCAGCTCCATACGAATCTGAACTAGATAAACAGGATCAAAAATAAATGGGAAGCAACTTGTCTTAAAACAACAAAAATAATTTATTTTTTCTCATTATGTCTGAAAATTGATTCTAAGTGAATATTTTAGGAGGTACACAAACAGCACTCATTATATTTTAATTATTATTATTCTTTATTCATTATGGTAGAACTTCCTCATGTTGTCCAGACACATTAAAAAACTTCGTATTTCTGTTAGTCATACAAATATATAGAATTGGATAAGTCAATCTGAACTCCTTGTGTTCTAACAATCAACTCTGAAGAGCAGGTAAGGGTCTTCATTTCTGACAATGAACCTTTGGCAATATTTGCATACATTTCTACATATCTCTTTAAATATGTCAGTTTTGCCCACATATTTCCACTGCACTGCCCACAGATGTCCTGAATATAGTCACATTTTCACATCTGGATTTTTAGCAGTTTTCAAATTATTACTTGGACACACACACACACACACAAACAGAGTCTTTATTATTTATAAGATATCACTCCTCTCAACTCTATTACTCCTTAGGCAAATCTCTTAAATGTCTGTTTTAATCTTTCTAGGAAAAGCAATCAATAAACAGATGAAATTCAAAGAAAAACTTGTCAATCCGTTCAACATTCACAATAAAAATCTAAGACTCCATTATTAAACTGAGTAGCACTAAAGTCTGACTGCACCCACAAACATAACACACATTATAAGAAGTGGTTCAGCTCTGTAGCTACTGTTACAAATAAACTGGTCAAGTCGTTCTGATAAAGATGAGTATCCACATCAGTGAATGTCAATTAGACATTTTCATAATTGTGTGGTGTGTGTGTTATGGTTAAACAGTGTAATAGGAGTGAGTTGTCTTTTGGTGTCTTTCCATCTAAATAATGCCAAGTAACCCAAAAGTATAAAAAGGTGAGCTAATGTCTATCTCAGTTTCTGTCACTCTGAACCAGCTCCAGACTGGGAAGCTTATTCAGGCCAGGAATCCCAAGTCTAACCCTGGCCACACAATATACATCAGTTTTTTTGTACAGGCACAGACTCAAAAAACCAACAAACACTATTTTGCCTTGGAATTTTTTATAAATGAGGAGACAGTAGATTCATCTTTTATACATACATTTCACTCGTAAATATCAGTCTTACGACAACCTCTAATAAAGTATGGAACAACACTTCATAAATGTACAGACTTCATAAATAAATAAATCATGTAGTTCTATAACATTTATATCAAAACAAATGTGCAAAAAGCATTGAACCATAAACAGTAGTTGTCAGTAAAAGTCACAGTGCATAGATTATGTTTGCAATTTCAACTGTGAGTCTGGAATCTACACCACCGCTGTCAGTGTCTGGATGCCAATGCTGAATACTCTTGCACAAAGTTTGAAGTGTTGGTCAATAAAGACCACTTTGAATTTCTTCAATGGACAAAAGACTCAAAAAATGTCTCAGTGCCACAGAATTCTGTCAAGCACTTTTTAAAGAATGCACTTAGTAAACAAAAAATTCTGAAACATTTCGTGTAGCCTATTCAGTCACTCTCTCATCATAGCGCTAAGGTTTACCTGTCAGAGTGCGAGAGACGCACTTTAAAAATAGTAAAGTAAAAACAAGACAAGTTCATTAACAAACTTATCATGAAATAAAGAACAAAAGGTACATTTAAAAGCACAAATCATTCCACTCACATATATGTTTCATTAATAAAAAAAATAAAACATTTTGTGTAGCCTATTCTGTCACTCTGAGGGAAAAAGGAAAAAAAAACATTAAAAATGTGACTACATGCGACACTTCATTAAAATTTGAAACAAAATTAAAACAATACCAAAACCCATATAACATCCAAATATAATTAAAGTATATTATAAATTTTTAAACAATCTTCACATATAACTTTAATCACAAAAGCACTAGATGTACGCATCTCACATCATAGCGCTACTGTTTAACTGTCAGAGCGCGAGACGTACGCAAAGTCAAAATTTGACTTAAACAAAAACAAGAGACCATCCAACCAGAAACCAGAAAAGAAACCCTCTCACATTAAACTGAAAGGATTTGTGCCCACTACAGAGCAAAAACACCTGCTAGTTTCCCAGTATAATAACATTATATATTGTAGTTTCACCACTAGTTTATTTCTCTGGTTGCTCTGAATGCCAGGCCAGGCCACGCCAGGCTGATTGTAAATGTCAGTCCAGCTTTGCTCTGAACCCTGTCCTGTTTTTTCCCACCAATGAACATATATTTACTCTGCTCCTGACTCTCAATTCAGTGAGCCTTTAGATATGAAGCAGCTTTAAATGCCTTGCTAGGGCCACGTCCAGCTAAACGTCCAGCAGCAGGAGTACTTTAGCTACAGGTTCATCAGATTCTCCCAAATTCCTTGCTTGATGGACTGAACAGTCTACTCTCATGTGTGATACTTCATATATTCTTATATTCTAAAGGACCAGCTAGCTCTCCACAATAGCAAAGTGGCAACACCATCTCAGGCTTATATTAAGAGACTATCTCATGATTCCTTCCTGAGCCCACCCTTAAATGTGCAATCTGGCCCCAGTTTTCCCAGCTTGGAACACTTTGATATTACCGGTTAGTCATGAGGTCATATGGTTGCTTGCCAGCCCTTCATCTCTTAATCCACCATCTCCCCCACCCCTCCATCTACCTCTCTGTCTCTCTTTCACTTCACATAAAGGGGTACGTTTATGTAGAGAAACAAAACCTTCCAGGAACTAACACAGTATTAACTTTTTTCCATTAAGCCTTTTGCTGTCACTAATTACAATTTTAAGAACACACATGTCACATGTTCTTGTCACTAATGACTTGGTTCACGGCAAAAAAAAGAAACTAAAAGAATACTTAAGTATTGTGGCATGAAACATATTGTTACAGAAAACAGTGACATGAAAGCAACTGTTGACCGAAGACAAATAGCTGACATCATGGTTTCTATGGCAATTGCATTTCGAGACCCAGAAGGGTTGTGAGATGCCTTAAAAGTAATAACTCTCTTTTATTTTTATTATTTTTAAACTCTTCACTAATGCAAATGTTGTGGAATGACTAATCATAGCAATAATGATTAATGGTACAAGAATATAATTTAACACAGATGAAAGAAAAGGGTCACACAAAGTAAGCATGGAGTGGGAGTTAAAACAGAGAATAATGTAACAGATATTGTGAAGGAAGAAAGAAGGTAAACTATAAATACACTGTAGAATGATACTGCTCTGCAAGCAGTGCATGTGGGGTCAGAGCTGAAAGAAAATATAAACATTTTTAATGTGTGTGTATATATATATATATATATATATATATATATATATATATATATATATATATATACTGCGGTGGGTTGGCACCCTGCCCAGGATTGTTTCCTGCCTTGTGCCCTGTGTTGGCTGGGATTGGCTCCAGCAGACCCCCGTGACCCTGTGTTCGGATTCAGCGGGTTGGAAAATGGATGGATGGATGGATATATATATATATATATATATATATAAACCGAGGGAATATCTATAAAATTGTAAAAGACACTGGGGGAACTCACTTTCAAATCTAAGAAAAATATGTGGCAATCTTGACTCATAAAGTACTTTAGTCTAACAGCATTATGCTAAAAACATAATACACAAAAGCCACTACCAAATAAATACAAATTATTAATTTAGTTTCCTTTCACTGTAACCAGTTACATACATCTTTTCCTTCATTTTAAATTACTCTTTTTTAAGATTCAGAATCCTTAATTGTTTATTTTTCTTTAATCATCATTCAAACAGCAATAAGATGCAAAACAAGCCAGGAGATCAGCAGCTAATCGAGGGTCTCAAACTCAGTTCCTGGAGGGCCACTATTTCACTCCAACCAATTTCTTAAGTAGAAGCAATTTTTTCAGTTAATAAAACCCTGTCTTTAGTTTATGTGTTTTTTAGTGCCATCATTCTCCCACACCAGTCATTTCCAAAGCTAATGATTTTCTTTTTACTGAGAGGACCATTCAAAGGTTTTGTCAACCAGAGCAGATCAATATTTGTCAAAACTTCAGCTTTATTTTTAAATATTGTCTTGAAATGAATATTATATGCTGGAAACATGGGTGCAAGTAAGGTCAAGTTAACTGGTCATCTGTTGGCTTACTTTGTATCTCATCATTACCTGGCAGCTGGTGAGGTGAAAAATAACCAACTAAGATTCTGAAAAGTAAGTCAGTTAAGATAAAGTCAAAAGAAGTCTGGTCCATTAGTAGCAGTAATTGGCTAGTAATTAAGAAAGAGGCTGGAAAAAAAGTCTGTGGCCTTCCATGATCTGAATCTGACATGCTTGTGGTACAGTATTTTCAAAGTTTCATATTGATGGCCCTCTAATGAGGTGCTTAATATCAGATCTGCAGCACCACAGTACATTTTGTCATTTGAGTTTCTATTTACTTTTGTCCTCACTTATTAGAGGCTTTGAGCTTCCATAACAATAATAATCATCCCTTTTTACCACTGTACAACTGGCAGGCAATACTCTGTATCAGAATTTTACCATTGGTCTGTCTATGCTGGAAGTCACTAGGATTGTGTTATGATATTAGATTATTATTGTATTTAGTTATTTCATATTTGTTTAACACTTACATGTTTTCCAAATGTCTAATGAAGCAATGGTATGCAGAACTGTCGGCTTTATCTGTATGGGACTTATTGGAAACCATTTTGGGAACTATTTCAGCCAACAGGTCCCAAACAAACATGTTCGACAATAGCCATTCTGATGGGGCTGAGACAATGTTAGAATGCCAAATGTCTGCCTATGGATATTAGATTTTGTTTTTACTTTGCTGTTTTCATTTTGGTCACTGGAAGATGATGTTGCTGTTGTTCTTGATTTTTTCTCTTTCTTCATCATGTAAAGCACTTTGAGCTACATTATTTGTCTGAAAATGTGCTAAATAAATGTTGTTCTGAGAGTTGTTATTTCAAGAATATTATAGTATGTCTTTCAAAAACTTCTCATATCATACCCTGTCCACCTCCATCACAGTCGTTCTCACTGCATTATGCTCAACATTATGTTTCATCTCATGTGGTGCTTCCATACCATTACATTGTCTTCAAAATATGCTAGTTGGTCTTTGCCTTACAGAAATCCCACACATTCAAATGATGATTCTTTTACAGCTTCTTACAACATAATTTTATGTAAACATTTTACCACATGGTAGACCCCATGTCTGCTATTCCTAGGAAGAATGGTGTGGTAATTTAATGTACTGTCAGTGGGATGAACTTTTTTGAAATTAAGGGTGGGTGTACTGGCATAGCGGATGACCCCTTAGCCTCCATGAGGCCACGGGGAGGGGGGCTCCAGACTTAAATGGCCCCCTTAACAGACGTCAACAACATCAGTCACAAAAAAAAAAAACTGCAGTTTTGAAAAAAGAAAAAGTATTTTGTTTCTTTTTTAGAGCAAATGAAACATTGAATGAAGTGGTATGTTGTGTCACATGACATTACAGGCAGCAGATGGGCTAAAGCAAGAAAATCTGCATAAGTTAGGTAGGAAACAAAAAAAGATCCATCATGATAAGAAAAATAAGAATAATTAAGAGCTGCCCAAATCATGCAACAGGCACAACAGCTCATTGCCAAGCTACCAAAGATAACATCAATTCTTAAAGCATTAGTGGACGAAATGCTAAACAAACATGTCATAAACAGAGCATGTCAGGAGAATTCAGTATTATGCCAAGTATAACAGAAAAGCTTCTTCTGCTTATCCTCCCTGCTCATCTCTTGCCCACAATCATTACTTGAATAATTTCTAACTTCAGCGGAGAGGCAAACGAGTTTGAAATACAAGATAACAACTATGTAGCATTTTTTTAGGCATCAATGAAAAGAAAGTGTTACATGCAGGAAACTGTCAAGGATTTCATGGGATCCTATTAGTACATGTCTTCATTTGCTGTGCTTAGAGTTTTTACATATATTTTCACTTCAGTTATTTTCAGGAAAAACAGTTATCTCCAAGTCTCCTTCCCCCCATCACTGATGTTGGGTCACTTTCTCCACACATGGGGTGTTTAATTATATATGTGCTGGGTTTATGGCATAAGGCGAAGAGGCCGCCAGAGAAATTTAACAGTATGGCACCTTTTTACACCAATTTTTCATAGCACACCTTTAACATTGGAGGTTGCTCAAACATGACTGATCTATGGGCTCACAGAGGGATCTATATGTTGGGTGATATTTGTGACAGGTCTGGCCTCCAAACATTCCCATCACTAATATCTTTCTTTTCAATCCTTGCTTTTACCTTTTTAGCTAATAATTTATGTTTATTTCTAAGTGTGTACTCTTCAATTTTTCATGTATTTCATCTCACCCTCTATATAATTTAACACTTTCTCTTTTCCCACCAGGAACCAGCGTCAACATTATACACTATACTATGTTATGTAAAGGGACTTGCCATCCTTTACCAACTGAGTCTGTGTGGCAATGAAACCTCACTTTTACTCTGCTAATTTAATGGAATCTGTTTTTAAAAATATTCCTTTGGTATACAAAAATCCAGACTATCAACACGCCCTATTCAAATTTGACTGTTACTTATACACTTATACACAGATATTATGTTATGGGTTTGACCTCTGACCCTGTCATTTTTATGCATACTGTATGTTTTGGGATCGCTTCCCAGTGTGGAAGTTCTTACCTGAAATAGCTGATTTTTGATACCCTTTCTATCCATTAACATTTCTTTTCTTTTCTACATTTTTCTCCACTTCACCATTCCATTTTCCAGCAGAGGATTTTTGCATTAAATTAAAATGGATGGCTTACTTATTTTGTGTTTTTTTAGTTTAATTGTTATCCAAAATAAAGATATTATTTAAAAAAAAACACATGTGAGGTTCCAGTTATAAAATGAAGGCAACTAGATGCTTCAGGTTGTTTTTGGGTTACAAACCTCTATCAATCACAATGAATGAAGAATGAGTTGTTTATTGCACATGCAGTTAACAAAATAATGTCCTTTATGTCTCTTTTTTGTAGTATTGGTGTATTGTACTGTATATTATATGTTTTCACCTCTGCTTATTTTACTTGTACCAAGGTCAAGTACACATTTCAATTTTTGTAATAGAAGGATAAATTACCCTGTTACTAAATATAAATTTTCTTTTCATTCAATAACTGTGTATTCTTTTCAGGTGCTCTTGATCCTGTTAGTAGCAGTCATAAGGAACTCACCCCCACGCTTGTTACCTTTCTTTTTCAATTCTGCTTTGTAGCCTTAAACACGGGCCTGTTTCCTTTATTCTCATTTGAAAACTGCTGATTCTCGGTTTCTTTGACCTTTGAAACTGCTTTTGCTTTGCACCTTTCCTATGTTCCACTTTTCATTATTTCATAAAACACTTCTTTATGTACTGTCCTTGTTTATTTTTGCTACATATGTCCTCCCAATTTTATCAAAATTCTGACCATTAGTTAACAGAATAGACTGCTCCTACCTAGATCACCTTACTTTATCAATATATCCATTGCTTCTTCCTTGCCTTCTGCTTATCCTCCTTAGATTTAAATATTTTCCTTTTCAACTCCTTCCTGACATTTTTTATGTATCATCTCTCCTACTTTTAAGCACTTTCACTTCTTTGCCCGATTACCCCATAATTCTACTAACATTCCAAGTCCCATTCACTTTATCCTTCACACTTCATTTGACTTATTATCTTTTCTTCATCTCTTTAGCTATTCAGACAGATTCAGGTGTAGAACCAACTTGAAATGAGTTTGCTCCACAGGCAGGTATGGACATCAAAAGAACAATCTGGACGATATGTGGCCAGGTCTAATTCAATTATTCAATATTACAACTGAAGTGTTTAGGTCGGTATGCCCTAACTAATGCTAATTCCCTTTATTTTTACTAATGTGCTGTTTATAACAATCACATAAAATACATCTCTATTTTAACCTTGATAAATTATTACTACTTTATTTTTACTTATATGTGCATATTACTGTATCATATTATTTCTCCCCCTTTCTGTGCAGCATTGTGAGTTTACATTGATTTATTTTACTTCTAACTGCATTATGCTGTCTTTGCTAAAAATCTATTTTAACTTGTACAAGTATATTGCTTATTCAATAAATTTAGATATTGCTCTTGCCATAAATATATTTTAGATATATATTGATACTTTTCTGTCATCATTTTTGAATTATTCGAACTGCAATGATTATTAGTATGCTTTACTTATATTAATATGTGCATTTAGGTTACCCTTATTTTATAATTGGTATGTTTTTTATTATTATTACTTTAGTATCCATTTTTATGTTTCAGGAATGTTTTTTTCTTTATTTTTCTTGAACTGAAGCTATTTAGTTTATTGTCAGGGACATATAAATCTTCATAAGATGTTTATGCTGTAGCACTATTTGTTTTAGCAAAACACCATAATACCTTAAAATTTGCGGCAATATAAATGAACATCTTCATTTTAGCAATCAAATACGTGTAAAAGAAAACTGACCTAAAATCTCACACGTTATTAGGATTTTCAATTTCAATGCTATTCAAAAATGTCTACAGTGTGCATTTTCTAGTATTATAAATACTAGACTATAAGGTGATAGCTCTAACCTTTTGTATAAGTCTAATGAAACATGAAGATATTTTATAAATAATGGCAGACCATTCACACCATCAACTTAATTTCTTTAAATAATAACTATGTTGTCAAAATATATATTATAAACAATTTATAAAAAGAATAAGGGTTTCAGCTTCAACTAAATGTGTAGTTGTTTTTCAGATTTCCATAACTTTTTAGTGTGAAGATGTGCCTCCTAGTATGAATACGCTTACACTTAATTTCTGCCAATGTCCTTAAGTATGTAATTCACTGCCAAACTAAGACAGTACTCACAGATCAATTTTATCAATATTTTGGAGATTTTTTTATTACATTAATTAGGGCACCATATACATTTCAGTTCCCTAGACCAGGTGGCTGTGCCTTTCAGTCCAGGGATTCACTTGGTCAGTGACTCCAGTATTGGACTCCTCAGTCATCTAAGGCATACACATATAACATTGAAAAGCCTCACTCTCATTCTGAATGGCCACAGAGACAGTAGCTGGTTGTCTTCTCTACATGGGCTTTAGTACTGCTAGGTGTTTGTTTTTTTTTGTAGTGTGGTAACCAAAACTGCACACAACTCTCTAAGCCCATCAGTCTAGGAAGTGCTGTTGAGTCCAGGAATATGCTTGATCTGTGGCTCTTGTAATGGACTCCTTAGCCATCTAAGGTGTACACATACTGGATAACTGTGACTAGCAGCACTCTTATTTTGAGTGACCACCAAAAGAGAGTGAGAATTTAGTTATTTCTGTCTACATAGCCTTTAGCACCTCATTGTTTTTGTGTTCTCCAGATGTATCATATTCTAGAGTTGGAAAATAATGTTTTTTGCTTTTAGGCAAAGCTGTTACTTCTATTATAGGGAAGCCATGCACTATATTTTATTTCTCCATTACATGTTGTCAGAGGGTGGCACGGTGGCGCAGTGGGTAGCACTGCTGCCTTGCAGTAAGGAGACCCGGGTTCACTTCCCGGGTCCTCCCTGCGTGGAGTTTGCATGTTCTCCCCAGGTTAGGTGCATTGGCGATTCTAAATTGGCCCTGGTGTGTGCCCTGCGGTGGGCTGGCGCCCTGCCCGGGGTTTGTTTCCTGCCTTGCGCCCTGTGTTGACTGGGATTGGCTCCAGCAGACCCCCGTGACCCTGTAGTTAGGATATAGCGGGTCGGATAATGGATGGATGGATGCACTCTTTGCTGATCCTTCAAAAGCACTCTCTGCTATGTTTTTGTAAAGGATAAACAAAGAAATACACCACAAGGTGAAGATCAGGAGAGTAAAGGCACTTACTTGAATGGGAGAGACTGCTGCAGCCGGTGCTGTCCTTATAGGAATGCCACTCAGAGGACTTCTGGGAGCAGGATGGATTTGAACAGTATGCCCAGAAGAGCCTATAGAACAGACACAGTGTAAAGGGGTAAAAAATGGTGTAATATCTTCACAATAAAATAGAAATAAATCAAGAGAAAAGTGATGCTCAATCAGGAGTAAGACTGCTCCAACAATCTAGTCATGTATTTTGTTTTCCATTGCTGTATTTCTAAAACCAGCAATGTAATGAATTAAATGATCTCATGGCTGTGGATGGGACCAATCAGGGGGTTTACGAAGATACACACAGAGAGAGAGAGAGAGAGAGAGAGAGAGAGAGAGAGAGAGAGAGAGAGAGAGAGAGAGAGAGAGAGTAGATATTGATTTGTGTTATTATCTGGACTGGGAAAGGGGGAATCCGCTAACTCTGAGAGTCAGGGACACAATCGTACAGCAGGCCTGGAGGAGCTGTAAGGTTTTATTGTAGGTGGGTGAGACCTGAAATTTCATGTTCCTTATTACAAAGGACATAATTTGCACATTTTTTCAGCTGTTCCATAGAATGCTTTGTGTACAGCATTAAAAGCTTTCAGAAGTGCAAGAGTGACAAACATAGTTTATTATCTGCTTTTAAATTCACTGCTAACACATTTCTTGTTGTGACTGAATTTGCCTTTTATTTAAAGCAGTAACTGCCTTTCATAACTTTACTCTTGTCTGCTAAAAATGAAAATATCTATTATATTTATAATAATAGCAACATTATAAGCAGAAGGAAGACCAATATTTTTTCTTAACATTCCTTTACCTATTTGGGGTGGCACAACAGAGAAAAGGTACTGGGAGTAGGTGAAATATAAGCAACAGACAGAATTGGTACCTGCGCAGGAATACGTTTTTCTAATTATTTTTAATTCCCTACCAAGCCACTGTCTGTGTGGAGTTTGCACCTTCTACCTGAGCCTGCTTGGGTTTTTCCCAGCTACTGAAGGTTTCTCAAATATCTCAAAGTTTTGAATGTTATGTTCAAAGGCATCTCTGAAATGTTTCTGCATGTGTGTAAATGTGCCCTGTAAAGGACTGACATCGCTTTTTGGGAAAGGCACTGGTCTTGTTACTACTGTTGTCAAACTGGTTCTCATTTTGTATAAGTCTATGCTTTATTCAAACAAACAGGCTTAGAAAATACATAGATTCATGTTCCTGTTTGGCAACGCATTCACAATGATTTGCATCGGTAGAAATATGGGATAAAAACGCACACACACAAGTACAAGGAAACCTGAAGACCTGAAGGTGTCCCATGTCAGTGCCGTCTAAGGCATATGCATATAACGTTGACAAGCCTCATTCTCATTTTGAATGGCCATAGAGAGAGAGCTCTCGTTGTCTTCACTAAATAGACTTTAGTGTTGCTGTGTTTTTTTTCTTTTTTTTGTAGTATGGTAACCAACACTGCACACAACTCTCTAAGCCCATTAGTCTAGGAGGTGGCATTTAGGTCAGGAATGCACTTGATCTGTGACGCTTGTAATGGACTCCTTAGCCATTTCGACTGTAATCTCGACATAGACCTTTTTCTCTTCTCGGTGTCCTTGTTTTTTTTCTTTTTATTCTCTGTGGCCCTAATGCACTTCTGTATGACACTCAGACACTCGCTTTTTATGCCTGTTTTGACATCTGACCAATTCTTTTTTATTTTGGGGACTGTGCAACTTCCTGAACTTGAACTTTTGATTGTTACTCTGTCTATTTCATTTTGTTGCTCATACCACTGCCTAAGCCACAAAAAACGACTTTTTCCTTGCCTCCACGTCACTGAGTAGGACCTCCATTTCACAATTCTTTTTTACATTTGCTTTTACTATTTCCTTTTAACAAAACACTGAACGGAAGGGGCTATTTATATTGATTTTCATATTCAAATATGTGAAATTATGGGAGGAGTCGGGGTGGGGCTGTAGGCACGAGCGTGTGCTGTAAAATTCACGTTGTTTGGGATTTATAAAGGGGAAGTGTGTGCAGCTTTGATTATGCACAGTTTTATGCATCTGAATTTTTTTGTGCATATGCACATTTCTGATTTTGTCCGTACACCAAGTTTCAGTGTGAATTCTATGCAAGGCGTTATACATGAGGCCCCAGGTCATGTCACATTCTGCATTTATGGGGTGTTTTGATAAAAGAGATGCGACAGAGTATAGGAGTCCAGTGGAGAACTTTGTTTCTTGGTGCAAACAGAATTGTCTGCATCTTCACATCAGCAAAACCAAGGAAATGGTTATTGACTTTCGCTGCATCACAAAGCCTCTATGTCCAGTCACTATTCAAGAAGTGGATGTAGAAGTGGTCCACTCAGAACACAGAGGATCTATACAAGAAAGGGCTGAGCTGACATCCTTAACATCTTCAATAACTCCGAGATGGCCGGGGTGATTGTCTATGTTGTGGTGTACTGGGCTGGTAACATCACTTCAACAGAAGCCCATCGAATCAACAAGCTAGTTAAAAGGGCAAGTTCAGTTGTAGGATGCACTCTGGATGCCCTGGAGGTTGTAGTGAAGGTGAGAATTAAAATAAAACTGAGTGCCATTATGAACAATGCTGCAAACTACTAAACAATACAACAAGCAAGATCGTGAAAGGTTTTTAGGTTACATATATTGAACTTTATTATATGATTTCTTGTTTCAAGTTTAAACTAAACTATTTTACAAGTTGAGTATACATTTTCCTAACTTTTGTAAGTATCAATTTTTGTGAAGCACAGCAAAGTTATAGACCTGGGAGGTGAAAAAAAAATTCATCCATCCTGTTTTTAAATCCACCTTTTTGATTCCAGAGTCACTGTGATCTGGAGCCAGGACTGGCAAAAGAATGTGGTGACACTTCAGATCAGAGGTGTATTTGCTTGATCAGGGGTGAGGTAAGAAACAAACCTTTGAGATCATGGCTGTTAGAGATTTGTGAACACTAAAAGCTAGCAGTATGGTGCGGAGGCTAAAGCACTGAAATATAAATCACAGGTATGCTGATTCAGTTCCCAGCAAGCTACAAAGTAATATCTTGAGAATGTCACCTATGGGTTCACTTGTGTATATGTGCAAGCAATAACATTAGATGTACAAAATGCCTTTGGGTGGTGTTTTACTATGAAAGGATTTCACTCAAAACATGAAGAATAACTGAACATAAATAAGGTGAGGTTATTCTGGACTGGTCTGGGAAACACTCTTGGCAACGCAAAACTATAACCTTCAACATTTTGTGTTTCCAGCTAAAATTCTGTCTCAAGCTCTCAATTCTTTCAGACAATATCACAATCATATTTCTGAAAATTAATACAGACTTATAATCTTACTTTGAAAACCAGTGTCAAAAGACTTGATGAGTGATTTAACTGTGGCTGTAGATTCCAAAGATGCAGGGGACATCTGGCTAAGTGAGATTCCGTACCAATTTCTGTTTGTGTCCACTTCAGTATTGCAGACCTCATCCTTCTTCAGCCTAAAATAGAGTTCATTTATGTCACTTTTCTCATTATATCAATACCAGTAGTTCAACAGACATATTCAGTTTTGCCCAATGAACTGACAACCAGACATAGATACACTGAGTATCCATCCCCATGGCAAACCATTTATATTAATGTAAAAATCAAGCTATAAAGGTCCAGTGATTAAAATGGTTAACAGATTCTGAACCTCACCTCATTGTGCTCTGTTCTTTAGAGGAAGCGTAGTTTGAATCATTGGTTCAGTGGTAAAAGGTAAGAAGGTTCCCAGTTCAACCACTTGACCTCAGCTTCATCTGTCCATCAGAAAATGTTTCTTGGTATATTGGTTAGATGGCTTGAAAACAGGAGGCGTACAGTGTGGCCACTGTGTTTATTTCTCTTAAAATTCTCATTGGCTATAAGGCTAAGGATATGCTGCCGTGTTTTCTAAAAATGGTTTTTATCATTTTGTAAATATACAATCTTTAACAAATTGCTTAAATGAACAGATAATGGTTATTTTCACGCAAGTCACAGGGAAAGAAAGCTAATTAGAATGAAAGAATGTCTATTTTGGAACACTTTCTTGCAAAATTGCTTAGTGTATTTACTAAACAGAAGTGTCAAATAAATTATAATTTAAAAAGAAAACTGGTTTCAAGCTTTATTGTTAATATAGAAAAAAACAAGAATGACAGTGACCACAGTGAAAATAGTACATTTTTTATTTTGGGTCCTTCCGCAATTAATGACAAAGTGTGAGAAAAATACAATTTATTTCAGTGAACATTAAAAAATAAGCAAGAATATAGGATCATTTTTTTTACTTGATTGTTTCATCTCTGACAACACCGTTTGAAAATTATGCACATGTACAAAAAGCGCTGAACAAATAAAGAAAATCAAATTGTACACAACTGTTAAAAGGATACTTGGGGTGTGGGGTAACACTGGGAGTCCAAAGTAAAGTACTTCTTGCAGAATCCCCAACAGTACCGTAGCAGTTTGTAGTCAACAGTATAATAGCAGGACCTTTTTTAGTGCCAGAGCTTAGCCAACCTCAGTTCAGCTTAGCCAACCATTCTCCTAAATTTTATCAACATGCCCAAATCGTTATACTCATCTAAGTAAGCAAAAATATATTTGCCATAATTAAGAGAATTAATAACATTTAGGAGAGTTATTTTATCCTTGAGATGACTGAAAACTTCTAAGCTCCTTCACACAAGTAAATTGTAGTATTTCTGTCAATAGAAGATAGAAGACTTAAGTACATTAACTTTATCTCCGTCTCTTGTTCCCACTTCCTGGCCCTGTTTAACAACACAAAGTGATAATGGAAATCATTAATATACTGTGTTCTCCTTGTAGTGTTCTTTTTGAAGCATGAATAGTTTATTTGGTTGATGGGATTAGAGAACGTCATATTCTTTGACTGGAGCTTCTGACAGCTTCCACTCTAAACGTACTATTGTGTCTAGCATTTGGCAAAAGTTTCATTTTTAAAGTTTTTTGCATGGATAGCCACACTATGAAGGGAATGGACGATTTCTAGACATGGTCCTCATTTTCTTTGAGGTGACATATTTTGTTGTACCTCATGTGGAGTATATTTAGAAGAAAACACATAATCTGAATATCGCCCTCCAATTTGAATTCCATTCTCTTGCATTAGGCTAATGGTTTCAACCACAACCGGCCAGTTTTTTTAAGCATGCAAACTGCCCATCCTAATAAGGTGGCCCTATCGCTTGTACACTACTGTGGTGTACGCAATGCACAAGAGAATAGCCCATTTCAGAGCCCAGAGCCTTGTTTACCTTCTAAGCCATTTTTGCCCAGAACGTGTTAATTCTTTTCTGCCTTTAAAACATAAAATTTACAGCCAGATTTGGTTCCTGGGAAGCAATTTTTTGTCACCTCATTCTTCCTACAGCAAATTAATTAAGTGTACCATTTATAAAGCAATATTTATAACTATGCTATATCTTTAAATTAGATAAAACCAACTTTGCCAGACTACTTGTGAAGACATAGTACAAGGTTGAGCAACCCTTATCTGAAATTCCAAAATCTGAAACTTCCAAAAATGAGACATTTTTTGAGCACTGATACAATGCAGCAAGTGGAATATTCCACAACTGACCTCACTTGCCCATGCCGGGCTCTGTCCAATGTTCCCTCTAATATTTTTTACCAATTAGTGGATGTGAATAACACATGATTTGGTACTTAAAATTTACAACCAAATTCTTCAGTTCCCCTCTGATTTTCAAGCAGCGCAAACCATCAGTACCGCAGCTGATAACTATTGGGATGGGTTGGGGGGTGGGGGGTGTCCCAAGATATGTTTTGGGAGCTGCAGGTGCATTACCAAATGGTGAAAGGCATTATAACCGCTGCATAGCTCTTCCAAACTGGTGAATAGGAGGAGCAATGAGTGCATGGCACACAAATAAGGTGCACTGCCACAAACCCACTTAGTTCAGAGTGAACATAGGCTCCGATGCTCTGTTGGCACCAGTTTGTCATTAACCATTGTCACCACCTGACCTATATGTATTACTCCTGTCCGCTTTGCTCATTTCTGTATACAGCAACCTTTTAATCAAAACACAGCCTCATAGGTGGAGACTGAAAGCCTGCTGTTGTTTGTTGTTGCTATTGTTTAACAGCTGATACAAATATTCTACTGATGCTCCTGTGCACAGCCTCTTTTCTTGCACAAAGTTACTAAAAATATTGTATAAAATTACCCTCTGGCTGTGTGTATAAGGTGTATATGAAACATAAATAAAATTCAAGTTTAGACTTGGGTTCTATCCCCAAGAAACCTCCCTCAGTATGTATGTGCAACTATTCCAAAATTGAAAAATATCCAAAATCCAAAATACTTCTGGTCCCCGGCATTTCGGATTAGGGATACTCAACCTGTATTTAAAATATAACTGTAAACAGAAGGGCTCTATAATATTGGTTACCACAGAAAATTATAATTGATTGAGCTAAATATTTTGACATTTGTGCTTGTTGACTATGTTTTTTGCTAAAGGACAATATAGTGTAATAATTAAAGATTGACAATGTAGAAAGCTTTGAAATGGAACTTGCTGAGAAAGGCACTCATGTTAAAGAGATCAATATTATCAATATTACGTTCCAGTAGTTGCTTTAGTGTTGCTCCACCAACACCTGCAAATATTCTGATATAATGAGGCCTCTTCATTTGAGCAGGAACATTGTTTTAGAAACTTGACAACTTAGTTGGTTCCTTAGTCAATTTACATAAAATATGTTAAGTATAAATATGCAGTCAAAAAGAGGTTTGGGGCTCCCGTGAATATCAAAATATTATTCATCATGACTTATCAGTGTACTTTTTACTAAATACCTTTTAAGAACAAAACAAGTTACATATCATAAAATAAACCTATAAATGTGTTGCCTTTAGTTGCTCTGAAATCAAAACCGTTGGCAAGTTCACTGTAACTGTTAGTCCTGAGTAACAATATCCAAACCACCCAAAGATGTGGATACAGGAAAAAAGAGTAACACAAAACTGTACCCTCAGCACCCTGAGCAGACATACATGAGAAACTCATGCGTTTCTAGAATTCCACTGATAATGCTCCAAAGTACATTAGCAGATACAGCACATCTGTGTTGGATACAGATGCAGAAGTAAGAATTTTCTTGGTAGAACTTCTACGTGATTCACAGTAAATGTTTAAGTGCTGATTGATCAAATCATGATTATGTGAGCAACAATTGAAGCAATACATTTTTGCAAAATAGTGGCCAATGGTGTTTTCCCAACAATGCTAAACCAAATGAATAAGCTAATTATAATTACAACCTTTCTTTTTTTGCTTCCAATTGTGATATTTCACAACCAAACAGTCTTTCTAGTTTCTGAATGAGAAACAATACAGTAATAGTTCCTGAGCTACTGTATATTTCCATATGAACCTTTATCTTCACCTGCCAACATAAATTGATCTCTTGTCTATTGTATGCTCCAACTGTTTTCAGCATTCTTGACTGCAGACTACCAAAATGCAACTAATAAATTATGAGGAAAATATTCCTCCATCAACGTAAATATTAAAAAGTGCTTCAGGTTTCAAATGGTTTCCAAACTCTTTTCAGCAAAAACAGGATGACTCATGTCCACAAAGTCTAAAACATTCAATGATGCTACATGAAACTAAAAAAATATTATTTAAAAAGAAAAAAATGTTAATCATTAATGCACTTTATTTTAACCCTTTTACAAGAAAACATCACTCCAGAAAGCCTTACATGTACCACACAATTGTTTCCCTATTTCCACTACTGCAGGGTAGGTACAGTAAGTGAAATCACTTGCTTAGGGTCACATAGCGAGTCAGTGATTAAAGCCTCAAATCTGTGCTTTCCAGTCTTAGCTATTAATTATCACCAGGCCAGACATCCGGAAAACACAGCAATCGTAACATCTTACTAGGCACTGTGAAAATTCTTTCAGCTTTAATTAATTAAGACTGATTTCATTTGTTCTGAAAACATACTTTATATGTGTGGGGACTATTTTTATTCTTTATCTTTATATTTCAAGAATATGACAAATTATGCTTTAGTTCAAGATATACTTAATCTAACAGAGTTATATAATAATATGTAAACTCTATTACATAAAAAAAAACTTTTGCTTTTGTTCTTCTTGCATGTTTTCTGTATTCATTTTCTCTCAGAGACAAAAATGATTAACATTTTGAGGCAGCATTTTATGAACTTGCAATATACTTGTGTACTGTAGTGTCAACAAAAGATATTACATAACACAGTAATAATAATAAAAAAGAATATTACATAATGCACACACAGTACCTATATAAAGTACTCACCCACTGGACGTTTTCACATTTTATTTTAACATTAAAGACTCTATGTCAAAGTCAAAACACATCTCTGCAAAGTGGTATAAATTAATTATAAAAATAAAACACAAAATAACTGACAACTTAAGTATCCCCCCTCTTCAAGTCAGTATTTAGTAGATACACCTTTGGTAGCCACGACAGCCCTGAGTCTCTGCTTTAGGCTTCCTTTAGCTCTCTCTATGTCACATCAGTCCACTATCTTTTGTCTCCATTACTCTTTGTAAAACTACTCAGTCAGGTTGTATGGGGATTGTGAGCAAGCAGCCATTTTCAAGTCCAGCCACAAATTCTCAATTCGACTGAGATCTGCACTCAGACCCTGCCACTTCAGAACATTAACATTGCTGTTTTTAAGCCATTGCTGTGGAGCTTTATCTGTGGGGACACTGTCTTACTGGAAAGATAATCTTCTTGCAGACTACATCAGGATTTCTTCCCGGATTCCCGTGCATCTTCCTGCATTCCTTGTACCCTCTGTGCTAAAAAGCTTCACAGGACAGCTGTCAGCTGTGATGCTGTCACTGCTATGCTTCAGTTGGGTTGGTGTGTTTTTAATAACTTGTAGTCTTTAGTTTACGCCAAACATGGCACCTAGTCTAATGGCCAAAAAGTTCAATTTTGGTCTTATTGAACCATAAAACCTTCTTTCATTTGACTTCAGACTTGTGACTTCTGGCAAACTCTAGCTGAGATGTCATGTGCATTTTTTCTTTTTGCCACTCTTCTATAAAGCTGTGACTGGTGAAGCACCTGGGCATTGGCTTTTGTATGCACGTTCACGCCAGTCTCAGCCACTGTAGCCTGTAACTACTTCAGAGTTATTTTGCATCTCTTGGCAACCTTATTCACTAGTCTTAATGTTGCATGATCGCTCAGTTTTTATGGATGGCCTGCTGTAGGCAGATGTAGAGCAGTGAAATATTCTGCCCATTTCTTAATGATTGATCAAACTGGACGCCATGGGATATTCAGTGACTTGTGTTCTCCTGTCACCTTTTCAAAGAAATACCTGGAGTGCTCTTTCTGTCTTCATTGTGCAGGTTAAGCCACAATACTGAATCACTACAAGTTGGACCTTCCAGATACGGAGCATTTAAACTACAGTCAGATTAAAGACCGGTGCACTCCATTAAAGTAATGATGTGAATTCTAAAACCAACTGATGATTTAGGTGTGTTATACGGAAGGGAGTACATACTTTTTGCGATTATTTTGTTTAAGCTCCATCTTCCCTGTGACTCTGTACTGGATAAGAGGAGTAGGAAATGGACGGGTGAAATTAATTTAGTACAATTTGCAGAGATCAGTTTTCAGTTTGACATGAAATAGTATCATTCTGTTTATTAGTTTTAAGAAAGCCAAATTAAATCCACTGTGATTAAACGTTGTATAATAACAAAATGTGAAAACTTGTAAGGAGAGTGAATACATTTCATAAGCACTGTTTATACACTTTACACACATATTCCTGATTAGACAGTGACTCCAAGAGGATAAAGCTAGCAATACATGTAAAAAATGTTTGCTGGATCTACATATTCATATAGAGTAATGTCAAATGAGGAAACTTGTATAGTACTTTGATTATTTGATATATTGGGTTGTGATAAAGTGCTGTCTGATAGTGATTCCTATAAAAAGGCAGTACATAACTGATAAAGATTTTGCATTACTGTGCTTTATTATTTCTTAACTATTAAACTGAACTTAGTACATACTGGTAAAAAGTTTTATAACACCTCCATTTTTCTTCAAATTTAACCAGTTGAAATGTAATGAATGACCTAAAATGGTGAAAACTGACGGAGGTTTAAATGTAAATTTTAGGTTAGCAAAAACTGAAAAAAGGAAATTTCAGCATATTACAATAGGTTACAACAAGTTGAAGCAAACAGTTTGCACAGGTGTCCCAATTCTGTTATTACTTAAAAACCCTCTTGTCTGTCAGACTGTGTTACTGCACCCTTTCAAGTACGATACTATATTACACTGTAGAATGTTGTAAATTCAAGTGATATTGGTAAGAAAATGGCAATTAAGAAATTAAATGAGACAGAATTATTACCCTTAGGGTAGGCCTTTCATTTACAGAAATTGCAGTGAGTCAGTGAGTATGGTGTCCTACACAATCCAAAGCCTTCAAGCACAACAGCTTCAAGCACACCTTAACAGTGTCCAAAAATGCAAGCCTCAGTTTCTACTGTGAAGAGGAGACTTTGTGCTGTGGGTTTGACAGGGCGAGTGGCAGTGAGAAAGCCATTTCTTAAATGACAAAATAAGCCTGTGGACTACTGCAGACCGGAAATCTTATGGACCAATGAATCAAAATTTGAAATCTTTGGTTCATCCCAAAGGGTGTTTGTACGCCGTCAAGCTGGTGAAAGGATGGTTCCTCAGTGTGTGACACCAACTGTCAAACATGGAGGAGAAAGTGTGATGGTCTGGGGTTCTTTTGCTGGGGGCAGAGTTGCTGACTTGCAGAGTGAATGGCATTCTGAATCAAAAGGGTTACCACAGTTTTGGCTGTTATATCAGCAAAAGGTGGCTACTTTGTGAATCAAAAAATTTGAATAAAATTTTGTACACTTAATGATTCCTTGTGACTCCACTGTTTATTTGTTCTATGCCTTGATTTCACAAAACATTAAGACAGACTGTGTGCATTTCTACAAAAACTGATAAAACTGAGGTGTACTAAAACTGCTGACTGATAGTGTATGTGTGTACAAAAATATTAATTTGGATAGATGGCCTTGTACACAACACACATAAAATGATTCCAATGAGAATGAAGACAACTTGAAAATGTCTGCATTAACATTTACCTGGTTTTAAAACAGACCTTTCAGAGAGTTAAATCAAAAATCCAGTGTGGTGTATATTTTGATTAGATCAGTTAAATCACAAAGTATGGATTATGTAAAAAATAATAAACTTCATTTTTGTTTACAAGATATTTTCCTTCGTTTGCTTCTTTCATTGTAGGTTACTGTTGACTGGGGCGGTAATAACATACTGATTAACTTCATGATCTTTTTGCCTGGAGTAAGAGAAGCCACTAAACAAAGGACCAGACATACACTGGAAATGGTAACTGCCTCTTACACTCAACTGGATGCAATGGGAGACCCTGAGAACTGAACAGAAAGCAAACTGTTGAGGAAATTGCTTGGCTTGTGCACTGGGCTTTTGATGATAAGTACAAATGAAGGAATGTTATTTTTTCTTATCACTATTCAAACCAGTGATAAAACCTCTACAGTATTTATACTGACTCAATAGTTTATACAGTACATTCAAGAGATTCAAATGCAATGAGAAAAAAATCTGTGAAATGTCTGTGATTTCTTCTAAAATATAATTAACTATTACACTGGCCTCACAGTACAGCAGGATAGCTAAGCAACAACAGTCACTTTCAGGAAGAGTGGGTGAGCAATGAATTCTTTAGTGCAAATTTAGCTACAGCTAACAACAAAAATTAAGACTCCAATGACCTTTGTTTCAAACACAAAAATGCCTTCATTACAGTCTGTACAAAAAATAACTAATACAATATAAAATATAAAAACTTCAAAACAGTACATATACACTGAAATATAAAGGCAACTTACTACATATGAAAATATTTACAATTTAAAACTTTATAATATTTTTTTCCTGCTGTTGCTATCTTTGAACAAGTTTTATGCTGTATACAGTCTGTGGAGTAATTATTTAAAATGATCTTTAGCCAACATAAAAGGCAGCTACTTAAAAATATACAGAATCCTTTGTGGACTCAAGACCTTATCACCCCAAAAATGTAAAATGCTGTTTTTAATACTGTTGTCATAGAGAACGCTGTTTTTTCAGAATTCTTCATGTCCCAAATTGAAGTTCTTACTTCTCTTTAACATTTCTTCACACAATGACTTAGGCTGACAGAAGTTTGGGCCTGAAATATAAAAGAGAAAATATTGCAAAGGTAAATAGAAAACATAAATAGTAAACATCACAACCCCCTCCCTTCAAATGATCAAAGATTAGTAGTAAAGCAATGGCACGTTAAACTCCTTGATAAAGCACAGCCTGGGATTGTTGTGTTCACTGATTTAATGTTCCTATCACTTTCAATTTCAGCACATGATGCTTGAGTATTTTCATATTCAGTAAATGGCTTAGGTACACTGATTGCACTACTCAACCAACAGCATACTTATTAAATCAGAGTTAATCACATAATGATTATAAATCCTGCAGCAAATGAAATGCTCCAATCAATGAAAGCAAAATGCATCCACTACTTACACAGAGTGCCGCTACATTTCATCTACGGTAGTTTCAGTGTCTGATTCCAAATAGGCTAGTCAATCATTGAGCACGACTCTGTGTAACGTAAATCACAGAAGATGTTTAAACTAATAAACCAATTACAGATGTACATTATAGTTCAGTCAACATTCTAAGAATTCTTCTAAACATCCGAGTCCAAACAGGACTTTCACTGAAGCTTTTGTAAATAATCCAAGTAAAAATTAGGCCAACTGCAAGAAAAGTATGGCACTAACAATGAGAGTAATTATAAATCCTTCACCCAAAAATGGAAGGAAGATGTAAATCCTGCATCACTAACAAATGGGTGAACATAAATGTTTCGATCAAAGTTTGAGATTATATTACGCTTCATTTTTCATACAGTATACAGCTCCTAAAAAGGTCTGTTTCTATAGCAAAGTGTCCAGGAGAGGTTTTAGCGAGGAATGGAGAGAATGGAGAGTGCAGAAATTGCTATATAAGACATTCTGGTGAAAAAAAAAGATAGAACCTTTAAGGAAGCAAGTGTAAATCAATAGGCTTTAATAAAACTAGACATTACAATTTACTTTATTAATTTAAAGCTTTTTTATAACAGTAATAAAAATGTGTTGAACATATTTAGATAGATGCCATATAAAGGGATCTATACTTCTGTAATGTCTTATCTACTTCCCTTATTGTACCAAATCATTTATAAAGATACATTGTTCTGCTTATTGCTCATACAAACAAGCTACACTTATTGTTGCAGATACCTTCTGCCTTAGACAACCCAGGTGTTGGAAGAAATATTGTGTTACAGTCACAAAAAATGATTTTGAACTTGTGCTGCCAATATCTAAAAAGAAGGAAAGAGCAGACACTACACTGCATAAACTTGCCTGATGTGAAAATAACGAATAGAAATGAGGACTGAAAAGATCATTAGATAAGAGCATAAGACTTGTTTTGATGTGAACAGGCCTACTATACCTGGTTAATTCCTAACTCTTCCATAATATCATTTAACTCTTGCATAATATGTTCAACCTTGAAGGTCCCTAGAGTACTACTACCTATTATCCTCTTGGGAATTGATTCTACGTTCTGGATCTGTTGTTCTCTGAGTAAAGCAAAACTTTCTAACATTTCACCCTTCACCAGCTTTCATCTCTGCTGCCATGTTCTTGTTGAAACAACAACTGTAATCCATCCATTATCCAACCCGCTATATCCAAACTACAGGGTCACGGGGGTCCGCTGGAGCCAATCCCAGCCAACACGGGGTGCATGGCAGGAAACAAACCCCGAGCAGGGCGCACACACATACTAGGGACAATTTAGAATCGCCAATGCACCTAACCTGCATGTCTTTGGACTGTGGGAGGAAACCGGAGTACCCGGAGGAAACCCACGCTGACACGGGGAGAACATGCAAACTCCACGCAGGGAGGACCCAGGAAGCAAACCCGGGCCTCCTAACTGCGAGGCAGCAGCGCTACCCACTGCGCCACCATGCCGCCCCACAACTGGAATAATTCCTTTAATCGGTTTGAACACTTCTGTCATGTCTCCTCCTAATCTTGATTTGCTTAAGTTGAAAAGATTCAGCTCTTCCAGTCTCTCCTCATAGCTCATACATACACTTATAGTCCTGGAAACAGTCGAGTTGCTCTCTTTTGGACATTCTGTAGTGCTGCTATATCTTCTTTGTCATATGGAGACCAAAATTGAACATAACATTCCAGATGAGGTTTCACGTTTGCATTATAAAGGTTAAAAATAATCTGTTTTGATTTGTATTCAACACATTGTGCTCTGTAATTTACCATCTTACTTGTCTTTTTAATAGCTTTACTATTTTCTTCTTCAGCATTTGTCCTCCATTGTTGCAGTGTCCGCTATCTTGCATGTCACTTTCCACTTGTCTCAGTTCAGCATGTTCTTGGGTCTGGTGTGTTCATGTGCCACATACTTCAGTCTGTCGAGCCATAACTTCTTTGGCTGACCACAGATGCACTTCCCAGGTGGGCTAATGTTGTAGGCAGTTTTCACCACCATGTGGTCTTCATTGCGAATGTCGTGGCTGTACCATCGCAGATATGTCTCTCACATCTTCTTGGTGATCAGCGCCATGACCATCTTTTTCTGCACATCGATGTTCATAGCTCAATCCCATCTATTTAAGCCAAGGGTCCATCGTAGAGTTCTCATCTCCATTGTATAGTGGGCCTGTTCTTCACTTTCTGTTGTTGGCTAGCATTCCATACCATACATCCCTACCTGGCACACAACAGTCTTCTAGATTTTCACCTTAGCATATATGGGCATCTTCTTATCACACAGTAGCTGGTCACTTGGCACCATTTGAGCCATGCTGTGTTGATCCATGACAGTGCATTATGGGTTGGGTTGCTGTCTGACCTCATTTGTGACCCCAGGTACTTGAACTTAGTGATCTTCTTGATACAGTGGCTATTGAATTGGATGGTTCCATCCATCAGAGTTCCAAACTCTATGTACGCTGTCTTTTCAGATTCAGTTTGAGACTTTTTCCTGCCAGTTGTGTGCTCAATTTTTGGGTCAGGCATTCCAGTGCTATGCTAGTCTGCATAGAGGAGGGTCCACAGATGTGGAATCTAATCCACACTGACTTGAAAAGTATCAACATATTGATAAGTATCAATTTTAACATTTTAAAATTACTTTAACACTCATTTTTCATGATACTGATTTTACAGCTTACATTACATATGCTCTTCCAGTTGCAGCCCTGTTTCCATCCTATCACAAGTGTTAATAAGATGGCAATTTCAATAATGTCAAAGCCTTCACAAGCAAGCTGAACTGATAAAGAGAGCAGCCTGAGTGGCATCTGGAAATATTCTGGCTTTGTAGCAAATGGGGACAGAAAATCACAAGATACATGCAAGCCTGTTTTCAAGGATTGTAAGCGAGTCAATACAAAAATTTTGACAGGTATCTTATTTCTAAATTAAGAAAACATTAATGAGTAAACTGTTTAGAGTAGGGGTGTGACATTTATTTTTTTCTACAGGTTAAAGTATTTCTTTTGTAGCCTGTTAAATGTTTAACACATTAAGAAAGGGATCTGCAATTAATTTTATCTGTGGTTCACTTTTTTCTGTGCTGTTGATTCAGAGGCAAAGTTCTTTATCACTATCTTTGCTCCCTGAATTTTTAAACCCTTACTGCAAAGTCTGCTACTGTAGCATTACTTTCTTTTGTTTTATTCCATACAATTTTTAAATTATATTTAATCACATTTACTGCATAAACAGTGACGCTACTCCTCTGTGTGCTCATATACTTTCAGCTGTGCTTTACAGTGTATATTCAGTATGTCAGGGCTCATATGCAGCCAAACAAAAGCAGTCAGCCGCCTCATGGAAAAGCATGTTGACATGCCAATCTTTCTTGCAAAAAATGTGATTGTTACAAAGACATTGTAGTTTATTTACTCACTAATGAAATTTGCATTGTTTGTATTTATGCAAAGCCTTTAAGTGTGTTATTGGTCTGTTTGTGTGATGCCTTACTGAACAATTGCTTACAAAAGACCACATTAAGATACATTTTTTTATTTAAATGTTAATTTAATGTTTGTTCTAATATTTTAAGCATACCGTTTATAAAAGTTTGCAACACTTAGTCAAGTAACATTTAATTACATTTGTTACATTTCATTAGGAAAATTTTATTGTATGGTATAGAAGCTGGACAGGTCAATAGATGGAACCCATGGCGACATCATCTTTCCCTTTCCAGATTGGAATGGTGATGCTGGTGGTCCAATCACACAGGGCCTTGCTTTCTTCTATTAATAATCTTGTTCAAAACTGTTGTCAGGTCCAATCACTTTGCCTCTCTTCATCTTTCTGATTGCCACCATGATCACCATGATCAGCTGAACTGGGCCATAGGATGTGGGGAAACTCCTCGTTACTGATCTTCCAGCAATATTCACTCCATCGGTCAAGGATGGCAGCCGAGTCATGTAGCAGCTGTAGACCTTCACTTTTGATGCTGGTTATTTGGTTAGTATCTTAGTTCAATCAATTGCAGGTGTTGGTGATTAAGCAGGTCTTATTTACACCTTCTGGAATGTCCAATTGTGTGTTTAGCTCCATGTAGTGCTTGGTCATAGTCATAGCCACTACTTGATTCACAGACATCTTCAGCAACCAATATTGCTGCCATTCCTTTTCAAGTTGTGTTGTATGTCAAGCCTTGAAGGATAATTTCTTCTTAGTCACAACTAATTGGACTTGATTTGTCCACAACCAAGCTTGTTTGTTGATAAACCCAGTATTGTAGCATCGGCCTCATGGATGTGGCAGATGGCATCACCTAATATTACATCAGCTGGCTGGTTGAGATTTATAACCAACAACCCAAGGGTGTTGACTAGTTGCCATTTACAAACCTTTAATTTCCCCATTTGATTTGCTCAGTTATGGTCATACAAGCCTTTGGTTGTTCCCCGAGTGTGAATCTTAGGTCCACAACCAGGGCACAGTGCTGCGGTGTCACACTGACCAAGGGGATCACTTTTATATCCTTAAACAATTTGAGATTTCACTGCCGGATCAGCCAATAACCAATATGTGCTGAGTGGTTGCTGCTGGCAGGGTGGTCCAGATCTAATTATGTAACTGTTCGACTGATGTCTCCCTGGCATTTTGGAATGCAGGGCAGGTGCTGCCATCTATCGGCAACAAAAAGAATTTTAAGTGAAATCTCTATGTGCAGGGCAGGTGCTGTGAATTCTCTATGTAATAAACTTAATAAGTTATAGAGTAATGAAAATTGCATAATTAGATTTGGACCACCCTATATAATCAGATGGGTCAATTGCTTCTTGAAGAAGGTATTGACAACAGCCCCCATGAGCCTAGCTGTATTCATCTCTCATTGACCCAATATGGCAATTGAGTTCTCCCCTAGTGAGCAGAAATTCTTTGACTGGGATTAATCACAGGTATGCATCCACACTTTGCCAGAAATTGTCCTAATCATACCCCGGACACCCATTTAAGGGGCATAGCACAAAATCACTTGCAGAATGCCTGATCCAGAGTGATTGATATAAGATGATCCAAGATGCAGTGGACTTCTACAGTCTTGTTGCTTAGGTTTCACTGACCACCGCAATGCTTTGTACACTATCTGGATTTTCAATGTGATTCCTATGTTCTTCTCATAAGGTGAAATTTGCAAGTTTTAGTTTTCCCAAAGACACACTTAGATTTTGTGCAGAAGTTATGTGTGCTGACCCCAATCTTTTACAGTTGTGCCCTTAATGTTGGTGGGCATCTGATTTCCTTTCCATGCTGGTCCACTCTAGGTATTTCATACCACTACCTTTGCTCTAAATTCTCAGTGTGTTTCTCTACTTTTTTCTTTTACTCAGAGCTAAGGTCAGTCCTCAAAACATTTGGCATCTCTTTATCCTGCCCCATTTCCATTTTGTTTGTTTCTGCAATTATGCTTTTAACGAAGCCTGTCCCTGTTTTATATACTCATCTCTGTGGTGCATGCAAGAAACCTTTCTGTGACCCACTTAAGTCAAATTCAGACACCCCAATGAGCTGGGGTTCAATTTTAAATGCAGTCTTAAATTCTGCCAATATCTCTAAATTTATTCAATAGAAAACTGTCCATAGAATGTACGACCCAATGAAATGTTTAATGGGTTTAGACTCAATTTGAAATTTATGTTCCCTTAAAGTGTCTGGTTCCTTTTATATTTTTGTCCATCCCTCCCACCATGTTTTTGTAGTTTTTCATTTTCACCACCATTTAGTTTGCTTTGGACAAAACTATTCCTGATTTGGTGCTGCTTTTTCTACTTATTGATTTTTGCTGTATTCCTTATCAACTATTAATAATAAACTGATTTCAATAACGTCTGTAGTTGCTATGATCCTCATGGCATGTCAGTGGAGAAAACAAGGAAAATAAGCAATACATGGCTTGAGGAAATTAGTTTATGACTCAATTCTTTCAGAACTTTCTGAAGCTTGTGTTAATCTCTCTTCTTTATATATTATTACCTGAAAAAGGAGTAGCCTTTATTAGGAACCACTTATGTCCTTTAATCAGGAAATGTAGGGCAGTTTACCGTTAGCACAGTGCATGTTTAATTTTCTCTGCTTCTTTTCTCATTCATCTCAGAATGGGGGCAAAATGTAATGGTCAGGATTAGGTGATCAGAGTTGGCATCAGCATCAGTTTTGATGTTTGTGACATTTGTCATTTGCCTGCACCTTCCTTTTAACTAAAATATTTTTTTAGTTGTTTAGAAAAGTTTTAGACTCCACAACACTTTACCATCAGTATGTGAATATTAACACTAGAGGGGACAAAACAACAAAACAAAAAGTGTTATGGAAGCATCCCTGGTGCCTACATATTGCATCACAGAGCAGCCCTGGGTTGTTATTCACCTGCTACCAAAGTACAAACAGAAACTGAAACAAGAAAAACCAACCACACAAAAACACAAAACTGGTACAAGGACAGTGTTGAGGAACTGCAGGATTGCTCCTCCTGTACTGAATGATATGCTGATATCCTCACAGCCAATGAATGAGGCCACTCTCACTGTAAGTGAATATATGAAATTTTGTGAATTTAAGATCATTAAAGAAAAACTGTTAAGGTATACCTCAACAGCAAGCCATGGATCACTAAAGAGGTTAAAGTATTACTATTGGAAAAACAACATGCTCATCAAGAAAATATGACAGAAGAAAAACAAATTTTACAGCAAAGAACCAAATGGTTAATTGAACAAAATAAAAAGATGTATGGGGAAAAAAAATCAAGAGGTGGTTTAATGATAACAATCCAACGCAGGTTTGGAAAGGCCTAAAAACAATCACAGAACTGGATTCTAAAAAGAGTGTGAACTTTCTAGTTTTCCTCCATTCCAATGAAATGCTTTGAACATCTGGTGAAAAACATTTAAATGATACAGACAAAGTCTTTTCAAGATAACCACCAATTTCAATATTGTGCAAAAGAAGTGTTGAAGATGCTCTGCTTGTTATCTTACATTAAATCTACACTTTTCTTGATCAGCCTGATTCACGTGTCAGCGCACGATGTTTGGATTGTTCTTCAGCATTCAATACCATACAGCCTCACATACTGAACAGGAAACTACATACTATGAATGTAAACCCATTTATCACATTATGGATTCAGGACTTTCTTTTAAATTGTTCACAGACAGTCAAAAGTACAAGATGCTTTTTCGAAAGTTATTCATTCAAACACAGTAAGGCTGCAGGGGTGTGTCTTATCACCATAACTATTTACTCTGTACACAAGTGACCACTGCTCCATTATCAAATATACTGATGACACCATGCTCATAGGATACATGTCTGGGCAGGATGAAAGCCACTATCTAAATCAAGTGGACTGTATGGTAATAAAAACTAATGTAAAAACGATCAAAGAAACGATATTTGACTTTAAGAGAGAGAAATCTGTATATTCACCCATTGTTGTTTTGGGGGAGGAGGTAGAAATAGTGAATGAATATAAATACTTAGGAACTAACCTAGATAACAATCTTAACTGGAATGCAAATACAAAAAAAATTCTTTAAATGCAATCAGCGCTTATTTGTCCTTCGTAAACTCAAACTATTTAAAGTAGACAAGGGCCTCACGTTGTCCTTCTATCGCAGTATGATCCAGTCTATTATTGCTTTCAGTTTCACTGCCTGGTTTAGTGGCCTGACAAACCAAAATGTAAAAAAGCTCCAGCAGATTACTGAGCATGCAGCTAAGGTTACTGGGGCTGGTGTAGATGATTTGGTAAGTGTGTGTCACAGGACAATGCTAAAGAAAATGGAAATCATCTCAACTGTTGACAGACATCCATCACATGCAGAACTTAACTTCAGTAAATCAGGAAGGATAGTCACTTTGAATATCCACACAAATCACACCAGAAATTCCTTTCTTCCAAGTGCCATACAACTTTTTAATAAGGAATATAGGAGAAAATGGTTAAGGTTTGATATGTATCCTGTAACCATTTTTGTGTAAATGTGCACTATCAAACTTACCTTAATCTGTTTTGTCCTATTTGTTTTGTTTTATTTCTTTCTGTCTTGTTATTAGATGCAATTGAGAAGGCAAGTTTCAGTTTCCTTGTGTAAACATGACTAAATAAAGAAACCCTGAAACCTTGATTTTTTGTATTCACATCTAACATTTTTACTTCCTATGTGAAGCACTTTGTTCCATGTTCGAAATTGTCCAGGTCCATCTGCAATGATTCTAACAGCACTAATACCTACGTATATCATCATCAAACTTAACAAGCTTGTTAGTTACACGTATATCTAAATCATTTATGTGAACTAAACAGAGCAGTGACCCCAACACTGATTCTTGTGTTTTCCAGTCACAATTTTTCCCATATTTAAGTTTTCTTTTTCAATTCTGGATAAAGACTAAAACAGTTATAATAGTGCTTTTGGCCAAACATGAATTTTAAAGATAAGAACCATTCAAAGTCAAACTAGAAATGCAGGAACAAATTGTGTATGTTTCACATCTTTAGATTTGGCTTTGGCCCTTTGCCAAAAAGAGGGGTGTCTTTGTACATAAAAACGAGTGAAGAATTTTAAAAGAATCTTGTACACACAATAATATTTGCAAATCAAAGTTCAAACCAGTATTGAAAGCTTTTAGCACTTCAATACTTCAACTAATTAAAAGTCAAGCCTTTTACTGCAGAATATGATGTAAATTCAGTATACTGTAGGGTTAACTTTCATTTGTAGTAGAACAGATTCGCATGTTTAACTATGAATAATTAATTTATCAAACAAACAGCTTAAATTTCACTTTCAGTTAATGATTGAGAGCATAGCTACTAAAAAAACATGAGTATAATTGACTATAGTGCAGAATTAAAATACAAAATGAGAAAAAAAAACTTCTAAAGCAGACAATGCTAAGTTCATAAAAGTTTGGATCACGGTAACCGGGTGTTGCATACCGAGTGCTCCCTGCCTGGAATTTGAATATTCTCCCTGTGTTCATGTGGGTTTCCTCCACTAATCCAAAGACATGCAGGTTAGATGTGCTGCCGTTGCTAAATTGGCCCTAGTGTGTGTTTGTCTGTGAGCGTGTTCAGACAGAGAAAGTTCCTGTCTTAAGTCCACTGCTTGCTGGGAAAGACTCCAGCTTTCCTTTGGCCCTGCTCAGGCTAAGCGGGTTTATAAAATGGATGAATGAATGGAAAAACTTCACTTGAGAAAGGGAAGAGCGCCAACAGCAAGAGCAAATCTTTAAAACCAACAAAGAAGGGAGAGTGTCCTTTTCCTGGATATAAATGCTTATTCTAACATTTTATTAATTAGATCTTCCCATACTTTAAAAAAAGTTTGAACTGATCCTCCAAGTAAGATTTTGATTTTGTTCTATTTTCAAAAAGTATAGAACATCAGTTAGCCACTGACTTATAAAAGGTGGGTTGAAGTTCTTCCAGTTGATCAAGATAATTCAGTGTGCTAGTAGCGTAGTAAAGGCAATCACAGTTTGTTTGTCCTTCTCCACCTTAAGCCCATCTAGAAGTACACCAAACACAGCTGTTAATGTTTTAGGGGTGATTGTGACAGCAAAGCTGTCTGATAAACATTCAAAGATTTTTGTCCAAACTGATGTTAATTTGGTGCACTTCCAAAACATTGACGCAGTGAGGTTGGAGCTAGATTGCAATGTTTGCAGGTTGGATCTTGCCCTGGATACATTATGAACAATTTTAAATGAGATCAATATGATTCATGGAAGAATTTTTTTGTTGATTTTAATTTGAAGCAGGTAACATTCCATATAATCAAGTCAAACTTAACAAAGCAAAATTAAACCCCCATCCAAGAGAAAGAGAGGAGAGCCATAACCAAAGCTAATCTTTATGGGAAGATAAATTTGAAGTGTAATCGTACATGAGACGTAAAGACATTTTCAGTATACAATTCTCTTAAGTGTTTTAATCCTGGATGTTTTCCAAAGATAAAATACGGTGCAGGTTTGAGAGTGTAGAAAAAGGTTATTATCATGTAGAGGTGCAAAAGACAAAAACTTCTGTGTCTTGAAGTACTTCCGGCATTGGTTCCATATTCTGAGTGATTGATGGTCAACTGGATTATTGGTACTTTGATGATAATTTGTATTTACTGGGGCACAAAGCAGGGCATTCAAAGAAGTACAGCAAGATTGTATTTCTATTGCAGACCAGGCTTGTGTATATTTATCAATCTGTGTAAATGTTCAGGTCTTTATAGCTTATATATTTGCAACATAGTAATAAAAATGAAAATTAGGTGGTGCCATGCCATCGTCTTCATTACGTCTTTGTAGAGTTGCCTTTTAAATGCATGGATTTCTCGAATTCCAAATGAATGAGGTTATAATTGAGTCTAATGTCTTGAAGAGTGATTTGTTAATGTATATATAGACGGTCTGAAATAGAAAAAGAAGCTTAGAAAGAATATTCATCTTGATAGTATTGATTCTCCCTGCTATTGTGAGATGGAGGGTGACCATCTGCTCACATCTTATTCGATTTGTTTTCATGCTGATAGAAAAAAATTTTGTTGAAAATGATCTTTATATTTACTTGTGATGTTTAACCCTAGATATTAAAGTAAATAAAATAATAAAATAAAATAAATGGATACCTGTCCTGTCTAGTATTGTGTGCTAGGGAGTTCACTGGAAAAAACATACTTTTATTCAAATATATTTTGAGTCCAGGTATCTTTTGAAATTCTGCCAGTGCATTAAAGACTACTGGTGAGGATGTTTGTAGGCCTGATATATACAGTACCATATCATCTGCATATAGTGATATTTTCTGTTCAAGTCCTTCTCTGATAATCTTCTTTATCTATAATGAAATTCAAAAGTCAATGGCCAATGGCTTAATGGCAACTGCAAAAAGCAATGGTGATGGGGGCATCCTTGTCGAGTACCACGTTCTAGTTTGAGGTAGTTTGAGATAATGTTGTTAATACAGACAGAGGCGTATGGACTAGTATGAAATAGTTTTATCCATGCATATATATTTGTCCCAAAGCCAAATTTGTGCAATGTAGTGAATAGGTAGTCTCATTCAACCATGTCAAACGCTTTTACTCCATCCAAAGATAAGATCTCTGGTGTGTTACATTTTATGGGTGAGTATATTACATTAGACAGACACTGAAGATTAGAAGCTACGTTTCTGCCTTTAATAAATCCGACTTGGTCTTTTGATATTACATGAACCTCATATAGGTTGCTGATATAGACACTTTAAGATGAAAGAAGAAGCAGAAAGTAACAAAACTGTGTTTTCCTGGTTAGTCTTGGAAATGAAATCCAGTTCAACCCATTAACTGTATGCCTTATACTGTATTCCTGCACATACTAATTATTACCAGTTTATCAGCAACCTGGTGGTACAGCATCTGCTTTAAATATGATGCCAATGTAGCAAACACAATAAAGCTAAGATACCATCATAAATTCAAATGCATGACAATTATTTATTCCTATCATCCAAAACCTATACTGTGTTTATCTCATTAAAGCAACTTGGCATGTAGGCTTCTAGAGCCCTCTTGACAACAGCATTGCAACCATTAAACAATTATCCTTTAAATATAATTCTCCAGTAATACATTATGTTTATTATATGCAAAAAAAAAAACAATTGTTAAAAGAAAATTGACAAAAACATCCATGGCTGAAACTGAACAAGTGGTGATGAACATATAGGCAACATTTCCAGATTTTACCAACTCATCTTAAAGTTGGAAACCATAGACAATCTAATGGAATGAGACCTTTTAGGAGGAATCTCAGATAATGACATGAATCCAGCCATCAACAAGACATTATCTTCATTAATGTATGGAAAGCATCCATCCATCCATCCTAACTACAGGGTCACGGGGCTCTGCTGGAGCCAATCCCAGCCAACACAGGGCGCCAGCCCACCACAGGTCACATACACACACACACCCCCACACACTAGGGACAATTTAGGATTGCCAATGCACCTAACCTGCATGTCTTTGGACTGTGGGAGGAAACCGGAGTACCTGGAGGAAACCCACGCAGACACGGGGAGAACATGCAAACTCCACGCAGGGAGGACCCGGGAAGCAAAGCCAGGTCTCCTAACTATGAGGCAGCAGCGCTACCACTGCACCACCGTGCTGCCATATTGAAAGCATTGTGTAATTAATTTAAAAATCATACATTGCACACATCTCTCTGAACTAAATCTATCCAAAAAGTATTCAGGAGAAAAAATTAATTGTGACCTATATTATTATGTAAATCCCTCACTAAGTCCTATGTTTTTATTGAAAAAATATTTGCTTATCTATATGATAGTTTTGGATTTACAATTACTTCAAAACCTTGATAAACCTATTCACAAAGCTCTCCAAATTGGGTAGGAGAAGGGTGTGTTAATACTGTTTTGATTTCATGTGGAACACAAATGTATGGAAGTAAAGGTGATGAATTAATTAAATTAATGAATAGTTATTAAAAAGATGGATTGTACCATTAAGTGAATGTAAAATTTACAGTGTCAATTTAAATACTTTTTACTACGATTAGTTAATTTCTCAAAATGAAAAATTAAAAACTACAGGTACACTAAAGCTAATTGAGCTACTAAGCCAGCTATTACTGCACAGAGATGCAAAATGTGGAATTTAGGCCTATGATATACTGTAGGTAGGTTATAACATACGTTGTTACTTTAGGAGTGTAAGGCCTCATTTTGCTTTTATTTTAGTGATAATACACACTATTGTAATACTTTTGAGTTCCTCTTGGTCATTTTGGGTTTGGTGTCTGCTTTGCAGCAACCATTAAAGTTAACATTTAGCCACACTATTTATTTTTTATGACAAAAAATTGCTGGATTAGCAGCATTGAAGGCACTAAATTCACATCTCTGACAAATGTTTTGTTCATTTAAGTTTAAGGATGATTCTCTCACTTTACATGCAAAAACTAGAAATTTCACTGCTCAAAAAATGAGCTTACTTTAAACTGTATATAAAATAATGGAATTCATCCATCCATTATCCAACCCACTATATCCTAACTACAGGGTCACGGGAGTCTGCTGGAGCCAATCCCAGGCAACACAGGGCACAAGGCAGGAAACAAACCCCGGGTAGGGTGCCAGCCCACCGCAGGACACACACACACACACACACGGGACAATTTAGAATCGCCAATCTACCTGACCTGCATGTCTTTGGACTGTGGGAGGAAACCCACACAGACACGGGGAGAACATGCAAACTCCACGCAGGGAGGACCCGGGAAGCGAACCCAGGTCTCCTAACTGTGAGGCAGCAGCGCTACCCACTGCGCCACCGTGCCGCCCAATAATGGAATTATCAAATGAAAATAAATCAGATTATAAATAGATTATAAATTTGTACTAGTAACAACTACCCTATTTTTTATTCTGAAGGGTGAGTTCTACAAAAGTCCTCACATGGTACACATTCGTGTGTAAGAACTCTTTCACTACACAGTCTGATGTTGTAAACAAATATCAACACTGATCCACAGAACTGTAAGTTTTGTAGACTAGGAACTCCACACACATTTGCGGTTTTTAAATTTATGACCTTGTAAAAAATATCAAGAGTCACTTGCATTTAATAATGGACCACATAGCAAGCACTGCAGCAGACGCAAGCAATGTGAAGAGATGAAAATGAAATGCATGAAAAGACAGAATCCAGTAATGGTAATTCTGCTTTTTCCTGCAGAACGGGTATACTAAAACTTACCTGGTCTTCATGCAGGAGAGGCCCGACTGAAGAGGTCAGTGCATCGTGGTCTTCACAACTTCAGAGCGTCAAGATGTGTACGCGGATAACTCCGTCGTTGAAAAAAAAAATCTGCTGGCTATTTCTAGAGCTTCTATTTGTGGATTTTTACCAGCAGTAGGTCTGTATTCTATTTGAGAGTTGAAAAGTTAAACACTCAGGCTTCTAAATTTGCAACAGGAAACCAACGCCCTATATTATAGTTCTTCCAAAAATTGTAGAATGTGCTAATTCAGAACAAACACTGCTTGTTTTTTTATGTCTGTCTAAGGCACTACAAAAATGGAAGCCCACTAGAAGTTAATCATGCATTTCTTTTTTGATACGCATACTCCTAACATGTAATTGGTCAAAAGGGGATTATCTGTTTGTATAAAAATGAATGAGCACAGTCCCAGTTATTGCCATTCCATCTTCCAAATTAAAACTCATAAAACTCTTTGATAAATGGTTAAAGCTGCTGTGACTCCAAAAATCTCAGTTAATATAGACATTGCTTTCATCTTAAGTGCAACACTTACACTGTCACTGCCATTTCTGCCAGAAGGTAATTTCTTTAAAAAATCAACTTTACAAGACCTTTAAAACTGTTCTTAAAACACGTTGTTAGGTCTAATCAGGAGATAAGAAATGATTTAATGAAACACAGTTCTACTGGGCTTCAGCTTAGTATACACTGGATGGAAAATAAGGATAACTGCAACAGAAGCTGAATGCTAAATATGGCCAAATATGGCCTTATAGCAAGGTGAAAATTTATTTGACCCCTATATAGCCTTTTTGCCCATCTGTTATTGGAACTTTTTGACAATAAATGTTTTCAAGTTTTCAACCAAAATTTAATATTAGATAAAGGATATCTGAGTGAACAATATGTTATGCCATTTATTTAATGAATAAAGTTATCCAAATCCAATTTCCACTGTATTAAAATGGAATCTCTCCTTACACTTGATACCTTATTGAATCACAGCCATCTGTGACTGACAGCTTCTTATAATTCGATATAAGCTATTCCAATTTCCGTAAGTGAAATTTTAGCCCACACTTCCTTGAAGAACTTTTTAAAATCTGACAAGATTTTTTGAACAGTAAGTGCTTGGTCTAGGACCTACCACAGCATCTCCAATAGGTATAGGTTTAATTTTCTATCTGACTTGCCTTAGGTTTTTGGACCATTATTGTGCTAATCACATGATCCAACTACATTTTAGGTTCAGCATTCTCCTTAAGAATGTCCTGATACAGAGATTAATTCATGGCTCCTCCAACTATGGCAAGCTGTCCAAGTGCTGAGCCAGTAAATTATCCCTGCCTCATACTGTAGCACAATCACTACCATGTTTGATTGCAGGTATGATGTTCTTATTGTGGTATCCTGTGTTTCATTTACATCAGACATAACGGAAACTATGTCATCCAGCATCTTTGTTGAGTTTAGGCACAGGCTTTGACAAGGCCAGTACAAAAAGTTCCTCTTTTTGTCTTAATGGTCTACAGAACATTCTCCTAAACAGCTTGGTGATCAACCATGTGCGTCCTAAGACATAAGCATTAAATGAGCAAAAAACATTAATCTTCCTTTTATTTAGCAGTGTTTCTTGGACTTTTTTTAAGGATCCTTTGCAAGTTCCTGGATGATTTAACACTTCACTCTTGGAATAATAGTGGTAGGCTGAGTACTCCTGAAAAGATTCATTATTGTTCCATGTGTTGTCCATTTAGAGAAATATGTCTGTCACTGTGGTTGAGTGGTTGAGGCTGAGGTTTGATTGAGTCGTGGGACTTTACAAATAGCTTTGTAGCCTTTCCAGACTGACAACTCTTTAGAGAGCAATTTTCAAAATAAGTAAGGTCTATTTGAGTAGGACTGGCTTTAGTCAAACCAGGCCATGTTCAATTAATTGACTTTAATTATCATTTTAATTGGGTTGATTTAATTTGATCACTCAGGTATTTAATATTTTTGACTAAAGACCAGAAAACAATAAGTGGTAAACTTGAAAAATGAAGACAATCAGGAAGGGGACAAAAACCTTTTTATGGCATTGTGTCATCAGAAGTCATAAAAAGGAGGACAAGGTCATCTAGGGGTTCTTATGATCATAATAGGATGTCCTCTAGGATAGGATAACCCACAAGTCACTGTTTACTTTAAAGCCCAAATTGATCCCCCAGTTTAAATGAAAAGGATTCAACAGCTGCCTTTAGTAAACAGTAAGTGCAATATCATCTCATTAATGTATCAAAGTCATATAAACTTCACATCAAACACAATTTGAAATAATCATTTAGCACCTGTTTCTTTTTCAGCATAATTTAAACTTTTTAATCTTCTATAAGAAAGTAAGCCAGTTAAGAGAAGTTACTTGGCTTTGTGCAATGTTGCACTTGATCCACTATTATCTGGTATCCTGAGCACAAATTTCAGAAATGGGGAATGGGGTGGAGCCACATTTTAAAGTTGTAGTCACAACATTTATAACAAGAGTCACTATGCACAAATATGTTACAACTTAACAGACAGAGCAAAACAGAAAGGATTCAAAGTTTACATTTCAGGCTAGCAACAGACTGGCAGACTAGCAGAAGCAGACAGCTGCAACAGGTGACACTTGAGTGACAGACTGACCTGATACCCTGGAACTCTTCTAGTTGTTGTGTAAGCCTGGTGCTGTGTTCCTCCTCCTCTTGTAGTCGTCGCCGGAGTGCTCGTACTTCTTGCTGAGCTTCAATCTTAATGTCATTTGCCACCACAACGGCTGTCTGCAGATCTGCTTGGAACCGCTTCCATTCCTCTGTATCATCCTACCAACAACATGGCATCAATGATGCTAGTGACACTGAAAATGACAATTGCTAGAATCTAGAGACCAGCACACAATGAGGCATCTAAAGCCAGAAGCTTGCACTTAAACACAGAATATTTCTAGATGGTTGAAAAGAAGTAACAACGGGATGGAAAAAGCCTCTGATCAGGGACTACTGTAATGCAAAAGATCAAAATCAAATGACAATGACAACAACAACAAAATGACAAGACATGCTATCACTATTCTGTATGAAGGAGAGAGTACCACACCAGAGCGAAAATGTCATTCTAGATGCCTCATCTGTAAGATCACACCAGACGTTTCAGTGGTGTCACAGGAAATGCTTGGTTTGAGCAAGTGGAACCATTACAGGTCTGTGTTCTATGAATAAGGACAATCAAAACAACTTTTTGCTTGTTCAAAAAACTTCTAGGACTAGTATCAAGAGAGAATTCTATACTTTAATACAGCAAATTAGGCAGGGTGCCTACTTGTCTTGATCAGTGCATTTTACTTATTTTCTAACTCGCCAAAATTAGGAACACAAGCAATGAGGCCCCAATTAACCTGATTAAAAACTTCACATACATACTCAAATACTCACATTTAAAAAAGTTATAGAAGGTAACAGTCAAAGAGAATCAAATAAGCCTGAGAAAATACAAGTAAATGCCAGAGACAACAATAAACCTCAGATAGGCAAGTTACAATGTACTGTATGGTAGCTGGACTAGATGAAAGAAGAAGATACCTACCCAGGTGATAACTGCCTACTTTTAAGAGCAAAGATTCATTTAGGTACTGTATATGCATTTTATATCTTGTCATTAGAGATCATAAAAAAATGCATTTTTTAATATGTTCAAAGTAGAGCGTTCAAGCAAAAGTCTTCTGTCAAAGTCAAATGAGTCCAACTGTAGCAAATGGAAAGGCTTCACTAGCTACCTGAAGGAGACTGGGCTGCTACTTTTTTTTTTGGTTTCATATGCCTTCTATAGTTGAATAAACCCACAGACTCCACAGACCCTCATAGTTAGGCAACATCAGAGAGACTCCATATAAGTTTGTATATACAACATTTGCCTTCCAGTCATCTCCGATGTTTTTATTATACAGACCAATCACAATGTTGAACAATCAGCTGTATGGCACTTTTTGAGTCTGGAAGAAAATTAGAGAACTAATAAACATACTTGGGATTTTATAAAACATAATTTAAAGCCACATGTGTGTTCAGCCCACACAGCAGAAGCCGAGAGAACAAAACAGCTCACATCAACGCTTATGAGGTAAAGGGTGTAAGTTTATGTGCGTGTGTATTATTATGGTATGTTTTGCCTTTTAGAAGCCTGATACCCACTCACATTCAAAGAACAACATACTCACTGGGGCCAACTCAGATCTTCTGCACTCTATGGCAGAATGTTCTTCATCTGTTTATCTTTTAAAGAGGCAGCATTAAATGTTCTAAATGTATTTGTATTTCTGATAATCTAAAAGATTATGTTATGCCTTCATAATGACAGGGGCTTTTCTGTACCTTCATCTGCTTGTTAAGTGCCTTCAGCTGTTTCTCTAGTTCCATCTTCTGCTCCTCCAGCTTTAATATACGATCTAGGCAGCAGCACAAATATATATTATATTCAATAACTAACTGGATTTTAGATTAATTAATGAAGAATACTTACGACAACATTATGACTATAGTGCACTATTTATTATGAAGTCATTTAGAACATATTTAAAAACAAGATAAGTAAACCAGGTTAGCCAGTTTTGATTCTAAATGAAGACCCAATAATCAACACAAGGGAGCACTTCTATTTTCAAGTAATGACCCAATATCTCACAGCCAAAATCCTATGATACCAAAACAAACAAGAAACTAAACCTGTTTTCTTACAATGTATTTTTTTAAAATTAGGCAATTTCAGTATTATCTAAAATTGAAATATACAGGGCATGCATAATTTGAAAGTATGTCAATTTTAATTTAAAAGAAAACCCTGCAAAACAGTTGATTCTGGCATACTTTCCAAGTCAGTGATGGTCTGGTCACTGTGCAGTTTCAATGCTTGGTGCTGCTCCACCTGATCTTCCAGCTCAAAGATGGTTTCCTTTAAGTCTTTCATTTCTGCCTCTTTCTTAGAAGCCTGTTCCTTCAGTCGCTCTGCAGCTGTACTTAGTTCCAACTGCTGTAATTCACACTGCTTTTTGAGTTGCTGGCGCTCTGCTTCCACCTGCAGTTGGTGAGAAAATAGCATGCTGAGAGATCTTGAAAGACATTAATATAAGAAATAAGCCAGTGCTCCAGGGGACTAGGGGCAGCGTGAAGCTCCCTCTTTCAGGCCCTTCCAGCTCAAGAAATATTGTACATGGCAAATCACTGATCAAACAGTTTACAACATGTTAATGTGGCTGGCAGATCACCTAAACAAAATCAAATGGATAATTAATGACCTATTTGTGTGAAATACAGTAATTGTACTGTTTTCTGTGCCTACCCCATGTTTATAGACTGTTTCAAATAGATATTAAGCTTCTCCTGTAATTTTAAACTTAAAAGTTTCCCTATTGAGCAAATCTTGAGAGTTTGTCAATATTTGTTGTCACGCTTATGTACAAAGTGAGCTAAAATATTAATTATTTTATATTACCTATTCTACTGTATTTCATTAAACATCATTATTATTATTATTCAAATATCTCATATAAGAAGCAGCATATCTTCTGCATTACACATTAAAAATCTATTAAAGACAAATAGAAAGCATAAACATACAATTTTGGAAACACTATCCTGTATTTGGTACAGTCAGTGGAGACTGCATTAATACAACCAATCACCATTAACCAAAATCATGGCACAATCAGCATGAAGAAGGAGTCAGGAGACAAAACAGAAAGAAAGCTCCAACCAGAGGAAACAGGAGATGAAAATTTTCATCTTCATTTCCATAATGTGGAAAAATAAGTGGTCTGGAGAAAAGGTACAGTTTTGATTTGAAGAGCAAACAAACAAACCAGGAGATGTGCATGTTCAAAGAAACCAGGCTTAGGAGCACCCAGCTTTTGATGCAGAGACAAGGAAGTTTGCTTTACTTTTTCAAGCTGTGATCATCTGAGCATTTAACATTAGGCTACAGGAAAAAGGCAGTCACCCCATTCTCTCGGGGGCTTAAGATTTACCACAGCGCTGGCACAGACAGCAGAAGAATAGCTGCTGGATGAATGCCTCCAAGTTCAGCAAAGAAAAGGCTGCCACTGGTGCAAAGGATGTGTTGTAAATGCTGCATTTTCAAAGATGACTGTGTTCTTTGTTGTATTAGCATTTCCAGGGACATAGTTTTAAGAAGCAACACACCATATATATTCCTTTCAGAGAATTCATTAAGCCTTTTCACTTGCTGCCCAGCTCTGTATGAGTCTGCCAGCCAGTAACGACTGAATGAAGCCTTCACGCCATAATACAAATCAGAAGAATGAAGGCCAACAACATGCACTACTCTACTTAATAATATTTCATTATCACAAAACCAAATTTGAGCACCAGGTCTTTATCTTTAGGCATGATTTAGATTTTTCAGGCCCCAAATATTTTATTAGTAAAGTTAATGAACTGTGAAAATATGCCTTCTTTGACCACTATAAAAAGGATAAAAATTATATTGCTTGAGGTAATATTTGGCCCCTAGGTTGGTACCTTTAGAGGGTAACCCGATTTTGGGAGGACCAGCAGAGATGGAAAGAGCTTGATGGATAGAGTTGGCAGGATAATAACTTGTTTAATTCATTTCACCTAGTCGGGACTCAGACAATAGACACAGCAGTCATGCAAGTGGTTTTCTTATGATACATTTTTCTTTGGGACCACATAATACATGTCTTTGTAGTCCTAAAGTCCTAAAATGTGCTATAATGCTACACACATATTAAAAGAAGAAAGCAAACTAATTGATGAATGGTTTATACTCAAAAAATCAAATGAAAATAAAAAAATGTTTAGTGGAGCCATCTGTGTCTGAACAGCTGCATGATTAAAATCAGATACATGCACAAACATAAGAAGATAATGCAATTACATTTTTGAACCAAAAGATGGTGCTGTTGAAAAAAAATAATTCACTAGATCTGGGAAACATTTTAAAACAACAAATATTCACTTGATTTCAAAGAGGTTTTAAAAATTTCTGTCATACAAATGTACAGTAAGCTAATAAACTGATATTTACTAAGTGAAAAAATTCATGATGAAGTTTATTAAGAAGTGACCAAATATTGTGATTTATGGTATTGTAAAATGGCAATCTACGTAAAATAATTCTCTAAAGTAATTACAAGTGAAATTAAACAACAAATGGTAGATTATATAATAATATAGATTTGTATTCATAATCTAAAATATTCTGCATAGATGTTCCCCATAAATGATGCTATATGAAATACTGCTGTGTTATGGCACTATATTAAAATGATTTTAAAGGACTCTTCATATTTATTTTTGGCCAGCCTAACTCTGGGTTTAAAATTCACATATTTAGTGAAATTGTCAAATAAAGTGACAAAGGGAAGGTTTTGTACATTATGCATAAATCTGACTTCAGTTAATGATTCACAGTTAAATAAAAAAGCTGTAAAAATACATATTATTTATAAATTTGCACATGAGCCTACTTAGAACGTTCTAGACTTTTTAGTACCATTTAAACTGCTCTTAAAATCCGTAACACAAGTCAGATATGACAGATTTATAGAAAGAATACTAAAGCAGCAATGCTGTACTGTAAAATACTCAAGCCAAGAATAGTTTTTATTCCACATATGAGTAAAAGGGATGGTTAAAACAGGAAAACAGAGGTTAACTGCAATTAAATGTTACTGTAACTTTAATATTATTTATAGTATATTCCTGAAGAATATCAATCAGAACATATCAGTAATGTCCTAACTATTCATTTTTGTAGTGTGAAGTCAAGCAGTCATAAAAAGAGTTTTTCATATACTGAAAATAACAGTCTTTACCTACTGACATAACTTTCACTAGCAATAAGGTTATATGGTTGTCTTGTTAAATGCAGTAAATGTAAAGAAACAGTCTGAAGTTATATTTATAGTACTGAGACGTAGAGCAACTACTACTTCAATATTATCAGAAAAGATGAAATAACAAACAGAGCATGTTGCATTGAAATGCTATGAGACGCACTGAAGCTGGAAATTTGCAGCAAAAGAAAATAAATAAGTGTAATGAGCTCTTCTATATACTAAAAAACTAAAAGGTGTAATTTCACCTCTGAATTTGACTACATACATTCAATCAGAGTTCAAAATACTGTCATTTGAAAATCTTATTATCTGAAAACTTGCAGAAAAGCATCTGAATTCAAACAGTCCTCATATTATTATGTTAATTAATAACACAACAATATGCTACAAACAGGACTCTTTTCGAGATCCATCTACTAGTGGACTATGGTATAGGGATCTGCGGCCCAGAAAATGCTGGCTGATTTTTAATCTTTAATTGAATGGCTGGCTTGAACTCCGTGGATGTGTGTGAAGTTGGTGAGGCAACTGAGGTGAGAAGCTCCCTGGAAGCACTTGGTAGCGTGGGGCCGACCCACACCATCACATGGCTGTGAACATTACAATACATAAATAACCATGAAGTAAGGCTTTCTCCAAAACAAATTTTATGGGGTAGCTGATGCATGATTATAATATGATTACAATACAAATAAAGCTCAAATTATTTTCAATTCACAACAAATATGCCTTTAAAGTACATAAGCAACAGATTGCAGGAAATAGACCTTTATCCTGCGCAATGTAATGCCACAGTTTTCACACTATAACAAGCCAAACGCACATTGTATCAATCAAACACATGTAAGGTGGCACTGGTAGTTTTTGCTTTTCATTTGCTTTTTTTCAGCAACTTATTATTTTGTAATTTTATTTCATGTTTTGAATGGGTTCTTAACTGGCACTACCAAGTATCAAATACTCTTGTGCTGCATTTTTGAATTACCTTTTATCCTTTTTAATGTTGTTGGGCACAACTACCACAGGTTTTTGTGATGCTGAATTCACTAATTCACGCTAGTATCATAATAAACTAAAGCAGTTCCTCATAATATGAAAACAAACTGCATTATTTGCCTTTACTTTCTGTGCTGCAATTATATGAATTGTAATATTATTTTAGCAGTAGTTTTAATTCACACCCTCTCTATGACACACTATCAATAAGTTTAGGAAGAATTTGAATAACTTAATTCAAGCAAATTAAGACATTCTGTCAGTGATTATGAAATCTTCTCACTAATAATAATGTGCACTGAGACAACAATAAAGGCAATCAGGTAGTATGCATCATATCTGACTAGGCTGTCTTTACGTACATTTAGTAACACTGCCTCAGGCATGCAACTCATCAAATATCTATTCTACTCTCAGCCTCCTCCTCCTATGATGTTCTAGGTCTTGGCCACAAAAACTTTCTACATTAATCCTGCTTGCCACCAGACTGCGTGACAACAGTCCTAAGCCACTAATGTTGGGTAAAAAAAAGGGAATATAGGCCATCTTTTTTACCCTCTCAGGTCCATATTTAATAGCAACTCGATAGGATGTCCAGTACATTGTTATGATGGTAAATCGGAATTTAAAAACATTTTGATCTTTCAGCGCTGTTTTCATTAAAATGTGTTTTTAAGCTCTGCATGTGATTATTTAAACAATAGTTTAACTCAGAAATTACTATTTCAACAACATTTAAACAGACACGTACCTTGGCCAGCATTTCGTGCAGCTGAGTGACACTATTCTGGACTGTTAAGAGCTCCGATCTCAGCTCTGTACAAACAACATCAAGCTTCTCCTTCTCACAATGAGCTACCTTCAGCAGGTTGTCCAATTCAGAGCTGTCACTTGCACTGTGCATTGCCTTCAACTCAGTTACTTTTTGCTTCTCAATATCCAGCTGCACCTGAAACCTTCCATTTTCTAACTTTAAGGCTTCTGTTGTTGATTTATAGCTGTCAAGCGTTCTAGTTATTCCAATCCTAGCCTCCTTTTCAGCTTGGAGTTGCCTCTGTAGGCGTTCATTCTCATCTCTCAGGTTTTTGATTAATCCTTGGGTTTCCAGATGCTCCTTCTCCAAAGATCTCAAACTGCTGGTGAGTTGTTGCTGAATGTCAACCAACTTCTCTCGTTCAAACCTGGAGCTTTCCACCTGCTCTGCATATCGCTGTTCCAATTCATTAATCCTTCCTGTCTTGTCCTCTGCCTCCTCAGACTTGCATTTTTCCTGCAACTGTGACTTCAAAGCCTCATTTTTTTTAATCATGTGTTCCATTCGTTCCCTCTGCTGGTGCAATGAGCTTTGTAACAGGGACTTTTCCTCTGCCAATCTCTCATTTTCAGCGGTCAGCTCCTGAATTACCTGCTGCTGATCAGACAGTTCTTGTAGTGTTGCTTGCAGTTCCTCGGCCGTACTGTGATGACTCTCCTCCATTTTCTGGATCTGTTCTGTCAGGCTTTCCACTGACAGCTCTCTGGTGTTTTGTAGTGGTTGCTGATTTGTATAGTTTTTGGATTTATTGGCACTGCTACTGTCAGACTCTGTTCTGGAGGAGATGTCCAGTATGTTTTCAAACTCAGAGGAATCTGGAGAAGGAGAACTTTTTGCTAGATCGCTGCTGTTGGATGCAGATTTCTTCAAAGGCGATTTTATATTGTGGAGTATGACCCCATTTATTGGTTGTTTGGTAGGGCTGCTAGCACAAGCACTAAGGCTGCTGTTGGTCCCGTTGCTGCTTGACAGAGTAGACTGCTCATACTTGATCAGCTTTTCCTTCAAAGCCTGATTTTCCTCTCTAAGTCCAGCCAACTCACGCTGGAAAGTTCTATTTTTCTCACGCAGCATTTTCACAAGGGCCTGAGGCTCAGCTAGTTCTGTTAACAAAGTTTCAGCTTCTGGAGAGGATGTTTCTGCCAGGCCTTGTTCTTTACATCTTTTCAGTTCACTGCGCAACCTACTAATTTCAAACTCCTTGGCTTTAGCTTCAGCCAGAAGCTCCTTCACTTGACACTCCAGGAGTGCTTTGTCATTTGACTCATTTTCTGTTTTGGATTTAATGGATATGCGACTTTGCTTTGCAAGTGTTGAAATACTTGATGCACTGGCACTAGTCAGCATTTTCCTATTGCTGGTTGTTCTGAACTGGTCTCGCAATGACAGTCTGTCTCGGGAGATAGGAGAGGCCAGCTCCCTTGGGGTGGGGATGCCAGATCTCTTTGATGGCTGAATCCCTGAAAATAGAAAGTTATGTATGTTGTGTAAATCAATAAATGTTGCATTTTTTACATTCTTCTGAGCTCTCCTATCCAGTAATTATTTATATGGTGAATAAAACATTTTCTGAAAAAAAAAAGTATTTCAAAATAAATGCAAGTACAGTACAGTTCACAGTCTGGACTTCTGTCATCTTATTTTATGCATTCATTAATAAAAGTTAAAGAAAACTATTTTGTACTTTAATACTTGAAAGAAATGACTGCTAAGAAAAGCATGCAAATACTTAACAATTATTTGTAGGTCTGATATCCAAAATTAGTCCTTTAAATTATCAAAGTTTGGAATGCTACAAATTAACTCATGTATAAAAAGTATGGAGTGTACTTTTAACAATTATAAAAAGATTAGTTAAGGTTGGGTGAATCGGAATTGCAATATTGGCTCTAGTGTGTGTGTGTGTTTATGTGTGTGATCTCCCTGTGATGGACTGGTACCCAGTAAAGGTGTTGTTTCTGACTTGTGCCATTGGATAGGCTCTAGCTGCCCAACAACCCAACATTGGATGAATAATTCAGGTGCCATTTTATGTTTCTGATTTTGCTACAGTTTTTCCTCTTTTACTGCCCATGTAATTCTACTTGTTTTCCTGGTTTTGAACTCTGCTGTCTTTTTACTATTCTTCGTTTTGTCCTTGCAAACCATCTGCCAGTCATCATTGTTTCTCACGGTAATCTTCAGGTGTTTGCACGTACCCATTAGAAACACAATCATGACAGACTTGCATGACCTCTGCAATCAACAATATTTAAGTGAAAAAAACAGACCATTTAAAAAAAATTAATAAAAAAAAAGGTGTAATAACTTTGTTGCATAATAGTGCACACGCTTTACAATGGGGCTTACACCTCATTACTGTATGGTGTGGCACGCGGCTGGGGGTGGCACCCAGCCAGGATGCCCAGGAGGACAGGAGGTGGGCTCATGCCTCCTCCAGACCACGAGGGGGCGACCACCCTGGTTCCTTTGGGGGCCACGGGTGCAGGGCTTGGAAGCCCAACCCTGTAGGGGCTCGTGGTATCCGCCAGGGGGCGCCCCCATGCCTGAAGGACCTGGAACCCCAACACTTCCGCCACACCAGGAAGTGCTGGGGGGGAAGAAGACTGGGAACACCCGGAGGGCTTCTGGGAGCATAGCCGGCACTTCCGCCACACAGGGGAGTGTCGGGAATCACCTGGAGCCCATCCGGGTAATTATAAAAGGGGCCGCCTCCCTGCAGACGAGGACTGGAGTCGGGTGAGGAGTGGACAAAGTTTGGAGGCAGGAGAGAGGAGGCGGCCTGAAGAGCAGGCAGACAGTGAGAGAGGCCTGGACTTTGGAGGAGTTTGGTGCTTGAGGCACTGGGTTGTGCACTATTGGACTTTGTAAAATATGTACAATAAACGTGTGGTGGACTGTACAATGGTGTCTGTCTGTCTGTGTCCGGGCAGCTTATCACAATGGATACAAATGGAAGGAAAGTATATACAGTAACTCCATTGGGAACTATCATTAGAAAACATAACATTCATTTTCACTCATATGCAGATGACACCCACTTATACCTTTCTTTTAGGCTAAATGATGTTTCTCTGATGCTGTCCATAATTAATTGTGTCAGTGAGTTAAAGGAGTGGATGGAGGAAAAGTATTTGTCTCTGAATACAGAAAAAACAGAAATGCTAGTTGTTGGAGGGAATAATGCTGACTGCCACAACATTTTGTTACTCTTCAACTCAGTTGGAATCACCATTAGTTTAACCAAATCAGCACATAATTTAGGTGTTATTTTTGACATAAGCATGTCATTTAAAAGACACATTACAAAACTATCCAAAAATGTTAAAAGATTGAGACGGTGCAAGCTACTGAGAAATTAATTCATGCATTTATTTCTAGTAGGATAGACAGCTGCAGTGCATTATTCATTATTCTTTATGCAGCTTTCACTTGATTCAAAATGCTGCTGCAAGACGTATTACACAAACCAGAAAATACATACAAACACAAAACTCCAGTTCCCAAGTCCTTACACTGGCTCCCAGTTAAACTATGGGCTGATTTCAAAATCCTCCTTTTAACTTATAAAGCCTTGAATAGCCAAGGCCCTGTTTACTGATTTGAGCTTATCATTACTTACAGGCCAGAGCGCTGAGGTCTCACTATGTTGGCCTACTTAAGATCCCAAGGAAGGGGAGGTCAAGCTTTTAGTTTCAGGACCCCAAGCCCGTGGAATGATTTGCTTGCTAATATAAGAGATGCCCTTTCAGTTTCATCGTTTAAATCCCAGCTGAAGAGTCACTTATTTAGTGTACCTTGATGAGCTGATGATTAGCTGTGCATATGGCATTTCTGTTTATTAGACATATGTACAGAAATATAAGTATCACATTACTGTATTTATAAACCGTTACTAACCCTCTATTGTGTTTCTCTTCTCGGTATCTGGATGTGGGCACTGCTGTACTGCTAGGCTGCTCTTCTGCATACAGAAAAGTCATCTCAGATAAAGGAGTGTTGAAATCATCAGATGGAAAGATTAGACATCCACTATAAACTGTACTATAGAAAACCCAGGAGTGGGTAGTTGGCCAGTTGGCGGAGGTGTTGAGCATTGTGACTTTATTTTTGACTTTGTTTTTAATCTCCACCTTTGTCAACTGGCCATAATTCAACAATTAATTGAATTAGTAATGGTTGCCAACAATTGAAAAATGTTTAATCAGTTTCTACCTTGTTCTTTGTCTGTTTTAACAAATCTGCATTTATATGTGTACTAATTCTAAATGTAGTAATTAGTATTGTTAATAGTAGTTATTAGTATGTATACTTGTTTTTTAAATGAGAATTGTTCACAGCACTCTGTGAAGAGCGCTATACAAAAATAAGTTGTATTGTATATAAATACTAAACTATAACTATTGTCTTACATTAGTACATAAGTGCAAGTTGATAACATGTTGTGGAAGATGACCTGGACACAGACAGGCGGACAGCGATGGTTCACCCAACACACTTTAATTTACAAAGTCCATTATATACAAAGTGACAAACAACCCAATACTCCCCCAATGTCCAGGCCTCTTTCTCCAAATGCGTCACTTTCTTCAGGCCACCTCCTTCTCCTCACCCGACTCCAGCCCCGAATGGAGGGAGGTGGCCCCTTTTATGACCACCCGGATATGCTCCAGGTGCCTCCCGACAATCTTCCGCTGGCACTCCCCAGTGTGGCGGAAGTGCCAGCTGCGCACCCGGAAGCACTCCGGGTGTCCCCGATCCTCTTCCCCTCCAGGGCTCCAAAGGCATTGGGGCGCCCCCTGGCAGTGACCATGGGCCCCCACAGGGTTGAGCTTCAAAGCTCTGTACCCGTGGTCCCCATAGACACCAGGGCGGTCGCCCCCACATGGTCTGGGGGAGGCGTAAGCCCTCCTCTGGTCCTCTGGGGCATCCTGGCTGGGTCGCTCCCCCCAGCCACCTGTGACAATGTAAAAATTATGATTTCTGCATTTACATCAACAGTGGATTATTTGTACAGATACTACTGACAAGTTAAAACATTAAAAGTTACATTTCCAAGTATGAGCATACTTGAAAAGGCAAGGAAATTATCACTGTTAAGGGTTCACTTTGTGAGATACTCATTTTTTGTTTTCATATTGTAAATACTGTTTTCACACTGTAAATGTGACAATAAACTATAATTTAAAGATACATAATAAGAGATTTGCCTAAAGGAAAAGGGAGGAATGTCATATACCTGTTATGCCAAAGTGACCTCTTGTTGAGCTTGGGAGTAGAAAGGCTTCAGAAATCCTCTACTCAGTACTTTTTCAAAATGCCCCACATTAACATTGTCCCATGACCAGTATATTCTTTACATCAAGACAACAAATACAAAGGCGCATTGCCATAATTACAATGAAGAGCCACAAAACGGCACCCTTTACAAAGAGCCGGCAATAATAAACAAAGGCCGCCCTGTGTTTTTAAAGACAATCAAACTGCAGTCCACAGGCACTAGCAGCTTCTCTCCCCACCACCACTGAGCTCAACCTACGCACATCAATCATTTTTAGGACAACACAGTTTCCCAGTTATACTGGTAGAAACTGTGTGACTGTCAGTAGGATAGTTCTAACCACAAGCCTTACTACATTCTTTAGCACCTTGACTCTCACATATTTTGAAGATCTGTCCTTTACTATTTCCTAAAGGAAACCTCTAATTAGGAACATTCTGTACTTGCAACTTTGAACAAGAGAAACACAGAATAAGAAAAAGCTACAAAATAGATTTATTTTTCATTTAACAGCAGTTGGTAGCATTTCTGACTCACAGCACTTGAACCCTTTTAATTTCCTGCTAGGCTGCATTCTTTGTGAACTTTGAGTTTTCTCCAATGTTGGTTAGAGATTCTTCTATAGCCTCTGGTTTCCCTCCACAGACCAAAGATATGCAGTTACTTTGTTTTCCAACTGTAAACTGGCTTAGTGAATATGTCAATGTGCCCAATGATGGACTTTCATCCCATCGAGGGCTGACTCTCGTCTTAAGCCCATTGCTCTTGAGAAAGGTATCAGCTACTCACTACTATATTAGATTATCAGCGTCAGAAAACAAAATGAGGCTGAATATTTAAAATGAAAATTGTTTCTCTGGTTATATTTAGTAAGAACATGTCCAAAATAGCAAAGGAATTGTACCAGAATGAGTGTCTTTTAAAACTCTCCTTTCCTAATATTTAGATTCTTTATAAGCGCTAAACTAATGGTTCCTGAATGGAGTACCAGGAAGAATGTGGTTAACCATAAAAAAGGTAAAGATTAGCTAATAAAATAAACAGCGTGGCCACCTTTTCTAGTTCTGCTGGAATCATTTGTTTTGAGGGAGATTCACACTTTGCACCTCACTAATGAAAAGTCTCTACTTCTGATGATTATTCCTTCACAAATACAGTTCAAGCAGTAGTTGCTAACATATCATACATACACATATACATACGTCATCAGACCCAATTCATCATCACAAGGATCACAGCCCATTATTTCAGAACAAACACAAGGCAGGAAACAACCTGGAGGAGGATGACAATTAATAGCAGGCACAGACATGTATACAACCACACTCACCTAAACCAAAAAACCTAACCTGTACATCTTTGTGGATATAGGAAATAAACATATTTTTATCGTATTATTATTACAAGTATGTGTAAGCTCTCTGAGCCTATGAATAGCCCTATACTGTAATTGTTTGGATTCACTGGCAACACAAATCTTCCAAAGCACCTTACACACAAATTTATGGTTACTACAGCTATTACATACTGTACTTATATAATTTCCTTACCCAAGGAAACTTACAAGTTTAGTAAACAGTACAATTATTTAAATACATTTTTTAAATTGAACTACAAACAAATTAAGAGACTTGTTCAAAGTCAGATGGTGAGCTGGAGACCCAAACTGAACTGACAATACTGGTCCAGTGTGCCTTAGGAGCTACATAACGTATCCACCTCAATATCAGCAATGGTCAAGATGGGTGAAAGTAAATGTTTCAACAATTTTCTTTGAGGTGGCAGGGTAACTTTTTATAACTGAAGAATATGATCTTCAACAATAAAATGCAAATAAGATAAAGCCACTCATTTTGGAAGACTATTTGTGCCAAAATTAAGTGCAATCCAACTTTTTAACTACACTGCAATGTAAAGCATATGCATGTGGTTCATTTCATTTTGGAATGGTTTTATTGTGTTATAATTAAAAACATATCAACCAAATGACTTTTCACTATGGCATACAATTTTCATCTCAATTTAAAATGCAATACAAAAGTGTACTTCATTTTAATTCATGTCCATAAACTGCGTGTCATAACTAGATGAAAACACAACCTATTGCATTTTGCTTAGCGGTTGCTTGAAGTGTACTGTATTTCGATTCAAGGCCACACATTAATCATGCCAATACCAAATGTAATCAAATGACCAATCATCATCAATATATTATACATTAAATATAAAATGCATTTTCAGTCAAAATATATTTTAGAAGTTTTAAGATTCTTTAATTCATTTCAAAATAAGCACATTTTGAAAAAAAAAGTTTTTGCACAGTACTGAAAATGCAACTTACAAGGTATATTTATCCTCTACTGAAAAACAACGAATATGTATAAATAAAAACACTCCAGGACAGCTTTTCTTAATATAAATTAGAGAAAGATGAAAACCACATAAATAATGGAGCACAAGAAAATAAATTTATAAAATGTAATCAATTAACTTTTTTTCACCCCAGCATTTTAAAATACAACGAAGACGGGAAGTATTTCTTGACTTTATATTCAATAACCTAATAACAGAAATTAGAATATAGAGGACTAGCCAAAATACCTGGTGCTGCCTGAGTAGATCTATAAAATCAGTTAATGAAAAAAAGAAAGAGGTTTATGTGTGTTTTTAAATGATAACCCAGGTGTTGTTGCTGGCTGCTCCATCGGAGGTTCACACTGCCTACTATCACTGTGGCTGGTATCATGAGATGACAATTTATTCTTTTTGGGTCTGACTGGATTTCAGAATTGTGGTAACTCCTTGCTCCATTGTAACCATGAACACTGTCATGTCTTACTCATCCTCTTAGTTCAAGGTGTTTAAATTATGAAGAAAAGCTGACATAGAAGGAGTTAAACAACCACCCTTTAAATTTTCCTTTGTGCTTCACTGCACTTCCACTCTCGATCAAGCCTCTCCCAACACCCCACTGCAAAAGCGCCAGGTACTTCTTTTTATAGTACAATAGATAGAAGCAGCATGCAACATTTTGAGAATTTATTCTTTTTAGATCAGATTGTATGGAGGAGTATTCGTGCCAAAATGAATTGTAATCCAACATTTTAACAACACTGAAAATAATAATTATGCATACGGTGTATTTCATTTTAGTATGGTTTTATTTTGTCAAAATTAAAAAATATCAACTAAATGACAGGTTGATTTTCACTACAGAACACAATTTTTGTGCCAGTTTAAAATGCAATAAAAAGCAGATTGCACTTTAATTCTTAGATTACTTCATAATTAATTCTATTGATCATGTGTCATAACTAAAAGCCAAGCAAAGTAAACATATTGCATTTCCATTCAATATGCCAAAACATGCTGTCCACTTTTGTATTGCATTTTAAACCTACAGGAAAATTGTGTGCTGTACTGAAAAGTAGTTGGTCATTTGCTTGATCTGTGTTTAATTATAGCACAATAAAGCCATGTGAAAATAAAATGTGCCTTGTGCATATTCATTACTTTTCAATTTTGTTAAAATGTTGGATTCCATTTATTTCTGGCACGAATAATCTTCTATATTATTGAATTCCAGAATCACGGTAACTTCTTCCTGGGTTGTAACCATGAATGCAGCCTTGACTTAGTTCATAGTGCTTAAATTATGAATAAAAGCTGACAAAGCTGGAGTTAAACAACAACATTTTGATTCACCTTTGTGTTGCGCAGCACATTCACTCTTGATCAAGCCTCATTCAACACCCATCTGCAAAAGCACACAATATTCCTTCTTATTTTACAGTAGATTGAAGCAGCGCACGGCATTGTTCGGGTAAGTAATGCTAAGCTCTAGTCATTCTGTCAACTAGTCTGCCATCAGTCCGTTTGAATGTTTCACTTGTTCTAAGCCATAAGGTAGCACTTTTGTTCAAACTGTAGCTCACAGGGAAAAAGAAAAAAAAAACTGTAACGCAAGGGTGAAAAGTTTGGGTTCCAAAGTAGTCTTCTTGTCTGTATGGTCCAAGAAAGAAAATATGCGAAAGCCTAAAAGTGCAATGGTTTTATGTGACTTTTTATGTACATTTTTTGTCATGCTTTAAATCAGGCTTATTTTAAAACCTACATATACTGTATATGTTTGGTATCATTCTTTTCAGAGTTTATTGAACTTTAATGTGATGTCGTTAGATTTTCAGATTCTTATTCTGTTTTTTAAATTATAAACTAAACATATCAAGAACTCACGTCCCGCAAGACGAGACTTTGTACCAACAGATTTAATCACGCCTGGGGCCAGAAATAAAAGACAAAGAGTAGATGACAAAGACAGTTGCTGTACAGGCTTTAAAATGTTTGAAGTGCCTCGCGAGATGCAGATCACGCGACACAGCAGCAGCTGATCAAGCAAAGAGGAGGTAAAAAAAAAAACTATCTGTTTCCCATTGTATCACCGTTTAAGAGGGGGTTTCGGAGGATGCGTCTCCTTGGGGTGCATTTAGCCCCCCTCTTCACAACACGAGCAGCAGAGACGCAAAGTGGCTGATGCATAGCGCAGGCCAGGGGGGTTGGTGAGTGAAGCGAGCAGGGGGTAAGCCCCCTAGTGTGTATATATATATATATACTGTATATATATATATATATATATATATATGGATTTTATGACCATAGTGATTCTAATAAAAATATTTTAAACTCTTTTGGAAGCATGAATCTGTAAAAGTACTTCATTTCAAAAGAGCAAATTTCAACAAACGTGAGTAAGCCGCAAAGAAATACATTTGTATGTGTGGAAACAGGAGCAACAAATCAGACTTGGTAATGTACATTACAAAAAACATTTCACAGTGAAAATTTGAAGTAACAAGAAATTTAACAGACCTTTTCAGTGAATAAGTATGGAAATAAGAAATAAACAGGGTGCTGAACAGGTGCTTGGGACATGACACCAATAAAAGTGCTCAGTGACAAAAGCACCGAGGGAAAATGTGTGCAGTGACAAACACATGCAACTAACGGAATTTAATTTAGTGGATGCTTACAAAAATAAAGAAAATGTTCCTGTGCACATTAAAATGTTATCAACTTTAAGTTTTACTTTATGGAAATGAAATATAATGTACCCAAAATGTGTGGACATATATTTAAATATAATGTAACATTTATGCAATTCAAAGATATTGTAACAAATACATTTCCAAATAGGTTGTGTATAAGATAATAGGTTGTGTTTCTCTTCGAGTGGCATGTTTAGTTTTGACACATTTTGACACCTTTACTTTTTAGTAGTAAATCAGAAATAATGGGAGGTTTATATATCATAATTGAAATTATATTTGTATGTGGTCTGCATATGCAGGGGAGTTGCAGATGTGCTGAAAAAAGCTCCTGACTCTGACTTTGGAAGGCTTTAAAAGTACATCTTCACTTCCAGAATTAGTATATGCCAGGTTTCACACTTTCTTTTATAGAAAACATTACTGCTGTAATTTTTGATAGTTATTCATTTGTAGTATTATATATCATTAAAATACACCCTCATCTCATATTGTACATAGTGATTGAGAATATAAACTAGAGTTGTGCATCGTGCCTGGGACCATGTGAAACTCAATGTAAAAGGGGTACAAGAAAACACTAAAAATATTACTGCCTTGAATATGAACAAAAAACATTACATTCTAAAAAGTCTTTCTGATGTATGAAAAATGTAAGCATAATGCTATTACTTTTATGATGTTCAAAGCATATTGAGGAAGTCAAACAGGCAGCTGTGCAAAGGACAATCAAAACTGGCTAATATCACACAGTAAAAAAGACAAGGACTTCAGCTTTTTGGGACAGGCTTATAGGTTTTAGATTTAAATGGTAAGGAAGTGAATTATCTGAGCAGTGTTTAATACTCCCAAGCCAAACTAACCTGTGATTCAGAGTGAAACCTCATATGCTCTCTGCCAGTTTTAAGCAAGAAAATTAGCAAATAGTGCATTGACATTAGGTCATATGACTTTACGGCTAGTGAAAGCTTTCTGCAGCTTGCTCAATATGTCTTTGACCAAACAACTCTGAAATGTAGATGTTACCATATTAGGGACACTATGAAACAACTTTGATGCTTGTGTGTTCATACTGAAGAAGGAATTTACTCTATGGTACACATTTTCCAGAATTGCCACTAACAGTCATCTCTTGTCCCCCTTAGAGAATTATTGCTGCAGGTCATAGAGGAGTAATGTCAATTGCTTAAACTGTCCACGGTGACCCATTGTGAGACACTTTGCAAACCATACACGAATGCAATGGTGAATCACGACTCTTTGTGACACAAAACCATGCAACCTGCAACCATAGTTTAAGAAACTATGCACCAAGTAATCTCAGTGAATGCTAACTTAGTATTGATCAGTTTTTCAATTATAACATAGGGAACAGATAAAGAGTGGATACAAATTAATTTCAAACAAATGTTAAGAGACATTTCTTCACACTAAAATCTCTTATATACCTGTATATTTCTCTTCTGGTTCGTCCTGCTTCCTCTTCAAAAGCAGTACCGCCCACACACAGCATTTCTCAATTCCTATTCCTGCTCTTCCAAACCCTTCTCCACGCTGCCTGACGCCTCCCATACACTCCCACACCACTTTTCTCGATTCGTATTCCTCCTTCAGACTACTGTGTTCTCCACTCCTCTCTCATGACCCCATTGGTGTCACGTCACCGCCCTATATCTAGCCTGACCACGTGACATTTCACTTCAGCATGTGTGTGCCTGGGAGTCTTTTCCGTAGCCTGCTACAGGAAGGTACTCTGTTGACCATTGGCATTGGTTTCGCTCCTTGCTATTCGTTTTGCTCCTTCCTATTTTCTTTATACTGCGACAGTTGTTTCTTAAGCCTTTATTATAAAATGAACGACACTATCCCTAATTTCCGCCAAATACTGCCTGTTATCTTCTGCGGTTCTCGAGCCCTCACCGTTGCCTCTTCCATCAACAAACACAGGCTGTGGAATGAAATGAAAGTCCTAAAACTCACAAAAAATATGAGAGTTCTCAAAAGTGAAACTCAATTTGTTCAATGGCTTCTTCAAGTTCGGGAAGGTAAAACTAGAGACACGGCAGAACTACCTTCTCAATGTTTACCACAACAACAAGACCCAGTTGTGACTCCCCAAGAACTTGCTACAAGACCAATACTGAACGTCAAAAACGACGATTCTCTACATATTAACAACAAAGTTCTTGATCTTACACAGGGTGAAAAAGTGACCTTTAAGAGTGTAGATACAGTAGTCAGTGACGATCCTAATGATCAACTAACGTACCCACAGGAGTTTTTACACACCCTCACACCAACTGGCATGCCTCCCCATATCCTTCATCTGAAGCTGGGAGCTGTAGTTATGCTCCTCCAAAATATTATGCCATCAAAAGGTCTTTGCAACGGAGCAAGACTCATCGTTACCCAAATACATACAAATATTATTGAGTGCAAACTGATCGCTATCCAAAATTCTGAAACAATCTTCATTCCCAGAATCTCTCTCCTTCATTCCGACACCAATCTCCCTTTTAAATTTAAACGCACACAATTCCCACTCAGACTCACCTTCTCCATGACTATCAACAAGTCCCAAGGACAAACGTTTGCAAAGATTTGCGTTAATCCACAACAACCAGTCTTCAGCCATGGTCAGTTGTACGTGGCTTTTTCTAGGGTTAGATCTTTCAAGTCATTATCTGCCGTCTCCACCAAAACACCTATTCACAACTTTCAAGAAGTATTTATTTCTTCTTGATTTCTGAATTCACTGTTTTCTGTTCCTATTCTTACACCAACGTATGCTATGGCAGGTGTCGGATAGTGAGAAACACAAGTAAAACCAAACATGTCTATTTTATACATACAATGTTCACAAAATTTTCTTGTGCCTCTCAAATAAAATGTCGTCTATGCTTCTCAATCACTCTTCTGCATCTAACATGATATCTTCAATACTGGTATAATGTTTGCCATGGAGTAGCCTTTCAAATTGCAGATTGGTGAACAGATGATACTTATGCAGGGTTAAGTCTGTTGAATAGGTGAGGTGTGGCATCTCCTTGAATCTACTGTTTCACAGAGCACTCCTTTTAACTATTCAATGCAAGCAGGAGGTATTGTTGTGAAGATGAAGGAGATGGTCGACAGCATTCTTTGCTACGTCTCCTCGAATGATCGTCACAAATGCAACAGACAATAAGTGTAACATTGACTAGATGTGTGGGCCTTTTGAGAGATTTAATATTGACTACATCTTAAAGATCATAAAAATTAAGCACATGACCTTGCTAGCACTGGCCTTGACCCTGAATCTGCTTGAAGTTGAAGAGTCACAACACTTTTATTGTTTCAATTGTTGGGTTGTAGCAGTGTATCTAATTTTGAGGCTAGGCTTTGAAACATTTCTCAAACCAACTCAAAATTCTTGGAACACTGCAAATAGTGGCTCTTCATTTCAAAAGTCAATATTATTGGTACCCAATATGCACAGACAGAGCCAATTCTTAATGGATGATGATGCATGGGCTCGATTAACCCATAACTAATTCCTATAATGTCTTTCTCACATACTGTAAGTCTTCGATTGTTAGTTATGTTTTGCTCCAGAGAGGCAACATTTTCTTGTGTCAGTGTCAAAACCTCACAAGAGAGATACAGCCGATCTCTTAATTGTACCATATAAAGGAAACTAGCCTTAGTACATAATGACTAGGCGAGAATTCATCTTTAAAGATGCCATAGAAATATAAGGATTTTGGATTTTTTGGCATGCATGTTGACTGGGATCTAAAAAAAGAAAAATGATGCTAAACCCTTTAATATTATATGCTACTTTAATCTATATAAAGAATCATTTTAGAAAGATTCTGAACCCTTGTGCCTTTCTTCATTGAGCGGTGGTTGATTGTTGAGTTTTATGGAGTATTTTCTGTACCTACTTATGTACTTCCTATGTTTTCACTCAATTGGATTGTGCTTTGTTATTATATATTGTTTCTTAAATTAAAAAGGTAGGAATATGTGCTTTACAAATACACTTTTCATGTCCAGAAACAAAATGTTTTGATCACTCTTTTTTCATGAAATAACTTAGCAACTAACACGAAAGTCGCACCACATATTTTGGAAATATTATGTTTTGCTCGATGCAATGACCTTTCTCTACAGTATGCTTACATTGTTGCAACAAAAGGGCTTTAAAGTTTTTTAAGTTTTTTCTCCTTGCAGCTTCCACCCAACCAACTAATCTGCATCAGAAACTGTAATAAAGCACATGTGTACTTTGTGTAAAGACATGAATCTCAGTGGAGGCTGGCTCAATGCAATTCTAATGCCAAAAAAATAAAAATAAATAAAAGTTACATCAGTTTATAAAGGAAGTGACATCATCCTCTGGGAACACACTGCATCAAAAATGTCTATATACAGATCTCCTCCTATTGACCTAAACGTAGAAATTTTAACTCCAGAATGAAAAAGTTTATAACAAAATGATCAGAACCACCTGACTGAAGAGATTTAAATCTGCATATAATAAAGATAAACATTTTGACATTAACCTCACCAAGTGACTAGAGCTGGAATATATTAAGACATATGCTTAAAAATGTGACAAACAAAATGGGTAATAAATAAAAACATCAGTGATGCCATTTGAATTAAAGTACACCACCAACTTTGAATGAATATAGCTATGGAATTGTGTTAATAACAGAAAGCAGGAAGTCATATAAGGATCCTTTTATGATTTGAAATGGCGAAAGGATCCTACAGAGATAGTGCTGAGATCAATGCTCTTAAAATCCAAAGAACAATTTACATGAAAAGGGTAATACAGTGGCAAAGTACTTAGGGTCGTTACCTCACAACACAATGGTCACCTCATCCTGTTCTTGTCTATTGAGCCTACCATGCAGGGTTTGCACTTTCTCCCCAAGTATGTAGGATTTCCTAAGCAATAATGAGGCTGATGAATTATTTCAAAGGGGCGCCAGAGTAAATAAGTGAGGCTGAGTGAAATAGGATACAATACAAAGGCCTTCCATCAAAGACTGGTTTACATCCTTGCATGACGCTTTGCCCTAATAGGCTCTGGTTCCATAAGACACAGTAATGGAAATGAAAGGTTAAAAACATGAAAAAATGATTGAGCTTAGATAATCAAGGATGTCACTGCTGGAATTAACTGTTTAACAAATATATTTAATAGTTATTTAATCTTTTTTAAAATGTTATTTTTGGGAATTCAGCAATACTGAAATATGATGTTAAAAGAATTGACAAAATAATTTGGGCAGAAATATTCTAGCATGCACCAGATGCAATCATGATAGGCTCTACCTCACTACAACTATGCAATGGATAAAGTTGGTTCACAAGATGGCCTGTTTGTTTGGCAATATTTTTATTATACTAGGAAACACTTTGACCTTCAGTCATCAAAGAAAGGTGGTTCATGTGCTTCTTATAAAACATAGCACCCAAGCTCACTATGGCAAGGGTGCCATCATATATTTTATGCCCTAACAGTGAGTATGAGAAGTTCACAATGAAAATGATTAGTCAGGCAGTGCAATGTGCTTCACAGTCAGGACATGTTGCCAGTTTTCCTTTTCTGTCTCATATGGTTGTGCTGCCATTTGGCTTGAGAAGGACCTGAAGCCCATTTACATGGCAGAGGTAGCCAGTACCTCCAATTTTTAAGGTTGTGTATGCATTTCTTGTGTGACTGAAGTGTCTTGTTTATGCAATGAAAATGTTTAGTCAGTCTGTGTAATGTGCTTCACTGTCAGTAGATATTGCCACTGTTCTTTACCTCTCATCCAAGGGACACGGCCAGGTAACTGCTTGCTGTAAGAAACATCAGAACCCCAGTTATGTGGCTGAGGTAGCCTGTACCTCAAATTCGTGGGTCATTTTATGCATATCATGTCATAAGCTCTCAATTAAGACCAAAATCAAGGTTCAAAGCCCAATGAACAACCTTTAGCATTTTTTTATATATATATATATATATATATATCTATATATATATATATATATATATATATATATATATATATATATATACACAGTGGAACCTCGGTTCACGAACGTCTCGGTACACGTACAACTCGGTTTATGACCAAAAAGTTCGCCAAACTTTTGCCTCAGTTCACGACCACACACTCGGTATACGAACAAGTCAGGTTCCCTTTCGGTTTGTTCATGTTCAGTCTCTCCCTGTGCATTTCTCTTAGATATTAGGTAAGATTCATTGAAATTATGTATGTAAACACACTGTTTATATACAGTAAAACCTAAATATTATTTTAAAGATATCGAGCATCTCCGATATCACATATGTTACAGCCATTATGACAGACAGGCCACCAGCAATAAATACGTACAATGCAAGACAAATTGTATACAGTAAAATGTATGTACAGTGACAATAAACTATGTACATGTAGTAAGTACTGTACGTGGAAAATTAATTATGGTTACACACCAACAATGACACGACGACTTGTCCGATAACGATGAGTTTAATTTTACTGCACAACAAAGGAGAGCGTTACAGCTCTTCTAAAGGAGCCTCTTCAGGCGATTGTGTAGCACCGCCATCAGCGAGCAAGAGAGAGAGTGAGAGAGCGCCACACACACACACGCACACACACACAAACACACAGAGGCAGCGCGAGAGACAGAGGCACACACACAGGCAGCGTGAGACAGAGAGCCATGCACACACACAGGAGCACGCGCGAGAGAGGTGCGCGCACACACACAGGAGCGCTCTACAGAGACACACTGTGAGCTGCGAAGCTGATCACACCCCCAGAGAATACAGATGCCCCTGGGAAAACCCCTAAGAAACATGGACAGACTACCTTCACATTCCTCCTTTCCCTTCTGGCCAGCTCTGTCGCGTAAAATGCCTCTAGCGCGGTGCTCCGCCTTCTTAAAAAGCCTGCACGGGCTTCTTTCAGTTTGTTAAACTGGTTGCTTGCTACTACTCCTTTCTCTCTCAGACAATCTCTGCTCCTGGCAGAGCTGTCATCTCTGACTTGCCATGGAGCACGTTTAAACTTTTGAAAAGAGACAAATGTTTGTTTGCAGTGCTTTGAATAAAGTTCCTTTTTTCCTACAACCTCCTGTGTCTCTGTGCAAATCTGTGACCCAAGCGTGACAACACACACAGGCACTCCAGGCTTGCAAAAGAGAGACGCACGCACACACACACAGGCGGGGGAGAGAGAGGCATGCACACACACAGGAGCGCACTAGAGAGGCACACAAAGGCGCTACAGGCTCGCAAAAAAGAGATGCACACACACACACAGAGGCGGGGGAGAGAGCGAGCGAGGGACGCATAAGGTAGAGAAGGCTTGTTTTTGTTTTCAGTTCTGTTTACAGCGATCGGTTCGTAGCCTGCATTGTTGCAATGTTACTTTTCTTGGTGGTTTATTAAATTACGGATTTTTCAAATGTTCATTTTTTCCCCTGTGCTTAAAACTCATTAAAAAAAAGTGTTTTTAGGGAGCAGTTCCTAGCACTATAGCGCAAACTATTGCAGTGTTAGTTTTCTCTGTTGTTCAAGGTTTTCTCAGTGTTATTCAATGTTTTTACATTTAGTTTACCATTACGCTGTGCATTCTATGGTATAATTAACTATATTTGTGGTTAAAAACTAAAAAAAAATATATATTTACATACAGGTCGTACGGTTTGGAACGGATTAATTGTATTTACATGCAATCCTATGGGAGAAATTGCTTCGGTTCACAACCAACTCGGTTTACGACCAGAGTTTTGGAACGAATTATAGTCGTGAACCGAGGTTCCACTGTATATATATATATATATATATATATATATATATATATATATATATATATATATATACAGTAATCCCTCCTCCATCATGGAGGTTGCGTTCCAGAACCCCCGGCGAAAGGTGAAAATCCGCGAAGTAGAAACCATATGTTTATATGGTTATTTTTATATTGTCATGCTTGGGTCACAGATTTGCACAGAAACACAGGAAGTTGTAGAGAGACAGGAACTTTATTCAAACACTGCAAACAAACATTTGTCTCTTTTTCAAAAGTTTAAACTGTGCTCCATGACAAGACAGAGATGACAGTTCCGTCTCACAATTAAAAGAATGCAAACATATCTTCCTCTTCAAAGGAGTGCGAGTCAGGAGCAGATGATGTCAGAGAGATAGAGAAAAAGCAAACAAATCAATAGGGCTGTTTGGCTTTTAAGTATGCGAAGCACCGTGGCACAAAGCTGTTGAAGGCAGCAGCTCACACCCCCTCAGTCAGGAGCAGGGAGAGAGAGAGAGAGAGAGAGAGACAGATAAAAAACAAACAAGCAAAAATCAATACGTGCCCTTCGTGCTTTTAAGTATGCGAAGCACCGTGCAGCATGTCGCTTCACGAATCAGCTGCACAGAAGGGAGCAACGTGAAGATAATCTTTTCAGCATTTTTAGACGAGTGTCCGTATCGTCTAGGTGTGCGAACAGCCCCCCTGCTCAATCCCCCTACGTCAGAATCAGAGAATGTCAGAGTAAGAGAGAGAGAGAGAAAAGTAAGTTGGGTAGCTTCTCAGCCATCTGCCAATAGCGTCCCTTGTACGAAATCAACTGTGCAAACCAACTGAGGAAGCATGTGCCAGAAATTAAAAGACCCATTGTCCGCAGAAATCCGCGAACCAGCAAAAAATCCGCGATATATATTTAAAAATGCTTTCATAGAAAATCCGCGATAGAGTGAAACCGCGAAAGGCGAAGCGCGATATAGCGAGGGATTACTGTATGTATGTATATATATATATATATATATATATATAGTGGTGCCCGGCGGGCATGACGCCCAGGAGGACCGGAGGAGGGCTTGTGGATCCTCTGGAACACGAGGGGGCGTCCTCCCTGGTTGCTGTGGGGACCACAGGTACAGAGCTTGGAAGCTCATCCCTGTAAGGGCCCATGGTCACCGCCAGGGGGGCGCCCCAATGCCTTGGGAGTGTTGGACCTCAGTACTTCCGCCACACTGGGAAGTACTGGGGGGAAGAGACTTGGAGACACCCGGGGGACTTCTGGTTTCACCGCTGGAGCTTCCGCCACACAGGGGTGTGGCTACGAGCCCCAGGATGCAGCTGGAGCCCTTCCGGGGTGAATAAAAGGGGCCGCCTCCCTCCAGTCGGGGGCAAGAGTCAGGTGGAAGAAGGACAAAGCTTGGTGGAGAGGAGTGGATGCGGTCCAGAGACATTTAAGGCATTGTGTTGTGGCCAGGACTTAAAGGGGTGATTGGTGCTTCGGCACTGGGTATGTGCACTTCTGCTGTAAATATGAAGATTAATAAACGTGTGTGTGGTGAAACCATCGTGTCTACCTGTCTGTGTCCGGGCTGTTCCCCACAATATACACACACAAATATACACACACAAATATATATATATATATATATATATATTTATTATAATAAAAAAATCTTGGGACGAAACGAGACAAATCCTGCAATGAGACATGACTTTTTGGAAGGAAGTCCCGCGAGACTGAGACTTTTACCATGAGATTCTTTCAAGTCACACCCTATTTACAAATATTTTCAAACAAGACCATGGTCATCAGGTGCATTCCGGCACTTAACCTAGACAGACACCAATCCATTAAAGGGCTTACTAATGAACACACACACACACACACACACACACACACACACACACACACACTTACGAAGATCCAGTTTAGAATCACCCATTTGTCTAAATAGTAGCGAGAAACGATGAAGTCAAACAAATTAACGTGAAAATTGTCGATTGGTTACATGGCAATTTGGTTAAATGCGTATCACTAGACTATACTGAAGCAGTTGGTGGTGATCGTGCAGAAGATGAAAACATCAACTTTGAATATCCCATAGAATATCTACAAGCGTTAACACCATCCAGTCTTCCACCGGCCGAATTACTGTTGAAAGAAGGATGTATCGTAACGTTACTGCATAATTTATGTATAAGTGATGGACTATTCAATGGAACAAGATTAGCTGTATTAAAAATTAGTTGAACAATTCTAACATACAGACGACAAGAAAGGTAATGTAGTACATATTCCGCGGATAACATTAGACACCAAAGAAGATCTTGATATGCCATTCGTATTAAAACATTTAGTTTCCCGTGAGAATAGCTTTTGCTATGACAATTAACAAATTACAAGGAGAAACATTCAAAAAAGTCAGTTTATTTATTAGAGAGTAAGAAACTATATTTACTCACGGGAAGTTATACATTGCGTTGTCACGATGTAAATCCAAACACGGAATCAAAATTCAATGCGATCTTAAAGAAAAATTAATTCCAAATATTGTTTTAGCTGAAGTTTTAAAGTAAGTGAAGCAAGCAGGGGGCAGTGTATATATATATATATATATATATATATATATAATATATATATATATATATTGTGAGGGATGGCTGGCCATTTACCCCGGCCAATACCCCCAGGCCGCTAGATAGAGCCCTCCCTGTAGCATGGAAGTGCCCCGAAGACCAGCAGGGAATTATGGACAATGGAGTTTTTATTCCCAACCCTGCTGAACACCGTGGGGCCCACCAGAGGACGCTGCAGAGAGGCTCATGGACTCTTACGTGCCCTATAACCCGGAAGTGCGTCATGATCACATGACAAGAAGAAACGACGTGCTTCCGGGTTTAGGAAAAGGACTTTTACCCTGACTCGGAAGTCATAAGGACTTGTGGATTGTTGGACAGGAACACCTCCGGGTCAGGGGGTATAAAAGGATGATGGGAAATCCCAGACGTTGAGCTGAGTTGGGAGGCAGGGTGGCTAAGCGTCTGGGAGTGAGGAGGATTATTGATTTATTGATTGAGTATTGTTTATTTGAAGATTGTGGAGAAGAGGGTGCTTTGTGCACTTTTTATTATAATAAATTCAATATTTGGACTTTTATCTGGTGTCTGACGTCTGGTCTGAGGGTTCAAGGGGTCACGGAGACCTTAAACTGTCACAATATATATTTATATATATATATATATATATATATATATATATATATATATATATATATATATATATATATATATATACACACATATATAATGTGCCAGATGGCTGGGGAAGCTACCCAGCCGGGAGGCCTGGACGGTCCACGAGAAGGACGATACCTCCCCTGGGCCACGTGAGGGCAGCCACCCGGGTCTGCTTGGGGGCCACTGGAATGGAGCTGGGAAGCTCATCCCTATGGGAGGACGTGGCCACTGCCAGGGGGCGCCCGGATGATTATGGAACCCTGGATAGCAGCACTTCCACCACACCAGGAAGTGCTGCCGGAAGAAATTTCAGGGGCACCCGGAGTGCTTCCGGGTGCTCTCCTGACACATTCGCCACACCAGGAAGTGTCATCAGACGGAGCACCTGGAGCTCATCTGGGTCCAGTAGCGTAGCGTGGGTGTCAGCCACCCGGGGCGGAGGAAAATTCCGCCACCCCCTTATTTAGGTATGGTTCAAATTTTTACAAGATATTATTATTATTTATTGTGAAATTTTGCCGCCCCCTAAAAGTGCCGCCCGGGGCGGGTCGCCCCTGCCGCCCCCACTACGCTACGCCACTGTCCGGGTCATTATAAAAAGGGCCGCCTCCCTCCAGTAGACGAGCCGGAGTTGGGAGGAAGAAGACGGAGCTTGTGAGGAGGGGAGTGGAGGTCCAGGAAAGAGAAAGAAAGAAACAAGAGTGTTGGAACAAGCCATTGTGGTGCTGTGAAGAAAATAAAGGAGTGTGCTTTTGGACATTCTGGTGTCTGTCTATCTGTGTCCGGGGCTGGCTTTCCACAATATATATATATATATTACATTACAATTTAAAGCTTCAGGAAGCTATACTCTTTGGAATGACCAAAGCTCCTAGTAGAAGGGATACACTAAAGATTAACTTCAACAGTAGGATGTATTTATATTTAAATAGTAAAACAATTTATACTGTATATTTCAGATCTATTCTTGTATTTTGGATGGGACAGAGGAATAAAATCTGAAGGTTTTTTGTAAGTGGACAGAGAGCACTTCAAAAGGAGGAAATGCCCCTCCTAGAAGCAAATACATAGGTGGTCTGTTTTTCTTGAAAAGAACTGATTTAGATACATATTAGAATCAGATGTGTTTTCAACAAAGGGGCAGCACAGAAAACAGAAAGAACCAATGCTATTTATAAAGGACCACAGGAAATTCTGATATAATTTATTTGGAAAAGAATGTTATGTTTCCCTTCACTGACATCTTATTTTCAGTTCAAGGACACTCGCAGGTTCAGGGCAACATGCTGATCTTTCAGGTCATTTTTATTTTTGCTGTGAATTCTGCAATGCATTATAATGTGTTAGCATCAATTTTATTTTATAACCTTGTAACTAAACTTCAGAAATTATCATTCTTAACATCACTTTGCCTGTATATGCAAGATTAAATACTAATTACTTGCTAAAAGTTACCTACTCTTTGTTCTCCTTAAAAATGCCAAAGAAAGAAATGGTTCAACCTACTTCTGAATAACAGGACAGTTTAAACATCAGGACAAGTCAGGTTGGGATCATGCACTGGTACAGTGCGTGGCTGCACCCACCACACAAGGAAACAGCTCCAGATCCCAATTGACAACCCCCCAGGCAGACATATGGTCCAGTCCCACACTCCGGAAATGACCATTTATCTGCCATAGCCAGGTGTTACTTGGGTGTTCCTTTGGTCTGGTCCCACTACACATGTCCTCAACAATGAGGATCCTGTGAGTCAGATCACCTTCGCAGAATCGTGCCACATGGCCATAGTGGTGTAACTGACTGTCCCTTACAATGCAGGTAATGTGCCTCATTCAAGATTCCATGAGCAACCACTTGTTCAACACAAAGTCAAAACAGTGATACTCAAGGATTCTCTGAGAGACACAGCACCAAAGGAGTCCAGTCTTTGTCTCAGGTCACTGGAAAGCGTCCATGTCTTGCAACCATATAGCAAGACAGGAAGCACCAGGACTCTAAAGACTTGGACTTTTGTCCTTTTGCGAAGATATTGGGAGTGCCACACACCCCTTTCCAGCGATCTCATGACCCCCATGCTCTCCCAATTCGTCTACTGACTTCATAGGAAGAGTCACCAGAGATATGAATGTCACTGCCGAGAAAAGTAAACCTCTCAACAAAGTCAACACTCTCTTTACAGACAGACACACTGCTGATGGCTGTGCCTAAGAGCTCATTAAAGGCCTGGATCTTGCAAACCCAGGCACTCAGACTCCTTGCTCAGTCTCTTGACAGCCTTGACCTGAGCCTCTGTTGACTCAGCGAAGATCAAAATCAGTGAATCTTTCTTCACCAACAGATCCCCCACAGCTGCTGGAGCCCACGACCTTGCCCAACACCCAGTGCATGCAAGTACTGAATAGAGTAGGAGCAACAACACACTCCCAATGAACCCCAGAATCAACTGGGAAAAACGCAGACCATCTATGATATCCAGCAACTTTGCGGGGATACCCTGAAGTCTCAGGATGTCCCACAGGGCACCTTGATCAACTGAGTTGAACACTTTACAAAAACTGACAAAGGCTGCAATGAAACTCTGCCAATATTTGTGTTTGCTCTCCATAAGAATCCTCAGTGGAAGGATGTGGTCAATGGTAGATTTCTTAGGTGTAAAACCAGACTGCTCCGGTAGCTGGTAGGTGAGCAAGTGATCATGGGTCCGTCACTGAGATCAGTGTTATCCCACTGAAGTTCAAACATCACTACAGATAAATATAACCTGAAACTGCTTATAATCCAGGTGGTATTTTTACACAGAAAATAGACAAGAGTTTTACAATAGACATTAACTCAGCATCACAAGGAAATTTGGGAAAGGAAGGAATTTTTGATTTAATGATTGATTTTAGCTACTTCATTCATCTATGTACAGCAGACAAAATGCTATATTTTCAAGCTGTTCATGGTTCTCTTTTTCAATTCATTAATATGATCTAAGAGTTACATTTAGAATATATTTTAAACTTCTTTCTTATAATTTGCAATAAATGGTTAGGTTCCCCTTTACTATGCTGAACATTCATCCCCTATACATTTTCTATATTAATTTTATCCACAAGCACAGAGAATTAGAGCCTACACTGGCAGCAGTTAGCAGAAGGCAGTACCTGCATCTGATATTATTACATTAAAAAATTTAGAGTTATCAATCCATTAAGCAGAATGTCATTGAACAGTGGAAAGAAACTCTTTCAGACAAAAAGTTTAAATATGTACATTTTAAAGATAATAAACTCTAGTTAAAGTCGTAAAGAAATGCATGCATTTGTGTCAATGCATACACACATTTAAAAGGATGCAGGATACCTGCAGTTGAAAAAATAAAAATAAAAAACAGGCACTTTTTACTACAGGAAATACTTCACCAGAACATGATGGGAATGTGACATTGATATCAGCATTTAATGCAATCATAGCATGCCCTGATTGTGCTTCTATTTTATAGTTATTTAGTACTGTTATAGTGTACAAAACTGTCACTAAGTCATTACTATTCAATTCTATTTCAGTTTATTATTTACCTTATTGCAAAGCCCAACATGTCCAAGAACCAAACATGTGTTAAATTTGTATGCAGATGTAAGCATTCTCCTCAGATGTTCTTAAATGTGCCTTTGGATGGATGCAGGTTGTAATAATAGCCATTCACTTAATAAGATGCAGATATAATACAGGTTTGGTGAACCTGTTTAATTAGAGTTTCTGTTTCCATTTCTAAGTGAGAACTCTCGATGAACTGACAGTTTGGTGTTTGCTCTTCTATAATATTTGATGAACCTGCGATCTACTGAACCGTGTTAGCTTAAAGAACTCTAACATTTTCTGCTTCTTTAACATTTCTCTTATTCTCATGGTCTAACAAAGAACAACAGTAAAATTCTTTACTAATTAACTTGCTACAGAATCAATACATTTCACAACACTATTCTACAGTTTCAATCCTCTTTTACTTTTACAGCCTACAAAAACAGAAAAAACAATAACTCCCAATTTAAAAACTGCAGAGAGAGAAGTCCTGCTCAGATTAAAAAAATCTGAAATCATATAAATACATTTATCCCAGAGTAGGACAGTGATCCCATATACTAAACAATGGATGTGTATTTTTAAAAAAATAACTGCACAATGGAAGCCAAAAAATATTGCCCCATTAAGTTAAGGAGTTGACTGGGCCAATCAAAGAAATCAGAAGAGATTCAGTAACACATAGCAAGAACTGTTGTATTAGTGAAAAGACAACATGGGCTTAGATGGGGCAATCTTGTTTCACTAATATACTACAAAAAACTAGCAATGGTACCTTATAAGCAGCTAAAAGAAGTGGAAATTCAAGGCACACTAGGGTGGTCCACAAACAAATACAAAGAGGGGATGTTTGTAAAATAATTTCTCCACAAGGCCTATTTTTATACATTGGGGATAGCTTGCTTACCTGTGAAATTTCGGTCTGATTGTGACATATTTAAAGGTTGCTCTATTCTGAACATTTTATTGAGACAGCAGAACAAAGCACTTGCAATTCAAGCTCCTCTCAATGACATTACATTTTTATCAGTTCTTCAGATTTACCAAGGCTGTTGCTGGTAATACATGTGCAGTACTTTCAAGGAACCTCTGGTTTTTGTCTTCACATACTGTATGTGTTTGTTATATATACATATGATAACTAGTGTTGATCAGCAAAATTTTGTAAAGCGTTATTCGCAGCGAATTTGCTGCATTCGCTCTTGTTCATCAAATTATTTACTGATAATTCGGCCAGTTTAAGATAACTTTTTTTTCTGCATCCCATAATGCTTTGCAAGGCCAACACAGAGCTGTAACGGTCAACATTGGATGGGACCGTCCCCAGGTATATAATGCTGATCATCTGCATTACAGACTGGTTATGAAGCTTGTGCATCACTCACTACGTATTTTCTTCTTAGATTTCACAGAAGCACAGTTGCACAGTGGTTGGCACTATAAAGAGCACACGATCACGCTCATTGATAGTATCGCTAGTCTACTGGCTGACACAGTGCAGATTTGAACACTGGGAGAAACTCGAAGTTAGCAGAGAAAACTCATGCAGATATAAACAGAACATGTAGACTTCAAGGGAACCAAAGGAGTTAAGGCAGCTGGTGAACTATTACAGAATCAGTATTCATACCAGTTTTACTACATTTTCCTTAAAAACAAATGCTATAAAACGTATAGCCATAAAGGCACATTAATACTGTGTATAGTAGGTGAACTCAATTTAAGGAACTTAACAGATAAGTAAATAATGCAGGTTCTCAGATTTCATTTTTATGAAACATATACAGCAGAAACAACAAGTTATCTGCTTGTCACTAAATGTGTAGGTCGATCTTCAAATTATATGTCAATAGGCACATGCCCTATGCATGTGTAATTAGCCACGTGGAAAATGAAAACAAACCTTGAAATAGCCTGATGTCACGCCTCCCCTCCAAACACAGGAGGCTCTATGAAATAATAATATTAATAAAAGATTTATTATTTACAAAACATTGTTATCTTTTTGTTAGAAGAAAAAGTGCAGAACATTAGTACAGACAGTTTGGAGAGCCTTCAGTGCAACTTCAAAAAACAGAATGAGCCAACGGCCTCAATCATGACACGCTACTTTGAATTTTTTGCCTTTACTCTTTTAGGGCTGATTTTTTTTCCCCTTTTCTCCCAGGGTTGAATATTTTTCCAACAACACTCAGTTTTCTGAAATAGTTTCTCACATAAATCAGCATAAAATGTCTGTTGCTGCGTGCACTGCCCTGTGCACTACCACAGTAGCGGCAGTGTGGGTGGGCAGGGGCAGCGAGCTGCTGCCAGGCTGTTTTCTGAAAACAATAGTTTCTTACATAAATAAACATAAAATGACCTCCATATTTTTTCTGACTGTTGACTACGATTTCCACTTTGTTTCGATGAAATGTAAGTTTGCATGTCTCTGACTGTGTTCTTTCTTCTTTGATCTCATGGAGGCACAGTGGTGGGCACTGCTGCCACACAGATCAGGTTGCCTTTTTGGTCACAATAATCATTCCAGTATAGTTGGCAGACATTTCCCTAGCCCTCAGGGACACTTTAAAGATGATTGCACCACTATACTCCAGTCAAATCTAGTTCAGTTAGTTCGTCCCCACTGACTTCAATGTATTATACTTAGTTTGGCAATATTCGTTCATCACTAATAATAACGAGTAAAAGTACCCTTGTGGAGAACTTGAACTGTTAGTTTCTTTTTTTAACCGCCCTAAGGCACACCCTCACAAAAATGAAATATATTGCTATATACCCGAAAAATATATGAATATATCATCATATGTAAAAGGCAGTATTGGTGGACTCACTCATTCACTCATTTATTAAGAAAACCACCATTTCCCATTCAAGTTAAAAAATTTGGCAGGATTGTACATCTAGGACAGTATGTATCCTCAAAGAAGGGACATTTTGATATATAATAATATTTAGTAAAAACAATCCCATAATTGAAAAAAATAAATATTCCAAAATCTAAAAAATGCTTTGACTGATTTGATTGATATGTGGTGACATTATAGAAAAAAGAAAATTAGCTGACATGTGGTTCTTTATTTGTTAATAATAATATTGCTTTGCTAACATGATCCATCCTTTATTCAGCATAGCACTGAGATGACGTCCAGACAGAAATAGTTCCAGCTGGCTGTATGGGGCTTACTGGTTTATGGAAATGAAAGCCATCAGTAGAAGCAATGGTGGACTACATGAAGCATGGCACTGACAGCGCGAACAGACAATTGAAGAAGGGGAGGTCTCCTGGACCGGAAAAAGAGACGGGATAATGTGTAGTGTGAAAAGTGAGCTATGAATTGGAAGGAGGAAAGTTTGAGAAGCTTAAGGAAAACATGGTTAATGGGGGTGCCAGGCACAAGAAACAATAGAAAAGTTAATGGCAAAGTGGCCCTGAAGAAAAAGAGAAACTACAAAAAATACATTTTCAAGGTGCAGACACTTTTTCAAGGGTCTTTGAGTAGAGGAACCCTCAGTCACTGTAATGATAGAAAAATGTCCTTGACTAATGCATTAAATGATTACCAATTTATTTTTAATTCTTTAAAGTAGTGGTTCTCAACCATTATTCCTCTAAAGGTCTCCAAGTGTACAATGAGAATACAGTAATCCCTCCTCCATCGCGGGGGTTGCGTTCCAGAGCCACCCGCGAAATAGGAAAATCCGCGAAGTAGAAACCATATGTTTATATGGTTATTTTTAGAATGTCATGCTTGGGTCACAGATTTGCGCAGAAACACAGGAGGTTGTAGAGAGACAGGAACGTTATTCAAACACTGCAAACAAACATTTGTCTCTTTTTCAAAAGTTTAAACTGTGCTCCATGACAAGACAGAGATGACAGTTCTGTCTCACAATTAAAAGAATGCAAACATATCTTCCTTTTCAAAGGAGTGCAAAGCAAGCAGTCAAAAAAAAAAAATCAATAGGGCTTTTTGGCTTTTAAGTATGCGAAGCACCGCCGGTACAAAGCTGTTGAAGGCGGCAGCTCACACCCCCTCTGTCAGGAGCAGGAAGAGACAGAGAGAGAGCCACAGAAAAACAAAGTCAAAAATCAATACGTGCCCTTTGAGCTTTTAAGTATGCGAAGCACTGTGCAGCACGTCCTTCAGGAAGCAGCTGCACACAGCCCCCCTGCTCACACCCCCCTACGTCAGCGCAAGAGAGAGAGAGAGAGAGAGAAAGTAAGTTGGGTAGTTTCTCAGCCATCTGCCAATAGCGTCCCTTGTATGAAATCAACTGGGCAAACCAACTGAGGAAGCATGTGCCAGAAATTAAAAGACCCATTGTCCGCAGAAACCCGCGAAGCAGCGAAAAATCCGCGATATATATTTAAATATGCTTACATATAAAATCCGCGATGGAGTGAAGCCACGAAAGGCGAAGCGCGATATAGCGAGGGATCACTGTATATGAAGGCCCCATTACATAGGCTATTATATTTAGCCTCTTGTACTTTTCTGCAGTCTTAACAAAGGTGCTTGTTTGTGAACTTACATTAATTAACAAAATCATATTTGCTGCTAGTATTAATGTACTGCTTGCGTAAGCATAATACAAAATAAACAGGCCGTTTTCAAAAACATAGTTATTGTCTGAATTTCCTAATCATATCATAAAAGGAGTATGCATTTTTTGAGTTAAATAATAACCAGTACAGTAATTACCAAAAAACAGAATTTGTTACTACGGATATGTTTGATAACTCATTACTCACTTGGCAAATATGATTAAGTACTACTGAAAATAAAAAATCAAAATAATTTAAAAAACACAGATTTAATAGCTGCTGACATTTTTGGATCACTCAATTACAGCTACATTGTTACCCGAGGGTGATCCAGCTTGTAGGATCCTCATTCTTGGGGACCCAAGTGGCTGGACCAGGCCAAGGGGTCACCCACATAACACCTGGCTGCGGCAGATAGAGGGTCATTTCCGGAGGGTGGGACTGGACCACATGTCTGCCTGGGGGGTTGCCAACCAGGATCCGGAGCTGTTTCCTTGTGTGGTGGGTGCGGCAATGCACTGTACTGCTGCATGCTCCTCAACTTGACTTTACTTGTTACCCTCTAGACTAATTACTGGAATGTTTCAATCAGTGATAGCCACATTTAAAATGAGTATAAATTCAAATGCATTTTCTTTCCACATGCAACAATCAAGTCAACATTATATTGCAGCAGTCAGTTAAGTCACAGAAGAGAGGCCCTGACACCAGCGCAGCTTTAAAAAGTGAGCAGAGTGGCAGCAGTGAAGTGTTTAAAATCAATCTACTATCTCCTACATAAGACTGTCACATATTAGGCATGATGCTAAAACACAAAAATCCTTTACTGAAGTGTGGTATGTCACCTTCTTTTTACTTTCTATTGTTGGGTCATTGTGAGCAGCACCTACTAACCCATTCCAACTATAGGGTAGTAGATGCGGTGTAGTGCACTGTGCTGTGTCAGTAAATGTGAGCAACTTCTAAACCCCCGAATTGCTGTGCATATGCAGGCAATCCAAGCAATCCAATCCATCACTGAAGATGCATTTTAATGCATATGTAAATGTAATCCAGCTATACAATATATACTTCAATTTAAAGGGGGACTTTGAGAAAACTAACAGATGTTAGTAAGTAAAATAAAAGTACCAACTTCAAATTCCATGCCAATTATTAAAATAAAAACACTCTCTTTAATGATTCCAATTCAGGAAACACATACTCTTGCTAGGGGAAGGTCTCTGTGATTTAGTGTGTCAGGAATGAGAGTGTTCCCCAGACACCATGTAGCACTGCTAAAAAATGTGCTCTGAGATTAAGCAAAGACAGAATAATGATGGCTCTGGCAGTTAATTCACTATTAGTTACTTTAGTGTACTAGACTATGAGGTGGGCTTTGGGGCAGAGATTTGCTACAAGTAAAAAATATCCAGCCTTTTCACAGCTATCTGGGTATAGAGAGACAGGTATGTGGGAAAGGATTAGGATTGATGGTATTCTGCTGATTTTAAGATTGAAGTTATCATACAACAATTCAACATAGGGGTAATTGGGCAGTACATTTTTCATATTTGTCTTTCAGAACACTTTTCAAATAAATTTTAAAGTGACTGTTTCAACTTGAAAATTTACAGTTTCACTGCTTATGTCATACGGAGGCAGAAAACGTGATGCTTTTTAAATGGTTGGAGAACTTTTCTTTTCTAAACAATACATATGGCCAAAAGCTGAAGTATACCGATAAAAATATATAAAAACAAAAGCAAAATACTTGTGAGATAAATTCAATAGTGATAAGTTTATTATTCTTGACTTTGGATTCAGTTGTTTTAAGGAATAATACTCCTATAGAGTTATTAGTTGATGTAACATACACATTTTTGAGATTTTGGATGAAATGAGAAAATGTGGAAAAAAAGACAGACATGAGAAAGTACAAACTTACAGTCTGGTACTGAATCAGGATTTGAATGTTGGACTCCGAGCTGATGATGGCATTAGCCATTATACAACTGTACTACTCAACATTTAATATTATTATATCCATGTTGTATGCAACATTTTTTTTAACTATGGGTCCACACATGGCTGTGTAGTAAAATTTGGCAACACAGAGACCTTTTGTTTCTATGGTACGGAAATATAACTAATATTTTCATAATACCAACCTGTGATACAGTCAAACTGAGATGGCTAACAAGCAAAGAGACATATAAGAAAGGGGTGATTGAGAGGGAGGAAGGAATAATAATAATAATAATAATAATAATTCTTTGCATTTATATAGCGCTTTTCTTATTACTCAAAGCGCTCAGCAATTGCAGGTTAACGGCCTTGCTCAAGGGCCCAACAGAGCAGAGTCCCTACTGGCATTTACGGGAATGACAAATATGCTTGTGTGGTGAAGGGACTGTGGTGCTATGTTGAAATATCAAGGTACAAGAATGTGACGATTTTTGGGGTGGGTCAGTATAGTGGGTTAGATATGTGGCAGTGTTTTATTCTAAAAGCAGTTTCAGTAGTCATACTGTATACAACTAATTGGTGCCTCATTGCATGTGCGCTATTATGGCACATATTGACTCCAAATCTGTAACATATGTGTAAATAAGATAGTATTAACTTTAATGTGACTCTGAGAGAACACATTCCATCTCTTAACACCATTTAAAAGTGTTTCAATTATATTTAATCTACTGATAGTGTAAAGGATGTGTTTATTGAACCATTGAGAACTGTAAGAACACTAGGAAATTGATGCAGTACTTTTAGGGGACCTCTGTTTTTTGTCTTAACATACTGTATGTGTTTGTTATATATATGATAACTAGTGCTGATCAGCGAAATTTGCCAAAGCATTATTCGCAGCGAATTTGCTACATTCACCCGTGTTCATCGAATTATTTACTGATAATTCGGCTGGTTTAAGAGAACTTTTTTTTTCCAGCATAATGCTTTGCAAGGCCAGCACGACATCCCCCGGAGCTGCAGCGGCCAACATTGGATGGGACCACCCCTGGGGTATATAATGTACAGCCAAAAAACCTGCATAAAGATATCTTGATGAGAGCTGTATTTTTCTGGCAAATCTTGATCATTCATAATTATATAATATATAATAATAATAAATCTTTCATTGTAATTATTATTCTTTCACAGGGTATCATATGTTTTCTCACTCTTGGAAGGCCCATAAAGATAGTTTTCATCAGCACTGTTCCATGTGGCTAATTTTTATGTATTCAGCCTGCACTACCTTCTTTAGTCCAGTGTTTCTCAACCTTTATGGTCATGCCACCCAGTTTTAATTTTTTAAATTCATTGATTACCTACTAGCAGTTATTGCCAGCTGGCCCACTTGGTGAAATGAGTGTGATCGGGGGACCACCTTAGTGAAACAAGCTTATTTAGAAACAGGGAAAAATACTGCTGATACTACTGATTGCTTAGCCGACCCATTGCGACCCACATGCGAACCAATGACGGCAGCCCTCAACCCAATGGCGGTGTGACCCAGTGGTTGAGAAACACAGCCTTACACAGACCAGATGTGTGTATTCCAGGATTTAAAGATCGGTTTGCAGTATTCCATACCTATATAAAGTACAGTATTCCTACCAGTGACTCACACTATGTCATCAACATAATACATTCTATTTGTCATATGGTCCCAAATGGAACTGTAAATTGTCGTATGACTGAATACTTTTCTTTTAGACCAAAGGACATTTCCCTGACAGTGACCTTAATTACTGTAAGTGTCAGTGAATTAAAAGAGAGGATGGATGAGAACTACTTGTCCATAAATACGAAAACAGACATGCTACTTACTGGGGAGAAATGATGCCGACTGCAACAATATTCTGTCACTTTTTAACTCAGTTGGGCTAACTGTTAGTTTTGCTATGTCAGCACACAGCCTAGGAATTAACTTTGACACTAGTATCTATCTTACTAAACCACAGTTAACATATGCATGGCGGACGCACCGAGGCGCATGCACACTGTGGCCTTGGCGCCCGCCCCAGAGTCCAGAGTCAAACGCAGTGGCTTTCCAAAATGTGGCGGCTTCCCAGAGTCAGTAGGTGGCGTTCAAACAACACAACCTGTAAGCGCCCAAACAACACCACCTGTAAACTAGACTTGCTCTAATCCACTGTGCCAGTAATGTAGATCACATAACGGTCATTCAGTTTGGCGCCCGCCCCAGAGTCCATAGTCAAACGCAGCGGCTTCCCAAAACGCGGCGGCGCCCACCCCAGAGTCAAACGCAGCGACTTCCCAGAGTCAGTAGATGGCGCCCAAATAACACAACGTACTGCGCCGTGGTGCCCGCCCCACAGTCAAACGCAGCGGCTTCCCAAAACGCAGCGGTTTCCCAGAGTCAGTAGGTGGCTTCCCAAACAACACAACCTGTGAGCTACACTTGCTCTAATCCACTGTGCCAGTAATATAGATCACATAACGGTCACAGACTCTAACCCAGCGGCTTCCCAGACTCAGTGGCTGGCACACGAACACCACAACCTGTAAACTAAACTTGCTGTGCTCCACTCTGCCAGCAGTCGGTGTCAGCAAAGGCAACGGAATCACGTCTCCACAAAACGAAACCGCTTTAGTACAGATATGCTTATGTAATTAAATGACATTTCCCCAGACGCACCCACCCTCCATGATATGTCATCCATCCAGATATCAGACAGAACAGACACTGATTGCCATTCTTGGATTTCTGATTCACTAGCGAATTGCGGGCTTACTTGTATCTTCTAAAACGCACATTTGCAAAACTGTCTAAATCCTGTGTTGTACATCTTAAAATATAGAAACAATAAGACAATAAGTTTTTAAATATATAGGATAATGAAAATTAAACTCATGCATTTATTTCTGGTAGGATTGAGCAGTATAAAGAATTATTTATAGGCTGTTCAATCTGTTCTATTATGCAGCTTTCAGTTACTGTAACTTCAAAATCTTGCTGCAAGAATAATTAGAAGAAATAAAAATTATGATTACAGAACTCCAGTTCTTAAGTTTTTACACTGGATCCCAGTTAAGCTTAGAGCTGATATGAAAATCCTCCTTCTTACAAGAAAAGTAAAAGTAAGCAAACAGGCTTTTTGTCAAGTCATGGTGACCAGAAGGCCAGAAGATATTGTAGCACTGTATTGTTGTGGTGTTCGCTGGTACCAAGTTCCAATGGATTCTCATTTATTACATCACTCTTTTAGGAAGCTTGCTGCCTTTATAAGGATCACTCGTTCTGGCCACACTGTTTTTATAGGTTCCCCAAGCAGCTGGCACTGAAGCTGTTCATTAGCTTGATGGTTGGTGGCTCACCCTAGGCTGATGCATCTGGTCAGCACTGTTACAATACTTAAAGAGAATGTGCAACCTAAGTGTTTAAATCTTATTAAGAAAGCTTTCTTTGAGTCACGTCTTAATAGATCTGTTATAAATTGTCTTTTTGTTACCAGGAAATGAATAGTTTTCCCTCTGCTACTACTGAGATGTACAGAAAAATCAATTTACTAAACCTAAGTAAGGATGTTTCCTTGGGTATTGACACATCTGTCATATATTTATTTTTGCTTTTGTTATGAGGCAATACATATCTTTGAGTGTATTATCTGAGCATTCTTATCCATATTACTAACTGAGAATGCTAAACCGGATGATGGACGCAGGCACATCCGGCCATGGGCCGTAGCTGCAAAAAGACGTACTGCGCAGGTGCAAAAAGAGTCCGCGAGAGTCGGCTGAGGAGCCGAGAAAGGCGGACAAAAGAGGGCGAGAGAGGCGGATGAGGGTCAAAAGGAAAAGGCACATAAAAAAGTACTCAAACGCGGGCAAAGCACGAAACACATTGCAACTAAACACACCAAAAAAAAAGAACACATGAGCGCACAACAGCAAGGCACGACCACACCCCCAAACCCTACAGGCACGGGACGGGACAGGACGTGACACACACCAAGAGGGGGATTCAACAAGCCCATGGAAGACAAAAAAAAAGAACACAAAACCGACCCACAGACCCTACAAGCAAGGGACGGGACACACACAAAGAGGGGGATTCAAACAAGACACAGGAACACAAAAAGAAAGAAGACGCTCGCGCAACAACAATCCCTCCACACATCCATAAGAAGTGACACCCAAAGCCACATATTCTAAAGTGAACGTCGACACCTTCACACTAGGCAGCATAGGTGTCAGCATAGGTGGATGTCCTTTCAATAAAGCACTATTAACCGTTCAACTGCAGAAAAGGATACATATTAACAGTGAGTGCAATCCTCCTTATTACTTATCCATATTTCGCATGCTGAGAAAGAAACAAGTCATGAATACACGGTCACGGGTACAAAACGATTCGGAAAGGATAACGGGAACAAACACACGAACACGAAAGAAACAAGAAAATAGACGGCGGCGCATAAAACGCGCTTCTGAAACACCAGGAGAAAAAATGTCTCGGATCAAAAAACGCAAAGCACAAGTGACACCGTTACAGAGACGTGCCCAAATGGACAGACACAATGAACGTAGACGCATTCAGCGCGCGTGTCAAAGTGCTGCATCGAAAGAAGCACGATTTCAAACCGAAAGAGCTCGCGTATCAGACATACAAAGAAAAAAATAGCGCGTCACAAATAATGGACATGCAACAAAAAGGCAATCAAACGCAAAAAGCAAAACATGCCCGTCGCGGTCATCAACGCCACACACCTGTTAAACGCTTACGCCAAATGGCTGAAAACGCCTTCAATAAGGAATCCACTATTGAGGAAAATTCATTGGGATTAATGAATGTCATTTGCAATCATTGTCATTCACTTAACTTCACAGAAGAAACAACTGGCAATACAAATAATGAATTTACACGTTGTTGTCAAAAAGGTCAGATTAGACTGCCTCCTTTACATTCATATCCTGAATATCTAAAGAAGCTTCTAACTAACGATGTGCCTGAAAGTAAAAACTTTATGAACTGCATTAGATCCTACAATAGTTCATTTGCTTTTGCATCTACCGGAGTACATATCAGGCCACCAAAAGGCAATGGCCCATACTGCTTTCGCATATGTGGACAAATATTGCATCGCATTGGAACAGTGCACCCTGAAACAAATCAACAACGCAAATATGCACAAATCTACATCCTAGATCCAGATGAGGCAATCTATCAACGCATGAACCTTCCTGAAAACAAACAATGCACAGAGCTTATAATGAGAAATGTCACTCATGTCATAAACAATCACCCATTAGCTAAGTCTATAAAAATGCTACATGAAGTTGAAAAGGATGCAAATACAAAAGCAAATGCAGAAGGTATAGCAGCAACTACAATTGCTTTGGTCTTGATAAAGGACAAAGAACAAGATCCAAGACGATACAATCTGCCCGTTGTTAATGAAGTGGCAATTGTCTTTCAAAGTAAAGATGGTGAGCCTCCATTTCACAGAGATATTGTTCTACATTTACGTCCTGATAAAAACAACACACCTACATTCTAACGCATAGACATTTGATTTCCGCTTCTTGATACTTTAACATACCCCATATTATTTCCAACTGGACAGGAAGGATGGAGTGCTACAATTTCAAGAATTAAAAAACAGCAGGCACAGAGACGATCACGTGTATCCATGAATTTATCTCAGACGACTTAGTAAAAGAGATATTTGGAACAGCAATCACATTAGACCAAATACCCCTTTTAACACAACGCACTATATTATGTCCAAAAAAATATTAATGTTAATCACATTAATAACCAGGTCATTTCATTACTTCCTGAAGAGACACAGATCTTTCTAAGCTCTGACAAAGTTGACTCTGATGACGACAATGAACATCTGAATTTCCCCTTAGAATATTTGAACACTATTAACCCAGCCGGATTACCACAACACAACCTTGCCCTTAAAAACGGAACAATAATCATGCTATTAAGAAACCTTAACACAAAACAGGGTTTATGCAATGGCACACGGTTAGTCGTCAACACCATGACACGCAATGTTATTCAAGCAACAGTTCTTACAGGATCACATGCTAACAATACTGTTCTCATTCCTAGAATTGACCTTACAAGTTCTGACCTAGAATTACCTTTTACATTGAAACGGCGACAGTTCCCCATTAAACCTGCATTTGCCATGACCATCAACAAATCACACGGACAAACCATGAACAAGGTTGGCATCTACCTCTCTGAACCCGTTTTTGGACATGGACAACTTTATGTTGCCTTCTCACGTGTTCGACGTTCATCTGACGTTAGAGTTAAAATTATAAATGATCCATGCCAAGGAAGACTCATTCAAGGACAACACACCATCTTTACTACTAATGTTGTATACAAAGAAATATTCCAATAAAACATTAATATATGCCAAACACTCTATTTGTTATTTCTATGCGCATCATCCAAAGCTGCACACTATTCTATATCTAATTCATACATCTCACTCTTTGTCATGTCCCAACGCCAGGGGTTGGCGAGCGAAGCGAGCAGGGGGCGGAGCCCCCTAGTAAAGTACTAAACTATGAGTGCACTGCATTAGTTTATTCACTTGACCCATGTTCAATGAACTGCTGCTTCAGGATATGTTTAAAATCAGTCATGTTGCTCCAGGTCCCAGCCCTTCCACACCCTTGTTAAAATGGGTACGCCTGGAAACTTGCTAATGGTGTGCCTCTCCCTGCTGTCACTCTTAGTTGCGTTGACACATAGCTCAAAGGAAATTACACATGTTAAACAGGGATTAAGCAGGAATTTCTGCATACTTTCCTTTTCCATCGCCAAGCTATCTAAACAAATTGAAAAGATGAAAAACCTTTTTTTTGCTTAGTCATGTAATGGAATAATATATTTCATAAAAAGTATGTAAATTAAGTTTCTCTTCTGAAGCTTATGATAAACAGACAGAAAAAATGTTCCTTTTTACAAGTATTGTATTGTTAAATGTAATTTTAGTTCTTGTTTCTATATTAAAAGATACACAAACAGAAAATGTCACTTCATACCAAGTGACACCCATGATTAGAGCCAGCATTTAACAGAAAATGCCAGGATACTCTCTTGCCACCTCTGCTCCAGAATTGGACTAAATGGGTTTAAGAATATGAATGAATGAATGAATGAACTATACAAAGGGGAAACCATGCCTAAGGGAAGATCTGAGGCTACTAAATATGACAAAGCATGCCGAAAATCATCAGTGTACATGGCAAAAAGGCTGAACTTCAGTAGGCCCCATTTTTATTTTCTTTCAGATCACATTAAGTTAATCAAAGTAGCTACTGTTTGAGCTTATTGAAAGTATGCTCCCTTTAACATTGAAATGGCTCAGGTGCTCTGTGTAGACTGGAGTCAAAACAAAGCAAAGTAGTATGGCAGTCACAGGATGGCCAGAAAAAAATGAATGAGAGATAAGAAGATGAAAGACTGCAAGCATAGTGAAGAAATGGACTCTTTGCCCCAGTTAGAAAAAAAGAACCCATCACAAACAGATGCATAGAGTGCGGTTTACTACAAGTATATACATTTTCCACTGCATGTAGGAGCCATCCAGAACATATAATATAATATAAGAAATGTAGCAATGCAGCCTAATGGCTTTAAAACATACATGTAACTGGTTCAAACCTAATCAAGTGATGTTCATTCAAGTTTATTGTACAATGAAATCTGTACTTGCATGTCTCCTCAGAAGAGCTGACAAAAATACACAAACATGAAAAAAAAATATTCAATGTTATCTACAATAATCACTGATAGATTTCTAATATAGAAATATTGACATTTTTTATTTTTATTGTACACTTGTGAAAAGTCATGTTTTATAAAAGTACCAGCTGTTAGGATCTTCAACAGGAAACACTGATTGTGTATTTTTTAATATCTTTGCATGTTTTGCTCCTTTTTATATTATTTTCTTTTTGATGATTTAATTTTGTGCTTCTTGTTGAATTTAATGCCAAGGAACACGCATATATTAGAATATATTGTGCAGTTACACAATAGATTTGGGAAAATTCATCCTTTACTTAAAAGTGACATGGAAGAGGCGCAAGCAGCAAAGGCCCGATATTACGACCGAGGCATGTCTCTCCGGGAGTTCCAACCAGGAGATCAGGTCATGGTACTCTAAATTGCTAGCCTACTAGAAAGCCCTTACAAAGTTAAAGAGAAGAAAGGACTCGTCAATTATTTGGTGAAACAACCAAATCGTCAGCCAAGCAAGCGGGTATATCATGTGAATCTGCTGAAGCTATGGAAGGACAGGGATCCTAATCCCTCCTCTGGTCAGCCCCTTTCACTCTTTGCTCACAAGAACGACCTTAACTTTGGTGCAGATTTAAGTCCCAGACAGAGGTGGGAGCAGGTAGCAGCTATCCTGTCAGTCCCAGAGGTAGTGAGTGAAACACCTGGTAGGACCTCTCTGATTGCATACAATATTGTGACAGAACCCAGGGTTATAGTTTGAGAATGCCCATATCGTCTTCCCGAGGCAAAATGAGCATGAGATCAAGCGCATTCTGAAACTAGGTGTGACAGAGGAAAGTCATAGTCCCTGGTCCAGTCCCATCATCTTGGTCTGACGGGAGTTGTAGGTTTTGCAATAACTTATGTCAACTTTATCAAGTCTCCAAGTTTGATGCCTATCCAATGCCACGAGTGGACAACCTCCTCGAGAGGATAGGACATGCTAAATATTTGACCACTCTTGACATGACAAAGGGGTACTGGCAGGTTCCTTTAATGGACTATGCAAAGGTTAAGACAGCGTTTAGCATCCCTAGCGGTCACTGGCAGTATCGTGTCCTTCCATTCAGGTTACACTGGGCTCCTGCAATGTTCCAGCAGCTGGTGGATAAAGTGCTCCGGCCTCATAACTCATATAGTGCTGCCTTCCTGGATGACATGGACATCTATTCCAGCATGTGGAAGGAACACTTACAGTAGGTCTGAGCAGTGTTACGGACACTGGGTGAGGCCAGTCTTCGGATTAATCCCAAGAAATGCTTCTTTGGATTAAACAAAGCCAAATATTTAGGCTACCTGGTGGATCAGGGTACTGTAAAGCCACAGTGTTCCAAAATAGATGCCATATTGAAATGGCCCCATCTGAGAACCAAGTGGCAAGTCCAAGCCTTTCTTGGTTTAGCGGATTATTACCGCCAGTTTGTACCCCGATTGTCTGACAGAGCAGTGCCCTCGACTGATTTGACAGAGAAGAGGGTCCTAAACAATGTGGTATGGACTGATAAGACAGACGCTGCATAAAAACAGGCCCTCATGTCAGCACCTGTCTTGAAAGTTAACTTTTCTCTGCCTTTCATTCTTCAGACGAACGCTTCTGACACAGGCTTGGGTGCCGTGCTGAGCCAAAGCATCGACAGTGTTAAACACGTTATGTTCCTAAGCCAGAAATTGCTGGAACGAGAGACCAGGTATGCGGTGGTGGAAAGGTAGGCCTTGGCGATCAAATGGACGATTATACAGCTGAGGTACTACCTCTTGGGCTGGGAACTCACCCTTGTTATGGATCATGAACCTTTACAGTGGTTTCTTGATCTACAGCCATACAAGTTTTCGCTTATTCATCGCCGTGGCTCTCTCCACGCCAACACCAATGCTCTTTCTGGGGTTCACGACCTCATGGTTAGGGCCACCCAACCCAATGGGTCTGGGCTAAGGGGCATACACAGGCACATGGAAAGCAGCTAAAGGGCTTGAATGAAAGTAATACCATGCCACAATGTGTGGCAATGTGCACTGACCCTTTCTCTCACTTCTCTGCATACCAGTTACGGGAAATTCTTACTGGCCCTGATGACATCACTTCCGGTTCCGGCCCCAAGGATGACCTCACTTCCATTTCCAATTCCAATTACATCATTTCCTCTGGTCTGTCTTAAAACCGCCATCTTTTCCACACCAAATCAGTTCTGTTTTTGACTCGACACTGCATACAAATCCATTTGCAGCCAGGAACAATATATTTGTGGTTGCCCCAAACCTTTTTGTGACTCCTTGTCTTGTCTTTGACAAGGTGTAGAAAACAAACTTGTATATAAATGTTAAACACTGTTAAACACCAAGGGCAACTCTCAGATCCAAGCCCACATTCTCTTCTTTTTATGTACAGAAAAAAACAAGTTTTTATATGGTATTTCCTACTCGCTCTACAAAATTCATGTTTTAAAACATTTTTCCTGCTTATATTCAGTGCTGTTCGGCAAAATTTGGCAAATGCTTTTTCACAGTGAACTTGTTGTGTTCACCAGTGATCTTGTTAGCCAAATATTTTCATAAAAATGTGCCCTGCAGTCAGCTTAGACGAACATTTATTCCCTATAGCCTTATGATGGTTTGCAAGGCCAGAGTGACATCACACAGCTGTAGCAGCCATGCACAGAACTTTCACACATACATACTGTAATTGTACTCCACCTCCCATTTTACATCACTGTCCTATCTGTTTTGCGCAAGTGTGATGTCACTACACAGTTAGAACTCCAATTGGATTTGTGCCACTTATGGGTTTAAAAAAAGCTGACCATAATGAGAATATTATAAATCTTTTGCCAAGATCCCTGTGTGCTCACTGAATGCACAATTATCCATGCAGCACATCGATGGATCAAAACAAACCTTAAAAGAAGCCCTCTGCTTCCCTAGCTCTCAGGTATTAAAAAAACAATGTACCATGATAATCCAAACAAAAGTAGTTAGGTTAGTCCTTCCCCTTGACTAGATAGACTTCTTAGCTTTGCTTACACTTATGAAAACAGTAATTTTGTTAGATTATTCTATACTAGACAAAGAGCCTGTTTCGACAACATAAGATGAAATGGGCACGAGTTTGTGTCAGCAGTGTATGAAAAACAAATGATAAGTAACGAAGAAGTTGTTTTGTAATGATTGTAGTCCGCTTTACTCATTACTGTACAGGTTTGTACTGTTGATGAATTTTCCAGGCCTATAGTATAATATTGAATGATGAATGTTCCAGTACAATATGGAATAGTAATAAGTATAAGCACCACAAACCTGATATAGGTGTATTGAATGAATGCGTAATTGAATCAGAATGCGTCATTAGGCCTCGAGCTGTAGTCGAAATCGCCTTTCAGGCCTCTAGAGCTTTAATCGAAGTCGCCTTTCTCTTTGAATTTTTGCAGCTGTAAATCTGCCGCCTGCCGCGATGTTGGGGTTGGATGTCGGTCTCGTAAGGTTTTTCGGGCAGCTGCGCAGAAGGCGACTGCGCATTCGGCTTCAGACGGACGTGAGTGAGTGAGTGAGGAGGCAGGCGAATTATGTATTAAGATATACTACTTGGCAGTAACATAATGTAAAAAGCACAACTATAACATCACTGGAGCAGCCAATTGGCTTTAGAAGTCCCATCTATAGTTAAATGGAGATTACCTGTCTATAGTCAATGGGCTCTAATTGATTGAACTATAAATAAATCTACTGTATATTTCTGTGGACTCACACCAGATGACATCTTAGGTCTCAGATTTGTACCGTGACAGCTGTCGGTGGCTAACCAAGTACCTGCAACATCTGGATTACAACTGTTTTCAGTAGCATTTGCTTTCCAGCCAGAGCTGAAGGATACTTCCAATTTTAGCCGTCTGAACACTGTGAGTAGAACAGTGGTGATGTCAGCTGAGCTCTCTATCTTAATTAGCCTCCACTGCCCTGTGTAGAACTACCACACTACAGCTTCTGCATCTGGATGGTCCAACTTGTGGTAAATCAGCTACACAATGAAAACAAAAGAACACTCCAAGCAACTATTTGAGACAGTGATTGAAAAGTGCAAGTCAGGGGATGAATACAAGAAAATATCTAAGTCACAGATTATCCCTTGGAGTACAGCTAAATCAATAATTAAGAAACAGAATAGAACAGATGTAAATCTGCCTAGAATAGGCTGTCCACAAAAATGAATGATTGTACAAGAAGAAGACTAGTGAGAGTGACCACCAAAAGACGTATTGTAACTCTGAAGGAATTACATGCTACAGTGGCTGAGACTAGAAAGACTGTGTACACAACAACTTGCCCGGGTGCCTTATCAGTTGCAGCTTTAAGGAAGAGAGGCAAAAAGAAAGTCACTGTTAAGAAAATGAACGTGACATCATGAAAAGAGTTTGTCAGAATGCACACGGGAGACTCTAAAGTCAGCTGGAAGAAGGTTTTATGGTCAGATGAGACAAACATTGAGAATTTTGTCAATCAAACTAAATGCAATGTTTGGTATAAGCCAAAGACTATAGATTATTATATGCACACCATCTCCACTGTAAAGCATTATGGTGGAAACATAATGTGGGGATTTTTCTCTACAGCAGACTCTAAAAGGCTTGTCAGGATAAAATGGATGCAACAAAATACAGTGAAATTCTACAGGGACAGCTAATGTGGTTTGCAAGAAACTTGTGCTTGGGAGAAGATTTGCTTTCAAGCAAGACAACAACCTCATGCATAAACCCAAAGCTACATAGGAATCACTTTTAAACAACAATGTTAATTTTCTGGAGTGGCTGATTCAAAGTCCAGATCTCAGTCCAATTGAGAATTATGGCTGTACTTTGAAAAAGGCAATTCAATCATGATCTCTATGCACTATGACAAAGCTTGAGCAATTCTGCAAAGACGAATGGTGTAAGACTGCAATGCCCAGATATACAAAGCTGATAGAGACCTGTGCACAAAGACTTAATCTTGAAATTGCTGCCCAATGTGCATCTGTGAAATACTAACTTGAATGGTGTGAATAATTTTGTGATTAATTATTTTGTGTGTTATATTTGTAATTAATTTAGATCACTCTGATATTCAAAGATTGTTCTTCTGCAGATCACTGTCAAATGTTGATTTCAGGGTTTACTCTATAATGGCAAACTGGCCAAACCTTGAGGTAAATAGGCAGCACCAAACAATAATGCTTTCACCAACATGATTCACAGGTGGCATGAGATTCTGTTGGTCAAAAGCAGCTTTGGTTTTAGCCACACATGGCATCTAGTATTATGTCCAAACAACTCTTACATTTGTTTCATATTTTCAAAGCACATAACTTCAATACTTCTGCTCAGTTGTAGAAGGTGGTGCAATTTCTTTTGGATAGTTAACTCATGTCCTTCGACAATGACTGAGGCAAGACTTACCTATAAATTTATTGATGTTATCTTAGAGTTCTTGGAGACTTTCAACAGCATTTTTCAGTCAGTCCTTGGGCTGAATTTTGGCAGGACAACCTGGCCTGGATAGATTGCCAGTAGTCTGAAGTTTTCTCCATTTGGAAAGTATCTCATGAACTGTGAAGTGACTGAGTACAAATTGCTCCAAAATGGATTTAAAGCTATTCAAAAACTCACTAGCATCAATAATCAATGAAATTTCTTCCAATGATCTTAGAGTGCTCTGTCGATCTTGGCATGATGTAGCCACACACCATAGCTGCTAAGACCAATCCATACCACTGTTGTGTATGTAAATTTTCTTTAATAGTAATAACTTTAATAGTTCAAGTTTCTTTAATAATGTTCTAATCATACTCACCTATTTGGGAGCAGCTAATTTTAGGCATTTGAGGCAATGATAAAGGCAAGGTGTCTAATATATTTTTCCACATAACATTTAATTTCTGTTGATTCAATCAGTATAAGTGAGAGCAAAATATGATTATTTTAATGTCAGTTTAAGAATTTGATCAACTTTATCTATATGTATTGCTTAAATGACAACCAAATTTGATTTGGTTATTTTTTCGCAGTAGTGTATTTGCACCATCCCTATTTATACACACAGTACTTAGTATAAGAAATATGTTCTTTATTTTGACTACTAGAAATGTGTTGGATGACGATACTTTTGGATCTTTTGTTAGTTTCAAATATAACCTCAATTCAAAACATTTCCTTTGTTACAAGAAAGTTAGAGACTTTGGTAAAAAACCTAGCAAACTTCACTAATCTTTTTTCACTATCTACTGTACTGTAGAAATTATACTTTCTAGCAGCATTACAGATATGTAGCTTTCCAAGCTACTATAAGTCAGTTGTTTCAAAAGACAGTGTCTTTAAATAATCTGAGACAACACTAAGAATAGATCCTTTGAATTAGATATTCAAGTAAAGAATGGAGGACACCTTCCATTCTTTCTTAAAGTGCAAAAACATGGTCTAGGTCAACTCAAAATTGAACATATTGAAAATAAATTGAAAACATTTCTCTCAATTCAAAATATACAAAATGTATCCAGGTCAAGACTCTGTCTGGCTTTGAGGGATGTTATCAAGTATCTGCTTCACATAGGTAATATGCTTTTGGAGTGTCCATTGCTTAGACTCAATAGGAGCAAATTATTTTTCATTTGTTAGACAGTTCTGGGGTCATGATAATCCCTAATCACTAACCTACTAAGGGCTTCTTCTTAGTAAACAATTTATTGTGGTAACTTACATAACATCACTAGTATGCTGTCTCATCTTGTACAACTCAAAGAATCACAACTGACTGATCATAAATAAATAAATCAGGGTTAGACCAAAATGTACTTAACAATTACTGTATAACTGACTGCAAATGTACATTTCCATTCTAAAATCCTTGAAAAAAATAGCAGCCTCATAATATTAATCTAAACTAAATAGTAAAATCTGTTTGAAACATTCATTAGACTTTTCTAGTGCCTTCAACACAATCCAACCTCTGCTCCTTAGAGACAAGCTGACAGAGATGGGATTAGATTCATACCTAGTGACATGGATCGTGGACTATCTTAAAGACAGACCTCAGTATGTGCGTCTTGGGAACTGCACGTCTGACATTGTGGTCAGCAACACAGGAGCGCCACAGGGGACTGTACTTTCTCCGGTCCTGTTCAGCCTATATACATCGGACTTCCAATACAACTCGGAGTCCTGCCATGTGCAAAAGTTCGCTGATGACACTGCTATCGTGGGCTGCATCAGGAATGGGCTGGAGGAGGAGTATAGGGACCTAATCAATGACTTTGTTAAATGGTGCGACTCAAACCACCTACACCTGAACACCAGCAAAACCAAGGAGCTGGTGGTGGATTTTAGGAGGCCTAGACCCCTCATAGACCCAGTGATCATCAAAGGTGACTGTGTGCAGATGGTGCAGACCTATAAATATCTGGGAGTGCAGCTGGATGATAAATTAGACTGGACTGCCAATACTGATGTGCTGTGCAAGAAAGGACAAAGCCGGTTATACTTCCTTAGAAGGCTGGCGTCCTTCAACATCTGCAATAAGATGCTGCAGATGTTCTATCAGACAGTTGTGGCGAGCGCCCTCTTCTACGTAGTGGTGTGCTGGGGAGGCAGCATTAAGAGGAAAGACGCCTCACGCCTGGACAAACTGGTGAGGAAGGCAAGCTCTATTGTTGGCATAGCGCTGGACAGTTTAACATCTGTGGCAGAGTGAAGGGCGCTCAGCAGGCTCCTATCAATTATGGAGAATCCACTGCATCCACTTAATAGTATCATCTCCAGACAGAAGAGCAGCTTCAGCGACAGACTGCTGTCACTGTCCTGCTCCACTGACAGATTGAGGAGATCGTTCGTCCCCCAAACTATGCGACTCTTTAATTCCACCCGGGGGGGTAAACGTTAACATTTAACATTATACATAGTTATTGTCTGTTTTTCACCTGCATTATTATCATTCTTTAATTTAATATTATTTATTGTATCAGTATGCTGCTGCTGAAGAATGTGAATTTCCCATTGGGATTAATAAAGTATCTATCTATCTATCTATCTATCTATCTATCTATCTATCTATCTATCTATCTATCTATCTATCTATCTATCTATCTATCTATCTATCTATCTATCTATCTATCTATCCTAGCAGCAGAATTTAAATGGTGTTTCTCCAATTTTTCCATTAATTAATTAAATATCTTATTATATTAACACACTGTATAACTGATAACCACTAGCCTGTAAGACAGAAAAATGCAATTTTATTAGTGGATGAGAATTCTAGAGATAGTAACAAGGTATTAAAAGATTTTAAAATTACAGAACCTAACTGAATATTAGTTTTATTGGACATGCACAGAATGTAAGTGTTATCTTTGACACTAATCTGTCTTTCAATACTTACATTATATGACTTCTAAAGACTTTAAGCATATGCAATATGTTATCCTCAACATAGGAACAAACAAACATTGACTCAAGAAAATTCTGCAAAGACAACCCCGTTTTGCGAACTGTTTTTAAAGCATTCTTTCTAATAAATTAAAATTATATTTATGGGCTACACACTTCAGATGCTCCCTTTAAACTAATTTCTGTATAAAATGAAGGATGCATACCATGCAGCCAGCAATTTGTCTTATCTAATGCAGTTATCTTTATCCCTGTGAGGAGACAAGTTATTTCACCATAGGCATTTTGTAATTCCACGATTTATCAATTGAGGCTGGAGTACTTATTTGCTCATTTTTGTGTATTCATTTACTTATTTGCAAAAAGAAGTAAAAAAGAAATAAATAGACAACATGTTTGATAAAGTAAATTAGGGAAATAGATGGATGAATTAAGTTAATTAAATTAAATTAACTGCAAATTTAATGAAACTAGGAAATTAAGAATAAATTATACTCTATATACTCAAATTACAGTTTTAGCTTTCCTTTGATTTCTTATACATAAAAGTTAATGTTGGGAGTCAGTGTAGCACTCTAGGAATGACTGCCTTCCTAATACTGTAATGCTTTATCAGATTTAGAAGAACAATTACAGCATGCCTTTACCCTAAGCTTACCCCACTCTGTACTGTAACAGCTATCTTTTTATGGTATATACAACTACATTAATCTGAATTCCTTGTCATGTTTCTGGAACTATTGCATGACTCTTGAGGCATTCTGGCATTAAGCTTTATCCTTTAAACGTGGTATTGAAAAAGAGCCTTTTTGTTGTTGGAACGTAAATAATTGGGAATAATGTTCACATACACTGTATACATGTATACATTTGAATTCTGCTCTACACTTCTGAAGGGACCCAGTATGGAGTCATGGAGTTTTGCCATGGTGCTCCCATCAGAGTAAATAAAAAAAAACCAGAATTCATTAATCAATAGTTTGCAATCATAGAACCATCATTAGTAAAATGAGCAGTACTTCTTTCTTTCCTCATGTGAGGAAAATCTCAGCATGGTTGCTGTTCCTGATGCATTCGTACTTTGTGTCTAGCACACATGCGAAAATCTCCCTCTCTTTGCCTGTATATATGATTTGGTCAGTGATTGAGTGGTAAGACAAGTGAGATGAGGTGGTTGCTCCCAATCTCACTTGTCCTCTGATAAACTGAGATATAACATTGAGAGTTTGAGATATAAACTCTAAGGCAAAGGCAGCATAACCGTATGAATTTTAGGAAGGTGATACTCAAACATTATGGCATTAATCTAACTATAAGTGAACATCCAATGCCTTGACATTTCACAAAGTAGGAGCCAATTGACTGCAAACTAAAAATAAAAAACTCAATGCTAGCAGCAACAGCAGAGACAGTTCCAAAAAGAACAGTCTTGCAGCCATAGTTTTAACAAACACTAACGTGAGAAACTCAGGTATTTGTGGCCTCTTTATGGCTACAGAAAAAAAACAGGACAACTGCCTTGCTCTTTTTCAGTCTTAGATATTACTGTAATGCTTCAGAGATTACTCTAGCATTCTACAACTCTGACATACTAGCCTGTATCTTGAAGCTTGAATCTATGATGCACTCTCCTGAAGCTTTACCACCCTTAAATCTGGGCCTGTAGCAACTCAAGAATCTGTCTCTTTACTTTCAGTTATACAAAAATATTCTCTGTCATAACTGCTCCTGATTTTTTCAAACCTCAAAGCTTTATTTTTTTTATTTGTTTCTCACTAAATCTGGAACTACATGGGACCTATGGCCTTCCTCATTGGTGAGTCTTAAGGTACATAAGTGTGTCTACATGAACTAAAATATATTAAATACAAACTAAGAAATTACTTCAATGACCTATTGTAACAACATAAAATAACATATTTGCTTCACAACATGATGACCTTTAACAAAAAAAGGATTTCAAAACAAGAAATGAGAAAAATGACTGAGAATGTATCTCAAGATAAGGCATTAGGTGACACAAATCTTAGTAAAGAGTTTTTCTTTTTGAAAAAAAAAACAATCCTAATTACAGAAGTTGGACAAGCCAGCCTTTTGGAAGATGAACACACAAGTAATTGAAAAATATGATGGAATGAACCTACGAATTAGTCATGTTTAAAATCACACATAAAAGATAACTTTTCTGTCCTATTCTTCTGAATGTGCATCAAATCAGGAGAAGGATGTGATTTGGGATCAGTGTCTTGAGCAGGACTTTTACAGCCTCTTAAGCATTTCTAGGAGAAAGTGAACTCTGTGTTAGATGTAGCCTAGCTATGTCAACCTAACATACAATATTCTCCTTTACCACCGTAGGTGACAGAGTTTAACATCTAGAAATCTACTGTAAACACTCAGGATAATGCTGAGTATCTATTTAACTCTCTTCATATTTCATTTTTTGTCTGTATGTTTGGCTTTCAAACTAAAACTAATTTTTTAATTGATTTTTCCATTTTTTTAGTTAGAATTATATTTAGCATTAGATTATATAAAATGGACAACACTACAGTGCAGTAATAAAATTTTCAATTCTTTTTGTGGAAACCTTTTTCAGGTATCCTTCCTCAGAATCAACCCACTAACCCCTCTCCCCAAGCTCATGATAGTTCCCCTCCAATAAATTAATATTTTAATGTTAGTGTATTTCATACTGAAACTAAAAAGACTGTGGGCATGAGGAGATTATACATGAATTCAATTAAAACAATGATGAAAACTGTATGACTCTGACACTTTACTTTTTTCATTTTCTACACAAGTAATCCAGTAAACCATCCAGCATACTTAATTAAGAATTTTAATATTTTTACCACTAAGTATGTTTTTAAATAACTTACTCCTGAATTGTAAATCCTATCTATTGTATTTCCAACTTTGTTTTAGCAAATCAACAAGCAACAGAATTAGGTGCAGATTTAAAATGTAAATACAGTCTGCTGAAAATAGCTATCAGCAGTCTTGAAAAGAAACTACTGTCTCACTTGGGAGGCTGTGGAGATAGATAAACATTAAAGGAATATCATTTTAAAAGATGCTAAAGTCAAGGTGAAGCACAGAAGAAATATACAACATTTATGCTGTAGCTATTGAACTCAACAGTTGCTGCATGGGAGCTCTAAACTGTGTACTACAAAGTGAAAGAAAAAAGAAAGACTGTCAGTCAAATTCTACATTAAAGAAGCTAAGGCAGTGGGTAGTGCAGGTGTAAGTAAAGTGAACACGACATTTGCATCTACAGCAAGGCAAGGAAGGTGTTCTGCTGCAGTGGAACAATCATTTTAGGGTAAACATAGACAAATATATTCTAATAACTTAGACAAACAGTAACAAGATGATCAGAAGTAGGTTTTCTCCATGTCATCCTGAGTTTGTAAGACTAAGTATAAGGTTTTTGATTTCTTATGCCTTTCTATGGTGTTTTTCAAATTAATAATCATGAGCATAACCTCAGTTCTTAAATTTCCATTTTTCCATAAAGGGGTCTTCACACAGCAAGAAATTATTACTTAAAATTATCATCCTGGCCACAAGAAAATATTCATTCGATCACACAACTAAATAGCATCCCATCTTTCCCATACAGACACACGTTTGGGATATCAGACCTGGTTCCAGCTCCTCCAGCCGTCCTATTTGATTGCCCATCTCAATATACTGCAATGAACTCTTCAGACGGTGCGAACAACAATCCTCTAATCAAGATGCCCAGGCAGAGGAGTCAAAAAAATCATGTAGCTCCCAAACTGTTCTGCAAAAAAGAATCCTTTTTCTCCAGGCAGAGCTGTTGGTGTAGCGGAGGTTAAGCATTTACAGTACAAGTAGTGGCAGCACCGCAGACACTCCCGTGCTCCCTCCCTGCTCCACTCCTCAGCACTCCCAATGACAGTACTAACAGAGCTGCTAACAGCCCTGGATAGCTAATTAGTAGAGTTACTGTTGTAATAAAAGAGGCGTGGTTCTCGAGGCCAGACAGAGGCTCGGCACTGGCAGAAACAAACTTGTAGGAAGTGAACAAGAGCCTACAAAAATGCAAAGTGGGAGGTGTGGGGGGAACTAAGAAAATCTGAAAGCTCAAGCCTTGTGGATTAATATAGCCTTTATCTTTTATCCTAGCCTAGCTTTTGGGAGGCAAACAAGAAAGTAACTCCATGTCAGAAGCTGGCTGCATGCACTAATTTATTTTTATCCTCCTCTCATCCACTATGCATGTTTCTGAAATATTTATGCCTGCAAAAAGCCATGAGATTTTCAAGTCTGAAATAAACTGATGTGGCAGTTTAGGTAGGGTTCTGCACCTAACAGCTCTAATAATATTATTCAGTCTTATGGTTCGTGCAAACCAAATTGTTTTACCGGTAAACAGCGTTAGATATTTTTTTCATTGCATATAATTAAATTTTGTTGTTTTTAAATAAGAAAAAGCAAGCTGGCAAACTGCCAGATGAGATTGTGAACACTATATATTCTTTCCTTTTGTGTTTCTTCATTCTTTCTTTCAGCAGGAATACATTAGGCACCAGAAACACAGCATATGATTAGAAGAAACAGTTAGTTTAAAATCTTATTTTAATCTGAACTGAAAGCAGTGGGTTAGTAACACTCCTTCTACAGCAAGTAAAAAATCATATCTGAGCTCTGGCTTCAAAAGTGCTGTTCAGCTACAGTTAAGTGAACATAGAATGCTGTTCTGATACAGGAGATGTGACACCAAATTACATTTAACCTCTCTACTAGGGTAATAGGGTGACAGAAACAGCAGAAGAGAAGAGTGACAGACTTATGGATCTGATGCTATGTGCCTTGTCACAAAAAACACAGTAAGAAAATGACCTGTCTGCCACTGCGTCCCTGCACACCAATTTATTAAAGAATTTTGTTTTGGGGAAATTAAAATTCCTGTGAAGCAAACAATCAAATTAACACATAAAGAAAACTAAACAAAAAAGCCAAATGCCAACAAACAAATAAACTGCAGGGACTACACTTAAATTCAGCGTTTGTCTGAGCAATTATTCTTCTGTTAATGCGTCACTGATAATTATCTTGTGGACTTCTCTATAATAAACATATTTAAAAATGGAGCTACAAACCAAGATTTATGTGTTCAATATTTCAATTTTTTATCAAGCTTTGTTACTGTTAGGTTGTTTTCATGAATCATTTCCATTAGTTGGTGTTATAATTCATTTTCATTGCTTAAATACCTACATGAAAGTATGACCTGTATGAAAGTATGACTTAAAATGCTTGTAAAAGAATTTTATTTAAGGAAAATTAAAAATGTGTGCGGTAACAACTTGTTGAATAGAATGATGAAATCCTTTTTTTGTTGTGTAATATATGTGTAATTTTTTGAATTACTTAATAATTAATAAACAATTCATATTCTTGTCACCTATGGAAAATGAAAAGGCACGTTTTCTGCTATGCTTAAATAGTCCAAGCTAAGGATACAAAAATAATGCAGCTTTCAAAGCACATCAGAATGGAATGGTTTTAACATGTTGCATTTTTCATTCTGTGTGGGAATGTGGTTGACAAGAGGATGCTAGTGGAAGATCACTTTTGGAGGTGAAAGCTTTATGAGTAGAAGTCAGAAATGGGTTTTAACTGTAGAAATTTCCCTGGTTCTAATTTTTTTTCTTTTTTTGAAGTCCAACATTGTACGCTGTTTGAGAAACAAATGTATGGCTTAGAGGCCTTGAATCAAGACAAATTATTTCATTTGATCTCATATATACTAGGTAAAGAACATTAGCTAGCTGTTTAGTGAAACAGTCACAATTCAGGAATGAACTAATAGCAAATGTCAAAGAAACATTTGCTGCCTACTGCACCATCAGTCAATCAGAAATTTCATTTTCATATAGAGGTCAACAAGTGTTCTGTGTGTCTCTGAGAACTTTATCAATTTATTTTGCATAACAATAAAAAAATGCACATATAAAACCAGGCACTACATTTTGCTTGAAGGAAAAATCATCAGCAAAATGTGTTCCAAAATGGCTAGGACTATTATTAAAATAGATTAGACCATAACCTGTAAGGGATGCCAATGTTTGCATTTCTTGGCAGAGACTCCAGTGTGATAAACAGTAGATGGTGCCACTGAAATAACTATTCCTTGGATATTACTCCACAGGAGAGGGACATATTGTCTTTTGCATGTCTATTATCAGGGCTGTACTGTTCTGCCAGTAAAAAACTAAGCAAATTACAATTATAAACAGACTACAAGAGGAATCATAAGCCATAAACAGGGTTTAAATCACAACATCAAAATTATAGTTGCCAAAGCCCAAAAGTTATCCAAACTTAAAGTCTAAGGGGATTTGCTAAAGTTTTTAGTACAAGAAGATTATAACCTAATTCACTAAAGTCGTTACTACCAACAATTTCAGATGAAGTTTGTTAATTTGACGGCAGATTTATACCATCGTGTTCATTACATAATTATGCTCTAACAAAGGACTGATGCGTCCTGGTGAGACTCACAATATGGTGCTGTCAGACAGAAAACAAAATGGTGGTACGGTAAACATTGAATGGAACATAAAAATACACTTTGATAAATACACATCTAAATGCAAAAATAACAGACTTAATTGACCCACTTGTATGGGTCGAAGCTTATAAAATAATAAGGAACTACTTAAGAAAACTTATGTTAGGCAGAATGTCTAGTGGAAGCTGATCAGTCTTTTGGCCTTGGAACCCCTGCAGAACTTGTTATCTGCTACATTACCTCACCCTTGGAGCATTGGACTTATCATTAGAGAATTAATAACAAATCTTCTTTTTCAACTACATATAAATTTGGGTCTGTAAGCACGTATTGATTAATTATTATCTTCTACTTTTGGTATCTCACTTACTCTGTTTCTAATTTTCTTTGTTTCTTCTTGCAACTTTTTCTTTGTCACCTTGTAAAGTATATTAAGCTATACTCTTTGTATGAAAATATGCTATTGAAATAAATGGACTTGTTGTTGTTATTTCTCCATTGTTAAAAAAAAACTTCAAAAGTTCAAAAAAATATTTACCTAAGGCAGATTTCAATTTTAATTTCATAAATCCTAATATGTACAGTTTTGCCTGCTCCTTTAAATTGGAGTTCAATTATGAAGAGACACCTGGAGCCAAGGGGTGCTCTGAGCAAAATGCCACAGGAGTTGCATAATGTAGAGCCTTGACCTGAATAATGTTTTAGGACTTTAGACCAGAAGTGGTCTCAGAAGAATATATACATGGTTTTTCCTGTTGTCAGATTAAAAGACTTGGTGTTGAGTGTGAAGCCACTGGCAGCAGCTCATCTGGAGGGAGAAGGAAAGGGAAGATCAATTTGTTGAATGAGAAATATTGGGTATATAGGAGTATATTTTGAAGTTCTTGGTGTGAGTAAGTGGACAAGCCATCTCAGGGTAGACAGGGACGCACCATTATGAAAAGTTAGGTGTCATGATTGGCACTTGTTAATGACCTACTTTTATCTTCCTTACCTTTTTCAAAGTCACAATCAATTTTGGCATTTTCTTCATTTAGCTGTTTTAATGGTATTATATTATTATTTCATTCTCTTGTGACACCATTTTGAATTTAATGGATGTTGCAATTTTCTATGGGTTTGTATCTGGGTTGCTATGAGTTTGCTATGGAGTAACATCCAGGGCCTCGCATCGTGTGACATCACAAACTATTATGTATAATAAGACGGCAGCCTTGACCTTTGCCTTATCTAAGTTTGTGGATAACCTAACAAAATCTCACCGTACTTCTTGCTAATATTTTCTTGAACCTTTTTGTTAAAATCCTTTGCTCTGTTTTTGCCTTCATTCTTCAGTTCTGATTTTAACTTTGACGATCATGTTTAGACTTCTTGGTAAAGACCTTAGGCTACATCTTTGTGGTCTGCCTTCCCTCCGTGACACGACAGTAGGCCCAGAATTACTTTAATCTTTTATTTTGTTGTATTGTTGGCACCCTGCCTGGGATTGGTTCCTGCCTTGTGCCCTGTGTTGGCTGGGATTGGCTCCAGCAGACCCCTGTGACCCTGTGTTCGGATTCAGCGGGTTGGATAATGGATGGATGGATGGATTTTGTTGTACCTGTATTTCTATTTCACTCCATCTGAAATACTCAGATCTTGTGTATTTATTTTTAGTTAGTAAACCACTCTATTTATTTTCTTTATTTATTTTACCTAGACCTTTTTGGTTTTATTTTGGGCTGACAACCACATGCACACATACAAACAGACAAGCATATTAAGATACTCTTCAAAAATAGTTAGCAAAAACAAATCTTAATACATAATTCGCCTGCCTCCTCACTCACTCACTCACGTCCGTCCGAAGCCGAATGCGCAGTCGCCTTCTGCGCAGCTGCCCGAAAAACCTTACGAGACTAACATCCAACCCCAACATCACGGCAGGCGGCGGATTTACGGCCGCAAAAATTCAAAGAGAAAGGCGACTTCGATTAAAGCTCTAGAGGCCTGAAAGGCGATTTCGACTACAGCTCGAGGCCTAATTACGCATTCTGATTCAATTACACATTCATTCAATACACCTATATCAGGTTTGTGGTGCTTATACATATTGCTATTCCATATTGTATTGGAACATTCATCATTCAATATTATACTATAGGCCTGGAAAATTCATCAACTAACAGTACAAGCCTGTACAGTAATGAGTAAAGCGGACTATAATCATTATAAAACAACTTCTTCGTTACTTATCATTTGTTCTTCATACACTGCTGACACAAACTCGTGCCTTATGTTGTCGAAACCGGCTCTTTGTCTAGTAATACATATATTTCAAATGTTTGTAAATTAAAATTTTGCCTTCATTGAACAGCTTGGTTGTCCACACTGCAGTAATGTATGTGTGTTTTGGACCCAACTCTGCCCATCCCATTAAGGATAAGCCTTCTAGAGCTTCCTAGGTAACATCCAACCTTTACTTTCCATTACCGTTACTTAACAAATTATTTGGAGCGCTGCTTATGTGAAAAAGAACAGAAAATATAACTTTATGTATTTATTTTGCTTTCAATGACCCTCAGGTATAATAAGGTATTCTTTTGACATATGTGTTACTGCTTTGAAGCTTTCCTGTTAAAATCTTTATGAAAATCGTTTTTTTTTGGTGCTTCAGTGACACCTTCTGTTTGAAATAATAGATGCAAACAACACACAGTTGAAACCATATTGACAAAATGAAGCACATTATATTATACCTGAGAACTAGTTTGACTAGTGACAAATAAAAATAAACCTTAGTGACAAAGCACGACACACGTCTCTAAAATTAACAAGGATGAGAAGGATGATAGAATAAACATTAACTTATGATGTTTGGAAACCATAAAAAAAATCATTGCCTATATGTGACATTTTACCAAAGAAAACATTGTTAGGATGCAGGTACAAGCTATAGTGAGCACAGGTCATTTAAAAAAATTAAGTAATTAAATAAGATTAGTTTAAATAAAATAAAATGTGCACCTTTTTTGTGACAGCCTTAACAGATTTTTAAATACCCTGAGATGACTCCTTACCCCCCATAACTCCTTACGTTCCCTCCGCTCTGTACTCACTAACACTCTTCAAGTCCCCAGAACTAAGCTCAGCAGCATGGGTGACAGGGCGTTTTCATCGGTGGCGCCGAGGCTGTGGAATGCCCTCCCTGATTACCTGAGAGCCCCACAGTCGACTGAGGCCTTTAAGCGAAACCTAAAAACTCATCTTTTTAGAAAGTCATTTTGTTAAAGTATTTTATAGACTCTTCTGTTCTTTTTTTTTTTTTTTTTATTTTATTATTCTATTTTTACTCTGTAGCACTTTGGGATTGCTAAAATATAAAGTGCAATATAAATAAAATTTATTATTATTATTATTATTACAGTACATATGAATCCGGCATCCTTTCAATACAGAAATGCTGAAGGTTAAGAGAAAATTAAAGAATACAGAGAAACCAACAAGTTAGTGCTTTTCATGCGACATGTGGTGTTTAGATATTCTGCATTCTGTTATAGTATCTGGGTCGCTGTGTGTCACCAGATGGATGCATCTTCCGAATGCAATCTGCTCCATACATAAAAGGACAAATACCCACCATGAATATTATGAAGACATGAAGCATAATATTCTCAAGCATGTTTTTCTATGTCTCTTATATATAGTTACGTAATTTGACAGTAGGTGTTCCAACTACAGGTAGCAGTCCAACCAACAAAATACAGGGCATTTTGGAATACTTATTTTAAGTCTTCAACCACTAGATTATCCAACAAAAATGTTATCTGTCCTTCTGTTGCTACATTAATATACTACAACATAAAAAGTAATTATGTTAAATGTGCCTAAAATGACCTTGCTTTACTAGATTGACAGTGATTTAAAATATCATAGAACAGGTCATATAACGTTACATATAACAAGGCTCAGCTCACAGATTGCAGATACGACAATTACACCAGATGGCTATAGGGTTTAAACACCTGGCCAGGAAGCCAGCCTCTGCAACATATCTTGGGAAGGTGAAACTGCAGTACTGGACAGCCAGTTGTGGTTTCTGGACACTAATATAATATCTGAGTTATGCACACCCCACATTGAATTCTTGCAATTAAATACCATGCTTTCTTTATACTTGTACCTAGGGAGTATAAAGAAAAATTATAAATATTATTTAAAAAAAATGATACACTCGGGAACTGATGTGTATAATTTTTTACCACTGTTTACATTTCTCCTTTAGCAAAAGAGGATGTAGCACTGCAGAAACTATATATGATATAATCAATAAATATTTAATGTTGTATCCAGATGCTGCACATATAACAATGGGGGGTTTAATCCTTGTGCCATAAAGAGATGCTTACAAATATTTATAGCAAAAACACTGTCTGTCCCACAAGAGGTGATGAGACCTTGCATAAGTGTTACACCAATACTAATATTGACTACTAAACTATTTGTAAATCTAATTTTGGTAAGTCAAACCAGATAGCTATCATGCTCTATCTACATATAAAAACAAACTTAAGTCAACATTCTATCTACCCATACTGTGTATAGTCCAGGGATAGACCGAAGAATCTATCAGTGAACTCCAAGACTGTTTAGACACTAGTGATATGGCTTTGTTCATAAAAACCACACATAATATGTAAAAATATGCAGACAGTGTCATTTTCTATGTAAAATGCTGCCTCTCTTTGTATATTCCCGACAAAGTTATCTAGATTTACCCTAACCATACACTATCAGGGCCAGACATGATTCTCAAACAGGAATACTCATCTGGGGACAATACGCTAAAAATTGTGAAGTAAATGTCAGCGAAATTCTGTGCTACAAAGGCTACACCCATTGGGCTTTTTCCTAAAACACCCACCACCAGTTTCTCAGGACTGTGCCTTTTAAATCGCAAAAAGAGAGCAAGCAAAAGATACAAGACGTTTTTCCAAGGAATGCCAAGTTAAATGTATTTTGAGTGAGGGATCTTTGTTTAGCTTTTGGGACAGACTAGCAGAAATATGAAGATAGCTGCCACTCCAGTGCTGATGTCATTTCTATTGTTTGCCCTTCTGGACCCTCCTCTTCCTGACCAAGACCTATATAACAAAGATGGCCACCCACCTACTTCAGTTCTGTCTTGAACTAGAGTCTGAAAAGACATCTCTGCACTTTGATTGTATGCTGTCAAATAATATACAGGGTTCACCCAGGGTGTTGCTCCCCAACTCTTTAACTCTGCCTTGTCTCCTCTTTATAATATATATATATATATATATTTCTTTCTTATAGAAAAAGGCACATAACTTATTAATTGTGGTCTTTCAATTCATGTGTTCAAGATGAATAAGTTCTTCAGCCATTTATTAAGCTTCTTGAGTTTGCTCATTTGCTCACAGCCAGTCTATGATGGGTTACCACCTGCAACACAGAATTCCGTGTGTGTGTGTGTGCATGTGTGAGATGCTGCTCTGCATTTTCTTCATTGATTTAAGATGAGATACTCAATACAGACAGAATTTATCCTTCAGTTACAGTGACACTAATACCATAATACATTAGCTGGCTTTGTCCTATCTATTAAATTACAATTAATAGTTCTCAGAATCAAAGTGGTTATGTTTTATAGTGCCAGTGACAACAGACAATTATGATATGCCTGTCTTAGTAGATTAAGAGCTGTAGAAAACTTTACTAGTTCTAAAGTTCTTAATAAACAAAAAATTAGGAAACTTAAACTCAAGTACAGTACAATAGAACTTTCCATAGATGGGAAGCCCATTGGGTTGGGGGGGAGTTCTAGAATACATTTAAAGGCCACTTTTTCTTAAAACCAGGGCACAACATGAGGAATTTATTACATTTTACATGTTAAACTCCTTGATAGTGCAGGTTATTGTAGATATTACCTGTTTGAAAAAGCATATTCCCTGGAACAATATATTAATAATAGAGGGCTACAACCATGTATTGATATAATGGAGTTGAATAAAATTACCACAAAAATAAATTATACCCTTATTTTTTAATTATCCACCAAGTCAGACACTAGATATTCTTTTTTTCTGCATAACACCTCAAAAGTGCCAAATTAGAGAAGGGGATAAATGGAAGACTGCTTTTAGTACTTCTAGTGGCCATTACGAATATAGGGTAATGCCTTATGGATTAGCTAATACCCCTGCAGTTTATAAAGGATATCTTTCATGATCTTTTGGGTATACGTGTTTTAGTTTATTATTGACAACATGTTTTTGATAGTTTTTTTATTGAAACAAAATATGTATACAAGAAACCTAATCCAAATATTTATGACATTTTAATTTTTCTCTAAAGATCTTCAGACCCATATTAACCATGTGAAAGAGGTGTTACATACTGTAGAGTATTGAAGAACATTCTGTTTGTTAAACTAGAGCAGTATGAGTTTCACAAAGATAAAAACATGTTTTTAGGGTGTACACAATTTCCCATGGCAAATCCATATATACCATGATCAAGTAACTTCTATTTAAAAAAATAAAAAATGTATCCTTTGAAGATCCTTGGCCTACATATCATCAACACACTGAACTGGGCAGAGAACAAAAGTGTACTTGTGAAGAAAATTCTCTAAGTACCTCATGATGTCTGTAGTATCTCAGGTGCTTAAAAGCAATGGTTAGTTTCAACTATGACACTGTTGACAGTATTCTAACTGGAAGTAGAGCAGTGTTATTTGGTGCTGCTACCCACAAGGACAAACCAGATAGCGATTAGAAAAGTTGAATACATTATTAAAACAAAACTTCCTTCACTAAAGTATCTTGACATAGCCTGTTGTAGGAGCAAGGCTAATGCTATCCTTTAAAACCCTCTGCAGCCTTATATCAATCTGTTCACCTGGTGAGACACCCAATAGCACCTCTGGTGTTGCAGGCCAGAGAGAACTAAGACCCAAAGGAACTGGTTTCTGAATAGCTTATTCTGAGGAACAGTGCACTGATTGCCTGCTCCTTAGGCAAAATGAATGTAAACATTGCTTATTCCTTGACTGAATTTACTATGTGTAATAACTGTTTACTATCATAAGACATTTATGAGTTATTTTGTTTATGGGAATTTTTTATATGTCATTTTTCTCTGTTTGGACAGTTATGTGTTGTGTATAAGATAATAAAGCATGTGTATATTCTTTATTCTGCTTTAGAGAAAACTGCAAATATTTCAAATACATTGATGTTGCAAATGACAATACAGCTACTTCAACTTTCCAAATAATTATGCCATTTACAAAAACTAGCCCCGTGTCAGTCATCCAGTGCACCTGGTATACTCTAGGACCATCTGTAAACCCACATGAAGTAACTCCATTAACATGTACTGTACTTCTAATTTTGGTGTCCAAGGCTTTGAACAGTAACATTCAACATTCAGTTTGATACTAGCTACTTGTATGAAACTGAAAAGAACCTTAAGTTGCAAGAACCCTACTCATAGATATGAAGAAACAAATGTCCCACGTTGACCTAAAAGTCACATTCTTCAAAAGTTTCATCAAAAATAAATCTAGAGACACCCTGTTGCTTCCACTAGCTTTAGGAGAGCTGCCTCTTCCTAGTCTCATGCATAAAAAATTCTCAGTATGTAATTGCCACACTGACTCAATGAACAGCTTTTTTTACCTTTGACCACATGGTGACACTGTCTGGCAGTATTTTGTTTCAACATACGAAAAGAGTAACATGTTTCTAAGCTAACCAAAGAAAAAAGCTCCCTGTAGGAAACATGCAGTTCTCACTGCTATGTTTCTAATACTGTCCTTTCTGTTTTATGTGCTTTAATTTATATTTACCAATGATTTATGTACTTTTATTTATAGTTGCCATGTGATGCAAGGAAAAAAGAGTCATACTATTTGTCCATTTCCTAAACACTTCAGTCCAGTTCAGGTTGGCAGCCTGTGTTGGCAGCATTGGTTGAAGGTAGTGCCAGTCTGTCACGGGATCTTCATACGTTTACAAACACACTGTGGGCTGAACTGGAGTTGCCAATTAACCTATCAAACACATTTGGAGAATGTATGGGGAACACAGAGCACAAATATACCCTTATGCATTTAAAAACAAAATCTAAATGTAGCAGTTTGAAAAGAAGGAAATAAATCACTTTGGAAAAATGTTAATACTTTTGATTTTTTGTACAGTTTTTAGTGCCTATTAGATGTTGCTTCTAGGAGTGCACAGCTAGCATAACATCCAGATTTGCTAGACCTAGTTTTGTCATCATACAAAGCTATCCGTTTTTTAGCCTTTTGGTCAGAGCCAAGTAATTTTTTCCATATGCTCACTTCTTCTGGCCTTTGCTGACCCAGTCTCCATCCCACTCTAATTATACTGGATATTTCCAAGTGGGAGTCCGGCTAATTATGAAGCAAAGTTCAATCACAGTCATGAACCTGACTCTCTAGCTGAATTCTTTTGTATACTGAAACTTCCAGTTACTGTGGAACAAAAACACCAAAGTACTTATTATTCCCTCTGATATGAATGACAGCAGTTTTTCTGTGGAAATTTGGCTCTGAGAAAAAGGTTTTAAAGAATGAGAGTAAAAGAGGCCAGATACATGTTACATCATTGCTGCCAACTCTAATATTGCAACAGAATAAGCATACAACCTAAGGAACAAAAATAATCCAATGTGGATATACACAAATTCGCTTATTATGGAATAGAATTAATCAGCTGGCCCTGAGAATCAAACAAGAGGTCAATAATTTAAGTGTTGTTATTGACTCCGACCTTAATTTCAGATTGCATATTAGTAATATTACCAAGACTGTTATCTTCCTTCTAAGGAACACTGCAAGGGTGTAATCTCTTATAATATACTCATCAAAAAAATTAAAGGAAGACTTTTTATACAGAGAATAGCATCAAGTCAATGAAACTTCTGGGATATTGATCTGGTCAGTTACATAGCAGAGAGGGTTGTTAATCAGTTTCAGCTGCTTTGGTGTTAATGAAATTAACAAGAGGTGAACTAGGGGGGGCAACAATGAGATGACCCCTAAATCTGAAATGGTTTAACAGGTGGAGGCCACCGACATTTTTCCCTTCTCATCTGTTTTTTCACTAGTTTTGCATTTGGCAACAGTCAGTGTCACTAACAGTAACATGAGGCGATACCTGGACCCTACAGAGGTTGCACAGGTAGTCCAACTTCTTCAGGATGGCACATCAATACGTGCCATTGCCAGAAGGTTTGCTGTGTCTCCCAGCACAGTCTCAAGCGCATGGAGGAGATTCCAGGAGACAGGCAGCTACTCTAGGAGAGCTGAACAGGGCCGTATAGGATCCTTAACCCATCAGCAGGGCCGGTATCTACTCTTTTAGAAAGGAGGAACAGGATGAGCACTGCCAGAACATCATAAAATGACCTCCAGCAGGCCACTGGCGTGAATGTCTCTGACTAAACAATCAGAAACAGACTTCATTAGGGTGGCCTGAGGGCCCGATATCCTCTAATGGGCCCTGTGCTCACTAACTGGCACTGTGGAGCTCAACTGGCATTTGCAATAGAATACCAGAATTGGCAGGTCCACCACTGGTGCTCTGTGCTTTTCACAGATGACAGCATGTTCACCCTGAGCACATCTGACAGATGTGAAAGGGTCTGGAGAAGTCGTGGAGAACGTTATGCTGCCTGTAACATCGTTCAGCATGACAGGTTTGGTGGTGGGTCAGTGATAGTCTGGGGAGGCATATCCATGGAGGGACACACAGACCTCTACAGCCTAGACAACTGCACCTTGACTGCCATTAAGTATCAGGATGAAATCCTTGGACCCATTATCAGACCCTATGCTGGTGCAGTGGGTCCTGGGTTCCTCCAGGTGCACGATAATGTCTGGCCTCATGTGGCGAGAATTTGCAGGCAGTTCCTGGAGGATGAAGGAATTGATACCATTGACTGTCCCCCACGCTCGCCTGACCTAAATTCAATAGAACACCTCTCAGACGTTATGTTTCGGTCCATCCGACACCACCAGGTTGCACCTCAGACTGTCCAGGAGCTCAGTGATGCTCTGGTCCAGATCTGGGAGGAGATCCCCCAGGACGTCATACTTCTGTCTCATTAGGAGCATGCCTTGACATTATGAGGCATGCATACAAGCATATGGGGGCCATACAAACTACTGAGTACGATTTTGAGTTGCTAGCCTGCTGTATCATTTTTTCACTTTGATTTTCGGGGTGTCTTTGAATTCAGCCCTCTGTAGGTTGATAATTTTCATTTCCATCAAACGATGTAACAGATATCCAAACAGTATTTTTTTCCCATTGAGATCTGATGTATTTTCAAAGTTCCTTTAATTTTTTTGAGCAGTTTATTTAAAGATGCCAAAAAATGAATACATGCATTTGTTTTTAGCCAACTAGATTACTGCAAAGCTCTCCTATCAGGACTACCTAAAAAGGACATAAATCGGCTTCAGTAGCAAGAATTTTAACCAAAAGGAAAAAATATGAGCAAATGTCCCCAATATTAGTATATTTACATTGGCTGCCAGTGTCCTTTAGAATCGATTTTAAAATACCTCTACTTGTATATAAAGCTTTAAACAATCTTGCCCCTACCTGCATCTCATAAGGAAAAAAATCTCAATCTTAGATCTGACAATTCTGATTTGCCCCTTATTTCTAGATCTAACCATAAAAGAACTGGTGAGGCAGCATTCTGTACTTATGCACCTAAAATTTAGAATAATTTACCAATAGAAATACTCCACCTGTGGAACATTTCAAAAATCTTCTAAAAACCATTTTTTTTAATCTGCCTTTCCAGTAAATTATATCATAATATAGTGATCTGATTATAAGTTTATCTCTTTGATGTGTTAAAAAGTACCCAGAATTAATGTATTGCCACACTATGTGCCACCCACACCTGCTCAAAGTGCACTATTCTGCAGTCACCTGGGGTACTAGAGGAAATCAGGAGGACTTGGATGCCTTTGTTATCGACTGTGCTAATTGTATCAACTGTGCCCGGGTTATTCTAACTTTCATGATGCAGAAACTGATTACCATCAGACCTAACTATTTGATTTGCTCGCTTCTATTTTCTGGTAATGGCCATCCAGAGGTTTATTTTCTCCTATGGCCCAACAGAGGTGTTTTTTCTTTTCCTCTCCTCTGTGTCAGCTGGTCAACTAATCACATCCAGGAATCCGAAAAAAAAAAAAAAAACACCTCCATCTACATCCTAAATCAACTGAAACCGTTATGGACTGTTTTATTTGCTTTTGTAACTTTTCATTCACTTACATAACATCAAACTGTTTCTACTCAATGGGTTGCCATATACATACAGTTAGGTCCATAAATATTTGGACAGAGACAACTTTTTTTCTAATTTTGGTTCTGTACATTACCACAATGAATTTTAAATGAAACAACTCAGATGCAGTTGAAGTGCAGACTTTCAGCTTTAATTCAGTGGGGTGAACAAAACGATTGCATAAAAATGTGAGGCATTTTTTTAACACAATCCCTTCATTTCAGGGGCTCACAAGTAATTGGACAATTGACTCAAAGGCTATTTTATGGGCAGGTGTGGGCAAGTCCGTCGTTATGTCATTATCAATTAAGCAGATAAAAGGCCTGGAGTTGATTTGAGGTGTGGTGCTTGCATGTGGAAGATTTTGTTGTGAACAGACAACATGTGGTCAAATGAGCTCTCCATGCAGGTGAAAGAAGCCATCCTTAAGCTGCGAAAACAGAAAAAACCCGTAGGAGAAATTGCTACAATATTACGAGTGGCAAAATCTACAGTTTGGTACATCCTGATAAAGAAAGCAAGCCCTGGTGAACTCAGCAACGCAAAAAGACCTGGACGTCCACGGAAGACAACAGTGGTGGATGATCGCAGAATCATTTCCATGGTGAAGAGAAACCCCTTCACAACAGCCAACCAAGTGAACAACACTCTCCAGGGGGTAGGCGTATCGATATCCAAGTCTACCATAAAGAGACGACTGCATGAAAGTAAATACAGAGGGTGCACTGCAAGGTGCAAGCCACTCATAAGCCTCAAGAATAGAAAGGTTAGATTGGACTTTGCTAAAGAACATCTAAAAAAGCCAGCACAGTTCTGGAAAAACATTCTTTGGACAGATGAAACCAAGATCAACCTCTACCAGAATGACGGCAAGAAAAAAGTATGGAGAAGGCGTGGAACAGCTCATTATCCAAAGCATACCACGTCATCTGTAAAACACGGTGGAGGCAGTGTGATGGCTTGGGCGTGCATGGCTGCCAGTGGCACTGGGACACTAGTGTTTATTGATGATGTGACACAGGACAGAAGCAGCCAAATGAATTCTGAGGTGTTCAGAGACATACCTGTCTGCTCAAATCCAGCTAAATGCAGTCAAATTGATTGGGCGGCGTTTCATGATACATATGGACAATGACCCAAAACATACAGCCAAAGCAACCCAGGAGTTTATTAAAGAAAAGAAGTGGAAAATTCTTGAATGGCCAAGTCACATTTCACAAACAAACAGCAACTGAAAACCACTGCAGTAAAGGCCTGGCAGAGCATTAAAAAGGAGGAAACCCAGCATCTGGTGATGTCCATGAGTTCAAGACTTCAGCTGTCATTGCCAGTAAAGGGTTTTCAACCAAGTATTAGAAATGAACATTTTATTTCCAGTTATTTAATTTGTCCAATTACTTGTAAGCCCCTGAAATGAAGGGATTGTGTTAAAAAATGCTTTAGTTGCCTCACATTTTTATGCAATCGTTTTGTTCACCCCACTGAATTAAAGCTGAAAGTCTGCACTTCAACTGCATCTGAGTTGTTTCATTTAAAATTCATTGTGGTAATGTATAGAACCAAAATTAGAAAAAAGTTGTCTCTGTCCAAATATTTATGGACCTAACTGTATGTCTAGGTAAAATGCAGACTTTACATATTTATATTTATATATAATAATTAGATCTGGTTGTTCTGTTGTCTAGCTTAATGTATAAATATTTTAATTAAAAAAAACTTTTTTCTGGTTAAGAGTGAAGGTCGGCTTTGCACTTTATTGGTTAAATTTTGCTTGACAATACCTGGTTGATTTTCTATTTACTATACTTACATTTATTAGAAATTATCATAGTATTAGTTAATGATAATAATCCAAGTAAATGTGGTATATCTTTGTTTTTGTTGATTAATCTGTGGAAAACACCTTGGGGTGCATTTAAATGCTATATAAATAAAGTTATTATTATTCTTAGTAAAACACTAGTTTCCTCTTTTATGTATGATCATTTTATTCAATGTAGGAGAGTACTGTAAGTGAACCAGCTGTCGCACAACATATCTTTTTCAAAGGACAAGTGGCTAGAAGGAGCTAGGAATTGTATTATGTTTAATGTCACTTTTTGTCTTCCCTGTTTCTATTAAAAACTCTGAATTTTAACTTAGAGTTGGCTATGCAAAAAATCTGAACATTATATTTTTGTAAAGATTTGGTAAACTGGGCAAAATGGGTTGGGCTGAATGACCAGATATTTTCCTAACTTGACTTACACTCTTCTTGGATGATTCCACAAACTGATACTTTATGCTTTACCTTAACTGTAATTAAACAGCCCTAGAGTGCATATTCTCAACAAGTCAGCCACAGAGCTAATGTTTGTTGCAAACCATTCTTATGTAAAACTGAATTAGAAACTAAAATATTAATTAGAACATTAAGAAACGTTTTCAAGTTTAAAACAGTACTTTACGACTGTAGTCAACATCAAATAATGAGATTATTACCAGAGATGACTTTTGTTTTGCTATCTGCCAGTTCAGAGATAGATTCTGATGTCATGGTCTTCTTTAACCGGGAAGTGACCAGTGCTGCACTGAGTCCTGGTTTAGCCAAAGCATCATCACTGCTAGCTCTCTTCAGCTGCAGAAATGAGAAAATATCATTAAGTCTTTTAACAGAAAGAGAGAGAGAGACTTATACTACAAGACTATATCCCAAAAAGGCAGAGAAACAATTTCAATGAAATGTAATTTTTTCCCCAGAGTAAAACACTGTGGATTAAATTCTGGTGCTTGTAATGGATTACACTAAAAAGTAAATATATCTCCATTGATTTTCTAAACCTGATGTTTGCAGTTCTGGGTCATAAAGAGTCTATCCTGGGCAAAAGGCAGGAGTCATGTACAGACTGAACACTTGTCAATCTCTGGGCACACTCTTTCACGTATCCACACAAACTGCAATAGACTTCTGATTCTGCTTTATCACTGGAGGTAACTTTTAGAAAATATACAAAGACTAGTTCATGTATACCAGCGGTTTATTCAAAGTTATGTTTAATATTGCACTGGTAAGTTGTTACAAATGTGCTAGATTCTAGAAATACAAGGTTGACTTCAAACTATTATAAGCTCTGCCATTTTCTCTGCACAAAGCATTAAACACAGTTTAAAAAGCATTAGACATAAAACTTCAAAAACGTCTCTGCATTGTCAATAGTGTAATAAATAAATAGTCATATCTCAGTTTTGGATAAACTTTTTACATTCTGTTATAAATCTATTCATTAGGCAACAACAATAAAATATAAAACATGTTTTTTATTATCTGCACCAAAGAAGGTTTTATTAGATTTGTTCTAATAGAGGATAAGTTTCTTTCTTTAATTAAGATGTCAATTTCTACCACATCAACTAAAAGAGATATTATGAATACCCAAAGCTCACAGTTGCTACCTGAAAATGTGGATATGCCTGTGTTCCTAAAAGAAATTGTTGATATTCTAGGCTAAGAAAGGAGATTAAGCTTTGTTCTACCACACAGACTATTATTTGCATTATTTTTTGTACTTTTTTGGAAAGAAAAAACTTTTTAAATAATTAGATTTATTTAATAAGCAGAATATTAAGTTTACTATTAAAAGTGTATTGTGCTTTATTATATTATGCAGAAGACCTTCAGTGTTACCATATTGTTTAAGTAGTTGTAAGGAAAATGCATTGTTTTCTCTGAAATGCACAGAAAAGGTATTGTCTCAGAAATAATAATAATAAACAAAAACTTTTCAATCGTAGGTTTTCTTCATTCAAATTTTGTTTAAAAATCATGAAATATCAAATTGTGAACCCAGTATCATGAATCAAACTGAATCGTGAGCAGAGTGCTTCATTACATTCCTACATGCGAGTCATTGGTGTGTAGAATGTACCTTACTGTACTGGAGTGAATCAGTTTGTTTTGCGCTGGGGGTTATTTGTGAATGTGTCACTGTGACTTTGCTGTCAATGTAACTAGAGTTCAGTCAATGTCTGCAATGCCATGTGTACCCTGCGTGTATGCGCCCCATTCTGTTTGCATGCAGCCAGGCATTTCCTGTCAGGGGAAGTGCACTACAGTCTCTTCAGTGGCCTGAGAAGGACTCAGAGCTCATCACCAAATAAAGGGTCATATTGTGTGAGTTATGGCATAAGATGTTATTTGAAACCAAGATCAAATGCTCTAGTGAATAATTTTTTCCCTAAAGGTGATCTTAGCAACATTATAACTTTTCATTTGAACTGTAGTATTAAGAAAAACATAATAACATACTATCTATCTATCTATCTATCTATCTATCTATCTATCTATCTATCTATCTATCTATCTATCTATCTATCTATCTATCTACAGTGCATCCGGAAAGTATTCATAGCGCATCACTTTTTCCACATTTTGCTATGTTACAGCCTTATTGCAAAATGGATTCAATTAGGATAGGATAGCCTGTGACCCCCGTAACCCTGAAGTGCAAGAAACAAGATAGAGAATGCTCTGTTATAATATAATATAATACAATAGACATTACATTTGTGTGGTGGTGTGGTTGATGATGTTGCTGGACAGTGCCATTGACCTGGGTTTGATTTCCAACAAAGTTACTTTGCTTTCTTTTGATCATTTTATGGGTTTTTCCTCCAGGCAAGCTGATCTTCCTTGCACAATCTAAAGGCATGAATATCAGGTTAATTGATCAGTCTAAAATGTTTCTAAATGAGTGAGCATGGACTCATATATAAATGTGTCCTATGATAAATTGGCAACCTGACCAGGGCCCTGCCTTGAGCTCTGTGCCATATACAGTGCATCCGGAAAGTATTCACAGCGCATCACTTTTTCCACATTTTGTTATGTTACAGCCTTATTCCAAAATGGATTAAATTCATTTTTTTCCTCAGAATTCTACACACAACACCCCATAATGACAACGTGAAAAAAGTTTACTTGAGGTGTTTGCAAATTTATTAAAAATAAAAAAATTGAGAAAGCACATGTACGTAAGTATTCACAGCCTTTGCCGTGAAGCTCGAAATTGAGCTCAGGTGCATCCTGTTTCCCCTGATCATCCTTAAGATGTTTCTGCAGCTTAATTGGAGTCCACCTGTGGTAAATTCAGTTGACTGGACATGATTTGGAAAGTCACACACCTGTCTATAGAAGGTCCCACAGTTGACAGTTCATGTCAGAGCACAAACCAAGCATGAAGTCAAAGGAATTGTCTGTAGACCTCCGAGACAGGATTGTCTCGAGGCACAAATCTGGGGAAGGTTACAGAAAAATTTCTGCTGCTTTGAAGGTCCTAATGAGCACAGTGGCCTCCATCATCATCCATAAGTGGAAGAAGTTCGAAACCACCAGGACTCTTCCTAGAGCTGGCCAGCCATCTAAACTGAGCGATCGGGGGAGAAGGGCCTTAGTCAGGGAGGTGACCAAGAACCCAATGGTCACTCTGTCAGAGCTACAGAGGTCCTCTGTGGAGAGAGGAGAACCTTCCAGAAGGACAACCATCTCTGCAGCAATCCACCAATCAGGCCTGTATGGTAGAGTGGCCAGACGGATGCCACTCCTTAGTAAAAGGCACATGGCAGCCCGCCTGGAGTTTGCCAAAAGGCACCTGAAGGACTCTCAGACATGAGAAAGAAACTTCTCTGGTCTGATGAGACAAAGATTGAACTCTTTGGTGTGAATGCCAGGCGTCACGTTTGGAGGAAACCAGGCACCGCTCATCACCAGGCCAATACCATCCCTACAGTGAAGCATGGTGGTGGCAGCATCATGCTGTGGGGATGTTTTCCAGCAGCAGGGACTGGGTGACTAGGCAGGATAAAGGGAAAGATGACTGCAGCAATGTACAGAGACATCCTGGATGAAAACCTGCTCCAGAGCGCTCTTGACCTCAGACTGGGGCAACGGTTCATCTTTCAGCAGGACAACAACCCTAAGCACACAGACAAGATATCAAAGGAGTGGCTTCAGGACAACTCTGTGAATGTCCTTGAGTGGCCCAGCCAGAGCCGACTTGAATCTGATTGAACATCTCCAGAGAGATCTTAAAATGGCTGTGCACCGACGCTTCCCATCCAACCTGATGGAGCTTGAGAGGTGCTGCAAAGAGGAATGGGCGAAACTGGCCAAGGATAGGTGTGCCAAGCTTGTGGCATCATATTCAAAAAGACTTTGGGCTGTAATTGCTGCCAAAGGTGCATCGACAAAGTATTGAGCAAAGGCTGTGAATACTTATGTACATGGGATTTCTCAGTTTTTTTATTTTGAATAAATTTGCAAAAACCTCAAGTAAACTTTTTTCATGTTGTCATTATGGGGTGTTGTGTGTAGAATTCTGAGGAAAAAAATGAATTTAATCCATTTTGGAATAAGGCTGTAACATAACAAAATGTGGAAAAAGTGATGCGCTGTGAATACTTTCCGGATGCACTGTATATCTATTAATAATAACTTCTAAAGCGTAATGTTTATCTTCATTTTTGTTTGGTCCTTTCTGAACAGTCCTTAAAGGACTATGTGCAATGTGTGTACAATCAGAAGACATGAATCAGTATGCAGGAATATTATTGGTTTCAGAATGGAATAGGTCTTCAACTACAGGGGTAATAACATCTAATACTGTAAAAATAATCACAGTTTTTAATTGAACATAACTTATAAGACCCATGGAGATGGTCTTATAAATCCATACTTAAGAGCATATTCCTTCTTCTCACCAGTACATCATTGCTACTCAAGAACTGATTATTATAGATAACAATTTCTTGCTCACGATCAAATCTTGCAAGTATGACATTATTGTTATCTCTGACCATGCCCCTCTGATCATGGAACTCAAATCCACATACTCATCTTGCAGCTGGCGTTTTGACCCCGTTATTAGCTGACAAGAACTATACAGAATTTATATCTAAGCAAATTGATTCTTTTTTAAAGACAAATGCATCCTCAGAGGTTTCTGCAGAAATACTCTGGGAAACTTTGAAGGCATTTTTAAGAGGGCAGATTATCTCATATGTTTCCCACAAAAAAAAAAAAAAACAGAAACCAAGAAGACCTCAGAGTTAATCCGTGAAATTACCAGAATAGATCAAGAACATGCCAGGTCTCCAAACCAGGCACTTTTTAGGAAAAGACAGGCTTTGCAATCAGAACTCAACTTCTTGACAACAAAAGAATGGAACAACTTAGTTTTAAAATCACAACATCATTACTATGAACACGGAGAGAAGGCTAATAAGAACTTAGCTCAACAAATCCACAAGCAGGAAGTTCACAATGCAATATCAAAAATCATCAACACAGACAGATAAAATCATTGACCATAAAAATATAAGGCACACATTTGGAGACTTCTTTAAGTCCTTATATTTTACTCAGTTTAAAGAATACAAGACACAATCTATTGTGTTTTTTGATAAATTATGGATACCACAGCTAGATACAGTGGTACCTCTGGTCACGACCGTAATTCGTTCCAAAACTCTGGATGCGACCCGATTTGGTCGCCACCCGAATGTAATTTCCCTATAAGATTGTGTGTAAATACAATTAATCCATTCCAGACCGTACGAACTTTATGTAAATACATATTTTTTAAGCAGCAAAAATAGTTAATTATACAATAGAATGCACAGTGTAATAGTAAACTAAATGTAAAAACAATAACACTGAGAAAACCTTGAACAACAGAGAAAACTAACATTGTAAGAGTTTGCGCTAGACCCTTACGAACCACTCACTGTAAGCACTTTTTTATGAGTTTAAAACACAGGGAAAAAAAATCAAATGCCACTTCTCTTGCAAAACTTTTCAACACCATCCTCTACTGGCTTTAAATTCCTCAACTTTGCCACTCGAAGAAAGATTTTTTTTCAGCAAATCGCCATGAATCTTTCTGGCTTTCTCGCATATGATCGGCTCACTTACGCTATCCCCTGCAAGTTGCATCTCATTCAACCACACTAGCAACAGCTTTTCCACCTCTTCCAGCACTTGAGGCCTCTGCTTGGTTAACATTGTAACCCCTTTTGCAACATCAGCTGCTTTGTTAGGCCCTGTATACGCAAACAAAAGAAAATGGGAAACGGAGAATGGCAGATCATTGGCATTTACGAACGTGCATGGGGAAACTGGCCGCCAATGTTTTTGTTCGCAACCAGAGCGTGTGGTCATGAAGAGATGCAAAGTTTTGGCAAACTTTTTGATCGTAACCCGATTTGTACGTGTTCAGTAACTTTCGTGACCAGAGGTTCTACTGTACTCTCAGTGCAAAGGAATTGGATAAACCTCTAACACTAACAGAAGTACTTGACACTATAAACTCACTTCACAGCGGGAAAGCACCAGGCCCTGATGGTTACCCTGCTAAATTTTATAAAAAAATTTTAATTAAGTTAGTTCTCCTTTTATTAACAACATTTATATAACCCAGAGACAATAAAATTCACCTCAAACTTTTCACTGAGCATTAATTACTGTTTTTCCTAAGAAAAATAAGGACTTGTTACAATCTGCATCATACAGACCAATCACCCTTCTGAATAATAATGTTAAGATACTTTCCAAAGTTCTAGCTAGAAGGAAAGTGCTCCCTTCGGTAATATCACAAGACCAAACAGGATTTATTAAAGGTAGACACTTAGCTTCCAGTCTTCGACTCCTATTTAATGTAATATATTCACCCATAAAGTCTAACACTCCAGAGATTTTATTATTTTTGGATGCAGAAAAAGCATTTGATATAGTTGAATAGGACTACCTATTCACCGCATTGCATAAATTTGGGTTTGGCCCGAACATATGTCCATGGATGAAACTATTTCATACCAGTCCAGAAGCTTCAGTTTATATTAACAACATTATTTCAGACTACTTCAAACTAGAATACGGTATTATTTGCAATCACCATTGAGCCATTGGCTGTTCACTTTCAAAATGCATCAGAGATAAAGAGGATTTTCAGAGAAGAACTTGAACAGAAAATATCACTATATGCACCATATCACGATATGGTACTATATATATCAGACCCACAAACTTCTGTGCTTGCAGCCCTAACGGTACTAGCAGAGTTTCAAAAGATATCTGGACTCAAAATTAATTTGAACAAACATGTGCTTTTTCCAGTGAATTCTCTAGCAAACAACATTAGATTGGACACTTTCCCTTTTATCATTGCAGATCAGTTTAAATACCTAGGGGTAAACATCACAAGTAAATATAAAGCTTTTTTCAACAAAATTTTGCTGTCTGCTTGGAAAAACTTAAACAAGATGTGCATAGATGGTCTACCCTCCATCTTACTTTAGCAGGGAAAGTTAACACTATGAAGATGAAGATGAATATCCTTCCTAAGCTTCTGTTTCTATTTCAAAGCATCCACTCAAAAGAAAGTAATTCCTGGTCAGATCAGGGGGTGGCAGAGTGCACTAGTCCTTTCTCTTATCTTGCTACAGACCAAATGCGGGAAATTCCGCCGGGCTCCAATGATGTCACTTCTGGCTCCGCCCCAGAAGACATCTCTTCCTAATGATGTAATTTCCACATCCCAAGAAGTCACAGCCCGATTACCCCATTTCTAGTTCTGGTCCCAAGATCCCTTCTCTTCCTGTTTTTCAACTATATATCTGCCATGTTTCCTAACCTATTCAATTCTGTTTTGGACTCATCTGTAAAAACCATTTCATCAAACTTTTTGCATCTGCAACCAACTTTCAAATTATACGGGAGGCTTCTCCAAACCTTTTTTTGTTGTGTCAATGCTTGATTTACCACAACATTAACAAATCATTTTTTAAGAAATTACATTCAATCATAACTTCATTCATTTGGAATTTGGAATTTGAAATATCCATGCATCCAAAGGGCGACGCTACAATGACCTAAATCAGAAAGTGGCATGGCTCTACCAAACTTTCAATTTTATTACTGGGGGGCAAATATACAAGCTATAAAAACATGGACATGGACACAAATAGACAAACACACATTAGCTTGGTCCACAATAGAAATGAAATCCTGCAGTACTTCTTTATATTCCTTCTTTTATACACCACTAAATACAAGGTATTGTCAATGTACTAACAACTCAATTGTCCCTCATTCACTCAGAATATGGAACCAATGTAGGAAGCACTTCAAGTTACAGAATATTTTATCTGTGGCACCTCTACACAATAACCACCTTTTTTCACCCTTTCTAAACTTACAGTTTTTAATGTTTGGAAAATGTATGGGATTAAATAATATAGAGATTTGTATATAAATAATGTCTTTGCATCATACAAACAATTACACTCCAAATATGTCCAATTTTCCTTACCTCCCACCTATTTCTATTCCAGAAAAAATATTGATCAGTCTTGAAGACTCAGACAGCATTTCTGTAATATATAAATCAATTTTAAAGTCCCTTCCTTTTAAAGATCCCACAGTAAAGTGGGAAAAGGATCTCTCACTCACTCAGAAAAGGAGTGGAAGGCACTCATGCACAGAATTTGCTCTAGCTCAATCTATGCAAAGCATTCAATTATTCAACTTAAAATCTTTTATTGAGCACATTTACAGTATCTTATTTAAATTTGTCCAAAATGTTTCCAGGGCAAAGTCCAACCTGCGAATGTTGCAATCAAGCTTCAGCCTCACTAGGCCACAAGTTTTGGGCATGTACCGACTTAACATCATTCTGGACAAAAATTTTTTAAATGCCTATCAGACAGCCTTGGTGTCACAATCACTGCTAATCCATTAACAGCTGTGTTTGGTGTACTTCCTGATGGGCTTAAAGTGGAGAAGGACAAACTGTAATTGCCTTTACTGCACTATTAGCATGTAGACTTATCTTGCTCAACTGGAAGAATCCTAGCCCAACTCTGTTAAGTCAGTGGGTAACTGATGTTATATGCTATTTGAAATTGGAAAAAAATCTAATTCTCACTTACAGGATCTGTTCAAAACCCTGGCAGGATCTAATTAATAACATTTTAGAATAAACATTTATATTGGGGAGAAGGAGTTCTTTCCCTTTTTACAACTCTCAACGTTTTACTGTGGCTGTTGGCCTTCCTCTCTTTCTCATGGGTGGGGGTTGAATTGAAGTTAGTTTTGTTAAGTTTGACTTTATTGTTTAGAACATTACATTACATGCTTGTAATAAATTTAATGAAAGATAAAAAAGGAATGTTCAGTAAGGTTACAAGGTATTGTTTTATGTTTCCTCTTCATTTGTCATTGTTACTTTTTTTTTTATTTACAAACGCAATTAATGCAAGTTTCGTTGAAATTAATTAAAGCTTCAATTGTGTGTATGTTTATACAGTATATATATATATATAAACCTTTCATTTAAATATACAGTATATATATACAGTGGTGTGAAAAACTATTTGCCCCCTTCCTGATTTCTTATTCTTTTGCATGTTTGTCACACAAAATGTTTCTGATCATCAAACACATTTAACCATTAGTCAAATATAACACAAGTAAACACAAAATGCAGTTTTTAAATGATGGTTTTTATTATTTAGGGAGAAAAAAAATCCAAACCTACATGGCCCTGTGTGAAAAAGTAATTGCCCCCTTGTTAAAAAATAACCTAACTGTGGTGTATCACACCTGAGTTCAATTTCCGTAGCCACCCCCAGGCCTGATTACTGCCACACCTGTTTCAATCAAGAAATCACTTAAATAGGAGCTGCCTGACACAGAGAAGTAGACCAAAAGCACCTCAAAAGCTAGACATCATGCCAAGATCCAAAGAAATTCAGGAACAAATGAGAACAGAAGTAATTGAGATCTATCAGTCTGGTAAAGGTTATAAAGCCATTTCTAAAGCTTTGGGACTCCAGCGAACCACAGTGAGAGCCATTATCCACAAATGGCAAAACATGGAACAGTGGTGAACCTTCCCAGGAGTGGCCGGCTGACCAAAATTACCCCAAGAGCGCAGAGACGACTCATCCGAGAGGTCACAAAAGACCCCAGGACAACGTCTAAAGAACTGCAGGCCTCACTTGCCTCAATTAAGGTCAGTGTTCACGACTCCACCATAAGAAAGAGACTGGGCAAAAACGGCCTGCATGGCAGATTTCCAAGACGCAAACCACTGTTAAGCAAAAAGAACATTAGGGCTCGTCTCAATTTTGCTAAGAAACATCTCAATGATTGCCAAGACTTTTGGGAAAATACCTTGTGGACTGATGAGATAAAAGTTGAACTTTTTGGAAGGCAAATGTCCCGTTACATCTGGCGTAAAAGGAACACAGCATTTCAGAAAAAGAACATCATACCAACAGTAAAATATGGTCGTGGTAGTGTGATGGTCTGGGGTTGTTTTGCTACTTCAGGACCTGGAAGGCTTGCTGTGATAGATGGAACCATGAATTCTACTGTCTACCAAAAAATCCTGAAGGAGAATGTCCGGCCATCTGTTCGTCAACTCAAGCTGAAGCGATCTTGGGTGCTGCAACAGGACAATGACCCAAAACACACCAGCAAATCCACCTCTGAATGGCTGAAGAAAAACAAAATGAAGACTTTGGAGTGGCCTAGTCAAAGTCCTGACCTGAATCCAATTGAGATGCTATGGCATGACCTTAAAAAGGCGGTTCATGCTAGAAAACCCTCAAATAAAGCTGAATTACAACAATTTTGCAAAGATGAGTGGGCCAAAATTCCTCCAGAGCGCTGTATAAGACTCATTGCAAGTTATCGCAAATGCTTGATTGCAGTTATTGCTGCTAAGGGTGGCCCAACCAGTTATTAGGTTCAGGGGGCAATTACTTTTTCACACAGGGCCATGTAGGTTTGGATTTTTTTTTCTCCCTAAATAATAAAAACCACCATTTACAAACTGCATTTTGTGTTTACTTGTGTTATATTTGACTAATGGTTAAATGTGTTTGATGATCAGAAACATTTTGTGTGACAAACATGCAAAAGAATAAGAAATCAGGAAGGGGGCAAATAGTTTTTCACACCACTGTATAAACCTTTCATTTAAATGCCAAAATTCAGTTTCTGCATTTCAAATTTCAGTCTCTGCATTTCATAGTACAACATGTACTTTTTTGCTGTTGCTACTAGTAACATGCTAATCTAAAAAAAGCACACATTTTATAAAAGAACAGCATGCAAAAATAAAAGCTTTCTTTTAATTATAATTACACTTTCTTTTCTAAGGAAAAGGTAGGCTGGGAAAACTGATTGATGAATGGATATATTATACAATCAAATAACTGCTGTTTTTTCTTTATTTCTATAAATATGTCTCAGACCGAAGAATCTTTCTCCTGTAACATTTTGCCATACAAACACAGTGTGTTAATAAACCTGAAAAAAGATTAACATAGTGCTAAACACTAGGGCTCTGAAGAAAAATCATCTATTAATTTTTTGAGGGGACAATCATAAAAATAATAGACTATTTAAATTAAGTAATTTTTTTATTTTAAAATAAAACATGTTTTTGGTGGAGCTTAAACTTTCTTTTCTGGTAGGCTACTTGTGTTTTGAGTTTACATGTGTGGACAACAAGGCCCAATTATATTCTGGCATGTACTTTATTCTCCAAAGAGCATGTGTACTGAAGAATCACTTGTTCCAAGGGACATTTACATTTTCTTCAACTCATGCCAGGTAAATATGAATGAGGAAACTCAACCTCTAACGAATCTAACAAAAAGTCCAAATTGCAAGAACAAATCTTGTCATCAGTTCTTTTTAGTGACTCTTAATGGATCTCCTTTGGAAAGATTCAACCCTTTGCCTTTTGTATTGTCATGGACTTAAGCAGGACATCTCCTGTCTATGTTTATGGCTCCAGGAAGCACAACGAAGGCTGCAGAACTCACAACCATTTGATTAAATGTTAAAATACAACTACAGAGGTCATGGCCTACAATATCTTTATGAGAAATGTACAGTATAGCTTCTACTATACCCCCAAAAAAATAATTGGCTCACTAAAATGCCATGGCTATATTTAACACTCTAAATATGAATTTTATATGAGTGCCCCATTTAACAAATAAAAGTGCAGTTTTTAAATCTTGAACAGCACTGACCAATCTTTTTATTAAATTATTATTTAGAGCTGGTAAATTATTTTATGCTCACTCTTCAATAATGCATCCTTGTTTGGCAGTTTGCTTTCAATGCTTAGGACTAACTTCAGCTTGTCAAATTCGCATCATACAGCATTCTGTTACCATGAATTTAAGAAACCCACATGACAATGGCAAATCAAAACACAACAAATTCTTCATAAAGAAACCTAAATTAAATGAAGCAAGCCCTAATTTGCATCTTGAGCCTAAAGAACAGGAAAAAAGTAAGTCCAAGTCCTCATAGACTGCAGAAACATCTCAAACTCATTGTGAATCTCCAGAAAAGACAGCTAGTTCAGCTTCACCATCCAAAGTGTCAGGAATGGAAAAATAAGTGACTGAACCAGAACTACTAAAATTTCCAGAAACCACAATATTCAGAAAATCATGCAGTTTTTCATTGTGCTGGTATACTATGCATAACCAGATGTAATAGAGCCTGGTTGGAGATGCAGTATGTTGTAAATATATGGATATTTTCCCGAGTTACACTGTGGTCATCAAACAACATTCTTGAGAAATGGATTCAGAGATGGGAAGCATTTCAGTCAAGTCTGTTTTAATCATCAGCTTAGTAAACGGCACATAAATGCTCAAGTAAGGTTTTGATGCATACAGACAGATACATAAAAATCAAAGAAAGGGCATTGTTTCAAATTAACTAAATAGAGACAATGAAAATGTTTCTTTTTTAGAAAGAAACCATTAGCATATTAAAATAGCTTTTGACATCGTAATGTTCTGTGCAAAACAAGATATCTTATTGCACAGAAAGCTAATGATGCACTAAATCAGGAAAAAAAATTGGAATTGTTTAAATAGCTGACTAACTATAATTCTAAAGTTAAGAATTGTCTTCACAAATTGCTACGAAATGCAAAAATGATGAGCTCTGATATACAATACATAGCAGATATATAGTCTGCTGTTTCCCTACTCCTAAGAATAAAAAAAAACAGACTTGTATGCATGTCCTAATAACTATTATATTATTATTGTTGATGAACGTAAAAACGTTTCAAAATGAGAGCTTGTGGCTGTGTGCATTTGCTTTATTCAAAGAGGTACCGTTAAAGAAAGAGCTATTGGGTTTGTGGATACATGTAGCAACATGGCAGCCAACGGCTTTACAAAGAAAAAAGTCTTCACACTTCTCTGTGTATAGCATTTAGTTTTGATGGAGCTTCAGCAATTTTTGGAATAAAGGTAGGGTGCAGGTGCTCCTGAAACCTGTTTGCTGTAATGAATAATGTATGTTGCAATTGTGCAGCTTCTGGAAGTTGTTCCTGTTGCTTCATGAAAGTTGTTGTTAGTGGTTATGTCTAAACTGTCTGTATAATTTTTGCATACATAATATACAGTATGAATCTGTTGCTGTTACTTTCCCTAGTATAAAATTATTTTGAGAATTTGTTAAAGTAATTTAATTATTTCAATCTTTAAAGTTTTGTCACATTTTTCGTCCTGACTGATAAGTAATTGTTCACTATATTTCTAATGTGTTTTTAATGATAGGTCTATAAGAGCGATTAACTTTTCAGTGGTTATGGTTTGCCCATCCAATTGTCTCCACACCCCCTGCCCCCATTCTGCAATTTCTGGCTTCTCCTCTGACAAATACAGTGGATTCAGAAAGTATTCTGACCCTATTCTCTGTGTATGCCACCACCTTCCTCGATTCTAAAAATTGTATTACATCCCTTATCGCAACTACATGGATGATGCCTAATTCTACCTTCTTTTAAAACCTGATGAAACCTTAACTACTAACTTGATGATATTAAATGTTGGATATTGTTAAGCTTTTCCCAGCTAAATGACTGAAAGACAGAGGTGTTTTTCTTTCTGGCTCTCCCACTTCCATTAAAAGAATCATCAGTAGCCTAGATCCTTTAACCTCATGCACTAAAACATGGAGCAATATTTGACTCTGATATCAAATTTGATAAACAAACAAATATTGTCATCTCTGTACAGCACTAAGATTAAACCTTTCCTGTCTCTTAATGATTATTTTATTCAGGGTAGACTCCAGCTACCACGATACCAGTGTTTACCACTCATCTATGACTTGTCAGCCATTGATCCAAAATGCTAATGCCAGAGTTTTGACTGACACCAAAAAGAAAAAAAAAAACACAAATTGGCTTCTGTCAAGTTGCATTTTAAAACTGTATTCTTTGTTTTTAAAAGTGTGGTGGCTTCTCTTCATTCAGGGCTTGACATTGAAGTTGGGCAGTGCCTTGGAATCCTATGTGATTCCTAGAGCAACAATGTTTGTATCCCAATGCCTGCTGTAAAGGGAGGGTACAAGTTAAAATCAAGCCAAACATTTATAAATAAAACCTAAAGATCCTAATTTGGATAAGGAATACTAGAACCAAGTCATGGAGTCAAACATACACATTGTCCTCATTAGATAGCGTGGCCAGGTCACTCATGCACCTATATACCTAAAGAAACCACACTGAGCTGTTGTGCGAGTTCACTGTCTGGAAGGCAATAGGTAATAAACATATGAAGGATAGACAGATTCATTCATTCATTCATCCATCCATTGGGCCATTAGCTCCTGCTTTTTTGATATGTTTAATTTTTTTTTTTATCTCTGTGACTATATCTCCCTTGTGTATTTTTTTAAAAAATAAACACTTTGTATATATGGAACCCCTTGGCATTATTTTGGCTTTATATGGACAATAAAGGGTGCCCTTGCTTCACCAGGCATAGTCTATAGGATTAAAATGGTATAGTCACTTTGCCAAAACCTACTTAAATATTGGAAAATAAGGTCCTAAGAGTCCGAAGAGTCACTACAGAAGAATGAACCCGGGTGCTGCAACCTCAACGGCCTCAAACCAGAGACATATGGTCTTGGCTAAAGAAAAAAATAGTTGCACAAACAAAAGACTTCCTTGGATCTGTATTGGATGATCTATCTTGGCCTTATTAATAGGAGAAATTGCATAGAAAAAGGATGTGTAGCGAATTTTTGTTCTTTTATTAAGGGGTCTGTCATCAGAAACTCAGTGATATCAAAAATGTAAAAAGAAATGGGCAAAAGCTTAGAATAAGTCACACAAACTTTGAGAAATTAAATAGAGACCTTTCCTTTCTTATGAAGTAGTACAGTATTCTTAAGATAATTCTTCTATTTCCCAAACCTTCAGCATCTAGGATGCTAAGTAGGCTACTAAGCATAGCAGACCCAGCAAAATAGCTGCAAAGAACAGTGCTACTTTACAGAGGGCACTGTAATGCTGCTTTTCTAGTGGAAAACAAACTTTAAAATGATGTGTCTGAAAGTGGAAAGGATTTTTACAATTGAAGATGACTGTTTGCTATTGGGATAACAAGCAGACAGAATAAAGGGGTAAATTTTGAAGAGAAGTCAAAGGGCAGGTGAGGATTGTTAACTGGAAGATGAAAAATCTATTAACAAAAGTGAAGGCAAAGGCAAACTCATAATATGAAGAAGAAGAAAAAGAATGCAAAGCAGGGTCAAAACCATAAACTTTAGCACAAAAGGTTTCATTTTTGATATCTACAAATTCAGAAATTGAATTCTTAACCAAGAAGTTATTTACACTATTGTGAATCTTATGAGGGGTGTAACCTCCATGTGGAGGTGTCCTTGTCAACCACCTAGCAACCAGGAATCGAAATTGTGATGTCCATTAAAAACTGTGATAGTTTAAAATACCAATGTAAAATAATTAATAACTTTTGAAATACACCTAGTAAAACTGAAATTCTTAATCAAAAAGATTCCTGACCAGAAATAACACTATGAAAGAGTTCAATCTGTTTAAGGGAAAAAATTATCCTTCCCAGGAAAAATTAAAGATAAAAATGACTCATGACAATGACAAAGTAAAACAACAGACTCTGATAAATAAAGACAGCAAGATATGTGTTTCTCCTTCTACCCAGCAAATATCTGAAGATGATCACCTGCCAGAAATGATAAGACAGAACAATCAGGACCAATTACAGACACTCGATTGGATCAGCACATTATACCCTTCAATTAGTAAAGGTAGCAAAATGACATCAAACCTTAGATAGTACGTGTGAAACACAAGAGCAAGTAAGGAAAAGCTGTTAGTGTTATGAACTTGAAGTTACAAGGCACAAAGACAGTCCCACAATTCTCCAAAATGGCCACTAGGGAGGATTTACCATCAAAACCCAGCTAGATACAAGGGTAAACGCAGCATCTTTATAAAATAAAAGTTTTCATAATAATGGTCTTCAGGAAGAATGAAGCTCTGTTGGGAGCACAAAAGGCAAAAAGTAGCTGCTTTAAACAATAAGGCAATCTAATTGAAAGTCCCAACAAGAATCCAAAGGGTGGTAAAAAAACACAGAGGAAACAGATCAAAAATCGAATAATCACAAAAGCTAAATAGAAACAAAAGTACACTCACCAACTCCCTAGTGCATTTGAATGAACTGTCAGGAACTGTGTGAATCCATCGCCTTTATCACTAGAATCCCTGGAGCCTATGAAAAAAGTCGTAACTCCGGGCCACCTTAAATTCCTTGGCACCTCTTCATCAGTGTCTTTGTTTTGCAAATGTGTCAATCAGCACAAGCAGCCTTCTATCCCATCCCCCACCGACTCAGCTGATGTCAGACGCAGAATTCTCAGAGTTCAAGTCTGTTCATCTGGGTGTGAGGTGCATAGAATTGTATAGGGTAAATAATATATTGTTATTTGGAATACATACTTTTCATGTGTGTTCCGTGTCTACAATGATCTAGGTAAATGCAGGATGACAGGAAATGCAAGGCAAGAAATGTTGAGCACATCTCTCTATTATAAAAAGAAATCCTGTCCCCTGTCCTGATAGTCTACGATACGTGATCCTCTCAGAAGATAATTTAAAGACACGTGAGACGAAAGACACCTGCCACGGTGCGTCTCACGGGAACATAGAACGAGAGTCTTGCAAGACACACCCTACTTACAAGCAATATTAAAAAAAACAAATCAATAGTGTAAAGGCAGTCATGCAGCACACACAGCTTCTGGGCTCTCAGTGCATATAAGGTGTATAAGGTCAATACTGTAGAAATGAAATGAATAGGGTAGAAATGAAACATCGACAATTAAACGAAGAAGAAAGAAAAGCGCGGAAAAAAGACACCCAAAAGCGATGGAGAGAAAAAAATGGGTACAAAAAAAAGTAAAACGTCAATAACATGTTAAAAAAACAAGGGGGCAAAAAACACACAGATCAGGTGATAGATAATGAAAACTGGAATTCAAAAGACGCAAAAAAAAAAACGGAGGCGCGAAACACATGCAGAGCAAGATACAGAATATGAAAACAGAAAAAAAATAAAGTGTAAAAACAAAGAAACTAAAGATCGCATTAGCGCAAACGTCCAGAGTTATTTATTACAATGACGTGCAATCCACAATGGCCAGAAATCCAGAGATTCCTGAAAAAAATGCCACCAGCTACATCGGCACAAGATATTCCAACATTCATAAGTAGACTGTTTTATCAGAAAGTATTAATTTTATTGAAAGAACTCGAAACGGTATTTGGGAAAATCCGAGCATACATTTACACGATTGAATTTCAAAAACGGGGTTTACCTCACATGCATTTATTGGTTACTTTACAAAAAAAATTATTAACGGCAGATGATGTCGACCGTTTTGTCTGTGCTGAAATTCCAAACAGAGAAAGCTATCCTGAATTATTGTACAAAGTCATTAAACACATGTCTCACGGGCCTCATTTAAAAGATTCAGCATGTTGGGACTCGAAAGAAAAAAAGTGTTTAAAAAAATTTCCAAAACCTTTCGTTCAAACAACAGATATGACTATGGATGGCTTTCCAGACTATCGCCGAAGAGATAATCGTCACGAAAAACACACTTATCACGGAAAGAAAGATGAAAAAATTGTGATGATCGATAATTCAATGATTGTACCATATAACCCGTATTTACTAAAAAGATTTGACTGTCATATTAATGTCGAGTATTGTGCATCAGTGATGAGTATTACGTACATCTACAAGTACATTCATAAAGGACACGATAGAGTACGCGTAACTTTATCGAAAGAACAAGCACAGAATGAAGTTCAAGTATATTTAGATACTCGATACGTTAGTGCAATGGAAAGCAGATGGCATTTAATGGAATTACCAATGAACGGACGAAGTCATTCTGTCTACCCGCGAGACCAAAGACACGCCCTACTTACAATCCATCAAATAGGACAATAGGCAGCAAAATATTCAGTCTTGTGAAGGATTTGAGCACACAGAGATCCAGGGCTCTCAGCGCATAGAAAGCGCATAAGGTACGTTATAAATTAAATGTTGACATCTAAGCGAAGAAGAAAGCAGCACAGAGAAAAGAGACTCAAATGCGTTGGACAGAAAAATGAGCAAAAAAAGAATAATCGAGGTGCAAATTCAGAAAATAAGGAAAGTAATTAAACTTAAAGTAATTAAACACTAAACACATGCAGAGCAGGTTAGAGACTATGAAACCAGTGAAATTAGAAAGGCTCAAAAAAAAAAAAAAAACGTTTGCGCTATACACATGTGGAGAAAGTTAAAGGATATGAAAGAAGGAAAATTAGAAAATATAAAAAAAAGAAAGTAAAGATCGCAGTAGCGTACACAAACAAACTGCCTCATTTAACTATGCACCAGTCTAACTTTGGCTTTGCACAATAATTACTACACTATTGCACCTTAACACTTAATTCTACTTTATTCACATAATTGTACTTATTTATTATGTTCTACTATACTGTTACCTTTCAATCTATGACTTTTTGTTAATCTAACTGATATTCTTCTAACTTTGCACAGTTTTTAATAAGCAGATCAGGATGCATTTCACTGCGTGTTGTCCTGTATAACTATGCATGTGACAAATAAAGAATGCTGAGAATTTCAAAAACGGAGTTTACCACACATGCATTTATTGGATACTTTGTTCATGTATATACAGTGCATCCAGAAAGTATTCACAGCGCATCACTTTTTCCACCTTTTGTTATGTTACAGCCTTATTCCAAAATGGATTAAATTAATTTTTTTCCTCAGAATTCTGCACACAACACCACATAATGACAATGTGAAAAAAGTTCACTTGAGGTTTTTGCAAATTTATTAAAAATAAAAAAACTGAGAAATCACATGTACATAAGTATTCACAGCCTTTGCTCAATACTTTGTCGATGCACCTTTGGTAACAATTACAACCTCAAGTCTTTTTGAATATGATGCCACAAGCTTGGCACACCTATCCTTGGCCAGTTTTGCCCATTCCTCTTTGCAGCACCTCTCAAGCTTCATCAGGTTGGATGGGAAGTGTCGGTGCACAGCCATTTTAAGATCTCTCCAGAGATGTTCAATCGGATTCAAGTCTGGGCTCTGGCTGGGCCACTCAAGGACATTCACAGAGTTGTCCTGAAGCCACTCCTTTGATATCTTGGCTGTGTGCTTAGGGTCGTTGTCCTGCTGAAAGTTGAACCGTCACCCCAGTCTGAGGTCAAGAGCGCTCTGGAGCAGGTTTTCATCCAGGGTGTCTCTGTACATTGCTGCAGTCATCTTTCCCTTCATCCTGACTAGTCTCCCAGTTCCTGCCGCTGAAAAACATCCCCACAGCATGATGCTGCCACCACCATGCTTCATTCACTGTAGGGATGGTGCCAGGTTTCCTCCAAACGTGACGCCTGGCATTCACACCAAAGAGTTCAATCTTTGTCTCATCAGATCACAGAATTTTCTTTCTCATGGTCTGAGAGTCCTTCAGGTGCCTTTTGGCAAACTCCAGGAGGGCTCCCATGTGCCTTTTACTAAGGAGTGGCTTCCGAATGGCCACTCTACCATACAGGCCTGATTGGTGGATTGCTGCAGAGATGGTTGTCCTTCTGGAAGTTTATCCTCTCTCCACAGAGGACCTCTGACAGAGTGACCATTGGGTTCTTGGTCACCTCCCTGACTAAGGCCCTTCTCCCCCGATCGCTCAGTTTAGATGGCTGGCCAGCTCTAGGAAGAGTCCTGGTGGTTTCGAACTTCTTCCACTTATGGATGATGATGGAGGACACTGTGCTCATTAGGACCTTCAAAGCAGCAGAAATTTTTCTGTAACCTTCCCCAGATTTGTGCCTCGAGACAATCCTGTCTCGGAGGTCTACAGACAATTCCTTTGACTTCATGCTTGGTTTGTGCTCTGACATGAACTGTCAACTGTGGGACCTTATATAGACAGGTGTGTGCCTTTCCAAATCATGTCCTGTCAACTGAATTTACCACAGGTGGACTCCGATTAAGCTGCAGAAACATCTCAAGGATGATCAGGGGAAACAGGATGCAACTGAGCTCAATTTCGAGCTTCACGGCAAAGGCTGTGAATACTTACGTACATGTGCTTTCTCAATTTTTTTATTTTTAATAAATTTGCAAACACCTCAAGTAAACTTTTTTCACGTTGTCATTATGGGGTGTTGTGTGTAGAATTCTGAGGAAAAAAATGAATTTAATCCATTTTGGAATAAGGCTGTAACATAACAAAATGTGGAAAAAGTGATGTGCTGTGAATACTTTCCGGATGCACTGTATATTTATCTATCTGCTTATTTAAAAAGCTACATTTACCCCAGGAGTCAAAAACGTTCTGTCTAGCCCTTGTATAAAAACCTAGACAAAAGCTGGGGTATCACCTTGGTAACCCCATGTACTTTTGGAACTGTGAGAGGAAAATAGCACAACTTTACAGACAGGAGTCCAGTGCAGAACTCTACTTACTTTTTTACTTTGTAAAAAAAAATTAACCGCTGATGATGTAGATCGTTTTGTCTGTACTGAAATTCCAAACAGAGAAACCTATCCTGACCTCATTAAAAAGATTCAGCATATTGGGACTAGCAAGATTACAAATATTGTTTTTACAGAAGTTCTGAAATAAAAGTGAAACTAATGAAATAGCAACAATTCAAAGAAAAAAAAATCTTACAAGTGTGTATCCGGAAAGGGTTGGCGAGCGAAGCCCCCTAGTAACTAAAACAAAAACATTTTTCATGTTTTAGTAATAATGACAAAATGCTGACATGAAGTGTATAATGTTTGAAGACTGAAGTCCAAACGTCAAATTAACACTTTCTCAAAAGGTATAACAAAAGTGTGCTTATATTCAAGAATATAACCAAAGAAAAGGAAATCATTCAATTTACATATTGCTCTCAATGAGTAAAAACTGAAGCCCAAATATCAATCGACAGAGAGCGGAAGTGTCTGCTTGGCTGATGCAGAGATAAGAACTGCTACCACGTAATCAAGAGGTTGTTGGTTTGAACCCGGGTTCTCCCCGTTTTGAGTAGTGAGCTGATATTATTATTGTTACTATTATATCATAAAAACATCAATTTGATTTGAGTCTGTAACACCCAGTGTAAATTTTTGTTAACTGCGAAAGATATCGCTGAAGAGATATAAGTAGATACACAAATGCTGGAGAATCCGCATTCTCTCACTACGTCTATACATTATAATCAGCAATACTTTATTTCCAAGCTGACTCTTTACCCCATTATAATGATGCTGATTCTCCCCAAACAATCTATATCCAATAATTTATCATGCATTGAATAATTTGCACTATGCCAAATAAAATTATACCTTGGTAAGCCTTGCTTCAGTGGCCAGAGAGCTTGAGGATTTAGAAGTCTTCATTCCCACTCCAGTACTTGTGACTGGCCTTCCTTTCTCGACTACAGAAGGTCCCTGTTTGGCCACACTACTCTTCAGAGTACTTTTCATATTGAATTAGGTATTTTAACCGTCCTGAATATTGAACCTGGAAAACAAATGAGAGACATTTTTTTAAATGTAACTAAACCAGGCACCCTTATTTTTAATTATCATGCACATTAAAACATTTAACAAAGCCAACTGATGGCACCATGGACAATGCTTTCTAAGCCCTGGCACAAGGATGTAAAGCAATCAAAACAGCTCAGTTGTTTCCAGTAGTGAAACAACAAAAACAAGCTGCTATGACCACAGGAAACTAACTGAAAGGATTTTTAAGGAGGTTAATAATGATGAGGTTGAGTTCCAATCTAATATAGTTCTAGTTCTAATCTTTCTCCATTTCTAGAATGTACCATTGTTGTTAAAGTCAAATATTACTGATGAGTGCAGATGCTTTAAAGGAAGATTCAAATAATAAAACAAGTAAACACACATGTTTCAGAAGAAGCACTATTCAGAATCTGGTTTAAACGAAAAGAAAAACAATGAAAAGCAGATATTAGGAAGCCAGTGTTACTGTGGATGTATAGTTTAACATAATAAGTCCTCACTAAAACATAGCTAGATCCATAAGTATTTGGACAGTGACACTTTACTTTCACAAAGTCTTCTCTTGAAGGTACATTTTGGCAATGATAGAGCTACCTCCCGGAGAGTGTTCTTGATTTGGCTAAATGTTGTGAATGGGTTCTTCTTTACCAAGGACAGAATTCTTCAATCATCCAGCACAGTTGTCTTCTGTGGTTCTCCAGATCTTCTTTTTAAAAAGGGGTTGTTTTGTTTTCTCACCCTAATGATGGACCGTTTTTACTTGCATAGACAGCTCTTTGGACCTCATACTGTTAGTTCACAGTGACAGCTTCTAAATGTAAATTCTACACTTGGAATCAATTGTAGATCTTCTACCTGCTTAATATTTAATGAAATAATGAGGGATCTGATCCCACCTGGCTATGGAACAGCTTGTCAGTCAAATGTCCAAATACTTTTGAACCCTTGGAAATGTGGGGGCTATGCAGAAAAATGGCTGTCATTCCTAAATGGCTCAAAGGATATTTTTGGAAAAACCCTTAAATTAAAGATGAAAGTCTACACTTTATTCACATAATGACTGCTCTGTTTCATATCCATTGTGGTGTCATACATGATACATTTATGAAAATTGCGTCACTGTGCAAATACTTATGGACCTAACTATATATTTCCTCAAAAATATAAATCATGGTATTCATATTTAATTTTATACAGTTCCAAATAATTCTACTGTTAAGTACTATAGTACTAGTAGTACTGTCACAAGTACATAGTAAAGTGAAATACTTACCTTTATGTCTGACCAACATGCAAAACATCACCACTCTCCGGCACCGTGTAAAGAAAGTAGCAGGCTGAACTGACAAAGTAATTTAAATAGTATTTTTTCTTTATTGTTTAAATTGTGACAATATAACTGCATTTAAATTTATAATTTACTTTCCTAAACTATTAATAAGATCTGCTGATTAGTCAAAGTTTTGATAATGTATCATTTAAAAATTTTCAATCCAAACTGAATCTTAATAACTATGCACTTGTTGTCCTAGATATAATAGCATAGATTCAAACCAGGAAAAACTACAATTTTGCAATAATCATTTGGTTACAGATGTTAATCACTATCGTCATGGCTAATCAGATTACATTTAAACTACTGAAAAATAATCTACTGTTAACAATGTTCACAAATTCATCTACTGTGGCTGTTAACAATCACACTAGTAAAGACAGTGTTGCGGCATATTACTACTGTATAATGTAATCCTTGAAATTCCTACCTACATGAACAATAATGATGTGAATTATTTAGAATATACTGTATAAGGAATTTACATGTTTAGACATTCTCTTTTTATTCAAGGAGAGTTGAAACATTTTACATTTTGACCTGGGAAACAATCAGTGGGGGTCTGCCCAATTTTTGCCAAGAAAATAGGCTATTGTAAGATTCTTAAAAGTTGTGGTAATACAATAGTTTTTCCATAATAAACAACAGGCAGCAGAGAGCATCTGAAAGCAACCTTCACTTTATTATTTACTGGTATGATGTATGAATTTTGCAGTTTTCATGGTAGGATTATAAATAAACACCAGTTAAATATTTGGTTCATTTGAAGTTAAAATCGTTTAGGAAATACAAATTGTTAGTACCGTGGCCCCAACCCCTCCATACTCTCTTTCCCAACCACAACGTCCTTTACAGAGAAAACAAGTTTACAATAAAATATTGACCCGCCATTTGACAGGGAAGCTATAATTACTATTTGCACAACTGTCTGTATTCAAGCATTATAACACAGTGATTTCTGACAGACCCTGTTAAAATGTGATGTGGAACCTTTCCTAGCATTTCCTTTGTATTTCACATGCTTCCATGATGCAATGCAATGAGAGCACCCTGGATCCTTTTAAAACACTGGAATGGAAGCAACAGTGAAATTATAGTCAAGCAGTGAGCACATAAAGTAGAGAGAAATCATACCATAGTGAGACTAATATACTTGAAAATGTAGTATTGATGTACTTAGAAATGTGTGAGATCATTCTTGGATTTAAAATACAATATGGTGTGTACAATAAGCAATATTTATCATATACAAAAATTGTTAATGTCAGTAAGCTTTTGCTTATTTTATATGGATTGATGGTGGTGTTTGCAGCTGCTCTGCATTTCCTGCATAAAGACATGTTAATAGTTTTTTTAAATGAGAATTATACAAGTTTCTAAAATATATTTGAAACCAAAGCATTTACGCTCTTATAACTTTATGTATTTGTTCCTATTGAAATAGAGACAGGCTTTGTACCTATATGACTATACGTGAAGAACCCATGACTGCTTTTCATGCTGTTTTCGTTCTTTAACATTCTTTTATAGCAGGGGTTCTTAACCGGGGGTGTCGGAACCAAACACTGGGGGTATGGGATTCGATCTCTGGGTACTGGTATTTATTTTATTAAATGTATTAATTTATACTTGGGTAGTGCGTGAATGGAACGCGATAGAATCTTCGAGAACATTCAACATTTCCTGCAAATGCTTGTGCTTGCATTTAATTTTACATGTTTGTATTTACTACAACATTAATTTTAAATTTAAATTTAATAAGTTTTAATTTTAATATTTTAATTTAATAAATGTGTATTACTGAACAAGCGTGTATTTACTCGTTTATTGTCAATGTACGTATCTCGAAGACTCTAGAAGCGCGTTTTGCATTGCATATAAAGGCGGCGACTGCGCGCTGCCATTCATTCTGGCAACTAATATAAGGCATGGTGATGATTATTTCGACAGTCAAGTAAAGGGGGTATGGGACCATATTGGACAATCCATTGGGGGTCTGGAGTCATCAGAACGTTAAGAACCCCTGTTTTATAGGGTAGTTTGAATCTGCAGTTCTAATGACTTAATGTGGGGATAGTCAAAACCTCTACATTTTTTTCAGGTACTGACATTACTGTTGCTTTAAATCCCTTTAAGTAGCAGACACAAAAGTCACTTTATTTCAGAGTATCCTCTGAAGTAGATTCTCTCAGCAGATGTGTTATTTTTGTGTTTTCACAAATTATGTGTGTGGTTGTAATAGGAATGTATGTGATGAGAAAGAAATTACCTTACTAAAGGAAAAGGCATTATGGTGGTGTGCCAGTTCTCAGCAATGAAAGAAAATAATATTAAGTGAGCCTTTTATATCATGCATTTAGTATAGTGTCTCAGATTTAAGCAAATAATTACCCTATTTATGGTTTCAGAACCTTTGTGTATTTACCAGTAGATTGTGTATTTTCAGTCCAAGTAACTTTCCTGTACTCAACAGAATACAGAAAAATACAGTGAAACTTAAATCTGACAATTATGAGCTTCTGTAATTTGACATTAATTTTCAAATTCAGTGTAAATGTCTACACATTTCTGATTCTTCATCTAAATCCTTACAAAATTTACTTGGATGTTAACATCCTATTTCACGGTCTTATCTAATAAGTAACAATACATGTAGTGAGCAGCATACAAGTGTTTTTCTTGCTTAAATGAATGAAATGAACTTTTGCTTTTTCATTACCTTTAAAAGTGGTCAAAATATTTGGGTCAAGATGGTTTATTCATTGTTTGACATTGTTTTTGTCAGGGTTTGTGGATGAAAAGATGTTTACACTAGATTTTCCTCTAAACACTTCATATGGTGTGACTGACTCTTTGTTTAAAGTGGCTCAGACTAAAACTAAAAACTAATCTAATTCGGACAAAACGATTCACCCTGTTGCACTTTGGACAAACTGGCTTATTCTAAACTGGTTTGTCCTAAAATCAGATTTGGTTGGTAACATATATATCTCTTGTCACACTTTGGTTGCAGAGTTGCACAAGAGATAGGAAGATGAGACCCGGTTTTCATAAAACAATAACTTTGTTAAAAATAGTAGTTTTTCTTCTATATACAATCATCCTACTCTAGCTCCCATCTTCAGGTTAAAAGGATACAAAGCCTTTTGTCTTTTAGATGTTCTAAACATTGTGCGACAAGCACGTTATGTGGTAAGCCAGCAAACCTGCAGCTGATCCTGCAGAGAGCCAGTTATGAGTGTGCTTGTTTTCCATTGAAATACTGTTTAAGAGGGAGTTTCCCAAAGGGCAGCTGTGTTTCTCTGTCATTAGATTGCTATTTAAAAGAGGGTCAGTGCACAGCCAACAGTATAAGCATGCAGCGTTAAGTGGTAGGAATGCAAAGCAAACCAGTTACCAAATATATATGTTGTGAGGGACGGTTACCATGACGGGAAAGGACAGGGGGAGACAGCCTGCACAGGGAATTATCTCTCCCCAGATCACTAGATGACAGCCCCCTTGGCAGCACCTCCCACAGGGAATCATGGGAGTTCTCTGGTTCAGCCCTGTTGGGTTCTGTGGGTGCCTTACTTTGTCTTGTCAGACTCTCACCTCACTCGGAAATGCTCTCGGGCCGAATCTATGGGACATTGGAAGTACTACCAGGTTTTGTATAAGACGAGCTGCCTACCACGACTGGGAGGAGGAAAATGAAGCTTGCTGGGAGGAGCGGAGGAGGCAGAGAGGAAGAGAGATAGACAAAGAGACAAGAAGACAAACACCAAGTATTGCTGGTTGCTTCTAAATTGTGGCTGTGATAGGAAACACTTGCTTGTGAAGATTTTCCCGCAAAACAATAAAAGTTCTGTTGTTTATTGCGACTTGTGTCCGAGCCTGTCCTGTGTCAGGTGTTTTGGAGCTGGAGGACCTTCTGGTGCCCACAAGTTGTAGTCGTTAGGATTTTTGGGTGTCTGTTAATAGGGACCTGCTTTTAAATATTCTTGTGGCTAAAACCTGACATAACAGCACTGCAGCACAAATAAGCTCTCCAGAGGACAGGTTCACCAACCAAAAGAAATGCTGCCATCCAATATCAGAAGGAAGAAGACCAAGCAAACTGAAAAGTTAAAGAGGGGCCAGACGCACGTCGATGTCACTGACAAGTCAAATTTGATTGGCAGTTATCCCATCCCTAGATATGCCCACAATACCTCTGGTCTGTAGTAACCCTTATCAAGCTTTACAGCTGCAAGAGTGTGGCAGTTGTCGATTAAACCAAGTGACATAAACATGCAATTTAATTGGATGTTCAGCAGACCTCCTGAATCACAATTTTTGGGTGTGTTTTGCTCCTTACTTATGAAAAATTACGTTCTTGTAATAAAACAGGTTTCACTGTAATTTATAAAATGAAGATTTCATTTAAAAAAAAGTTCATTGTAACAGAATTTAACTTGTATACAAATGGAAATAACCTTCCTTAAGATAAATAAGAAACAGTAACTTATGCTTTGCAGTAAGGAGACTGTGGAAGATTGTGGGTTCGCTTCCCGGTTCCTCCCTGTGTGGATAGCACTTTGAGTACTGAGAAAAGCGCTATATAAATGTAATGAATTATTATTATTATTATTACTACTACAGAATGAGTCTTTGATTTAAGATGAATGATTTTCAAAATGCAAGAATGTTTTAAATGAGAGATTTTACATCAAGCTCTATTCCTCTATATATTATATCTATACTAATAAAAGGCAAAGCCCTCACTGACTGACTGACTGACTCACTCATCACTAATTCTCCAACTTCCCGTGTAGGTAGAAGGCTGAAATTTGGCAGGCTCATTCCTTACAGCTTACTTACAAAAGTCAGGCAGGTTTCATTTCGAAATTCTACGCGTAATGGTCATAACTGGAACCTGTTTTTTGTCCATATACTCTAATGGAGGAGGCGGAGTCACATATCGCGTCATCACGCCTCCTACGTAATCACGTGAACTAAAAACAAGGAAGAGATTTACAGCACGAGTCAAACGCGGGAACGAAGGTAAATGACGTTAATTTTTGAGTGTCTTTTAATACTGTGTAAGCATACATATTAACACATGTGCAATTAAACGTGTGCATTTACGGGGTGATTTCTCAGGCTTAAAAGCTCGCCTTTTATCAAACGCAGGAACAAAGGTAAATGACGTTGTTGAGTGTCTTTTAATACTGTGTAAGCATACATATTAACACATGTGCAATTAAACGTGTGCATTTACGGGGTGATTTCTCAGGCTTAAAAGCTCGCCTTTTATTAAAAAAGTAAATGCTAACTGTTTTCATTCTGAAGGGCACAAACCACATTAGATTTCAGCCGTTAAACACGCAAAAATGTCGGTACACCAGATAAATAAGCGCAACATATTATCAGTTGTATTGTATGCTTACAATACATATAGAAATGTGTTAATCGTTAACTAATAGTATGGGATGGTGGTTTTCGACTTGCGCCTTGATTTAAACGATTCCATGTCTTGGTGGGTTTGCGTAGCTTATTGTCAATATCTTTACACCTGTTTTTAAAACTTATTGACCGAAACGAGCTTTCACGAAAAAATTTAGGGCTTTGCTACAGGATACACCCTCCACAAGTTAAGGAAGTAAAAATAAAAGTTATATATTTCTGTTTTATTTAAACCTTTTAAGTTCATGTAAGCATACATATTAACACATGTGCAATTAAACATGTGCATTTACGGGGTGATTTCTCAGGCTTAAAAGCTCGCCTTTTATTAAAAAGATAAATGCAAACTGTTTTCATTCTGAAGGGCACAAACCACGTTGGATTTCAGCCGTTAAACAAGCAAAAATGTCGGTACACCAGATAAATAAGCGCAACATATTATCAGTTGTATTGTATACTTACAATACATATAGAAATGTGTTAATCGTTAACTAATATTATGGGATGGTGTTTTTCGACTCGTGCCTTGATTTAAACAATTGCATGTCTTGGTGGGTTTGCGTAGCTTATTGTCAATATCTTTACAGCTCTTTTTAAGACTTAAAATTTAAAAAGGTTTTCTTTTCTTCTTAATAAAAATTTAAAAGCAGTACTTCGCCGGTGCGAAGCGCTCACTTCACTCCCTTACGGGAATCGAACCTCGGACATCAGCGCTAGAGGCAAAGCCCCTAAAATTGCGCCACGGCGTGTGGTTCGTTTATTTGACAGCATGTAGATCGGGGTAATTACATTAACGGCATTCGTAGTCTGATTCACAATCTGATTGTATGGGTGGTTACCTACCAGGTAACGCTTATGGTTAGCCAGCAAGTCAGCTCGAAGTGATCACTCGAGTAAAGGCAGCTTCACAAAAAAACAGATCCTTAACAAATTATTAGTATATTTTCTCTCAATTTAAAAAGGTTTTCTTTTCTTCTTAATAAAAATTTAAAAGCAGTACTTCGCCGGTGCGAAGCGCGGGGATTTGAGCGACTGACGCATACAGACATATTCATGAGTGCAGGTACTTCGGAAAGAAAGCACCGTGTAAACCTAAAGTTTAAATTAAGTTCATAGACCTACAAAAGGTTGCCATTGATTTCAGGCAAGATTGCTTTTCTCCTGTACAACTATACGTTGCATTCTCAAGAGTGTGCTTGCACAGCTTGGTCATATTACAACCGGAGTGCTGAACTGACAACGTGCTATACAAACAGAACTATAACAATCGTAAAAAAAGAAGAAAAAAAAGTGAAGAACCCTTGCATTTAATAAAAAGGCTCCTTCCTTGGCGAAGCAAGGAAAAAGGAAGACCTTATATGGCGTTCGTTTATAAAATAGCGGAAAAGCTGTGTTAAGGCTGCTTCACAAAAAAACTGATCCTTAATATAGATATAGATATATATAGATATAGATATATATATATATATATGTATGTATGTCTATATATATATATATGTAAGCTTATAAGTACTGCCTTACTTCTCTTTAAGAAAGGAAGATGTAATGATACTTGATTTAAACGATTCCATGTCTTGGTGGGTTTGTGTAGCTTATTGTCAATATCTTTACACCTGTTTTTAAGACTTATTGACTGAAACGGGCTTTCACGAAAAAAGTTAGGGCTTTGCTACAGGATACACCCTCCACAAGTTAAGGAAGTAAAAATAAAGGTATATATTTCTGTTTTATTTAAACCGTTTAAGTTCGTATGCATAGCCCCATTTGGCTGTTTTAGTTTTTTTTTTTCTTTCTTCAGTAATATTTAATCTCCTTAAAGAAAAAGAACATATGCATTTTACTTTTTTTGTATCTCTTTAGTAATATTTTAGTGTAAAAGGATAACCAGTATTTAACCCTTTTATGTTACTTTATAAAGTTATTTTACACAATGTTGAAAAATTAATAAGAAAGCTACATATTTTGGCAGCTGCTGCTTTAATTTTCAATGAAATGAAAAAAGCTCTCCAAGAGAAAACCTCAATGAAGAAGAAACAGTTTGCTAAAAAGGAGAAACCCTCATTTATAAAGGTTTGCTGCAGATGACTTAACTGAAAATAAATGAATAGTTCCTATGTGTATAATACATATTTATCTATTTTACTTATGCCTTTATTCCAGCAAATTGCAACATCTGAGGTACAATTTGTTACATTACTTTTGTTTTTTGCAGCACAGGCAGGTGAAGTGACTTCCTCAGGGTCACACAGTGGTGTCAGTATCAGGATTTGAACTGACAAGCTCCGGGTTTGCTGAAATATTACTGAAGAAAGAAAAAAAACGAAAACAGGCAAATAGGGCTATGCATACAAATGTCCATCCATCCATTATCCAACCCGCTATATCCTAAATACAGGAGCCAATCCCTGCCAACACAGGGCACAAGGCAGGAAACAAACCCCGGGCAAGGTGCCAGCCCACCGCAGGGCGCACACACCCACACACACCCACACACCACGGACAATTTAGAATCGCCAATGCACCTAACCTGCATGTCTTTGGACTGTGGGAGGAAACCGGAGTACCCGGAGGAAACCCAGACAGACACGGGGAGAACATTCAAACTCCATGCAGGGAAGCGAACCCGGGTCTCCTAACTGGCACCTTTCACTGCGCCACCATGCCGCCCACATACAAACTTAAAAGGTTTAAATAAAACAGAAATATATACCTTTATTTTTACTTCCTTAACTTGTGGAGGGTGTATCCTGTAGCAAAGCCCTAAGTTTTTTCATGAAAGCCCCTTTCAGTCAATAAGCCTTAAAAACAAGTGTAAAGCTAAACTTGCAGCACCGCTATTCAATTACACTTGCCTAACGCCACTCCTAAGGGGAGATACTGTGGGATCTGGGCATCCGTCAAAGCACCAATCACAGGCCCGATTAGAAAGCGGGAAGCTGTGATTTGTCGTCTCCCTCCCATGTAACAATCACAGCCCGTGTTACAACGCACTATGTATGTATGTATGTATATATGTATATATGAAGAGTATGGATGGATGGATGGATGGATGTATATGTGTGTGTTTATGTATGTGTGTATATGTATGTGTATATATATGTTGATATGTGTATATATATATATATATATGTATATATATGTGGATGTGTATATGTATATACTGTATATATATATATGTATATGTAGATATGTGTATATATGTATATGTATATATATGTTTACATAACCTCTTTAACACACTACTTCTCCGCTGCAAAGCGCAGGTATTTTGCTATATATATGTCAATGAATGTATGTATATATGTATGTCTATGTTTATATATATATATGTGCATATGTATATATATATGTGTATATATATGTACATATGTATATATATATATATATATGTAGATGTGTAAATTTGTATTTGTATATATATGTATATGTGGATGTGTATATGTATGTATATATATGTATATGTAGATATGTGTATATGTAGATATGTACTGTATATATATGTATATGTATATATATGTTTACATAACCTCTTTAACACACTACTTCTCCGCTGCGAAGCGGGGGTATTTTGCTAGTTTTGAATAAAAGCACACTTGTTTTGTTATATGCATACCTTTTGTAAAAGTGTTTATTTGATATTTGGACTTCAGTCTTCACACATTATACACTTCATGTCAACATTTTGTTGTTAGTACTATAACATGAAAAAAGTTTGTTTTAGGTATATGTTAAACATTTCTTGCATTTCTCGCATTTCCTGTCATCCTACATTTACACAGATCACTGTAGACATGGAACACACATGAAATGCATGTGTTCCAAATAACAACATATTATTTACATTATACAACTACAGGCACCTCACACCGAGATAAACAAGACTTAAGCTTGGAGGACATTTTGCCCAAGTTAAGCTGCAGCGGTGGGGGGATGGAATAGCAGACTGCTTGCTGCTTGTGCTGATCGACACATTTGCAAAACAAAAGACGCTAATGGAGAGATGCGAAGGAATTTAAGGTGGCCTGGTATTACAAGTTTTTTTGTAGGCTTCAGGGATTCTATTGTTAATCTCTATAAATGAGGCCTTAACTTCCTTAGCATTAGACCAGAGTGCCAGAGTGTCACTAGTCCTGAACATTACTCGGGTAACGGTATAGGCGTGTCTTACATAAGCATCAGGACTGAGTGTCACCCGGGCAATGGTGTAGACACATCTTCTCCTAGGCTCATAATGGTGTCTAGTTAGAAACATTTTTCAGTAGCCCAGGAGATGTATTCATTTCACAGTGATATGAGAAGCAGCGATGACAAAGTGAATCTGTTTTCAGGCAGTGAAATTGAAATGGACAGTGAAACCAAAGTGATCCTGATGAATCTGAATGTGACCTTTGCGTTTGGGTTTCTGTTGACCCTGCTTCAAGTAAACCAGCACCACGTCGTTTTGATTTGTGGGGCAGACAGGAGTAAAAGTGAACATTGACAGCAAAGATCCACTTACTTACTTGAACTTATTGCATGATGATGACGTGATAGAAAGAATTTTTGTTGAGACGAACCATTATGCTAAACAGTGTCGGGTAAATGGTACTCTATTTCTACCCTAACCATTATATCCACTTATGTGCACCAGCTGAATGTCACAGTGGTAAAGATATCTTGAGCTTAATATAGTTTTTGACACTTTCTAAGCATAGCTAGGTTACATCAAAGCCATTTATCTTTCTGACAGCAGGTTTACTTTTGCCCCTGATATTCACTACATGTAGGTCATAGCAGTAGACTGTTGTACTGTGTAAACCATAGATTGATACAGCAGAAAGTTGGGTGAAATGACACCTTTTATTGGCTAACTAAATAGATTACAAATGATATTAGAACAGAAATTTGCCTGCCAAATTCCAAAATTCATATCCTAACCTTTATAGACTGACTATACAGTAAGTTATCCCAAGAATGCAGATAAAGTATCTTCAAGTGTTTCTGTACCCTTGAACCCTCATACTTCACACACTTGCAGACAGTCAGCAGCTGTCTCCAGGTAAACACTGTTTTTGCTTAAAACCTTGTGTGATATAGCTTGGCTACCCTGGAAGGCCCCAGAAATCTCCACATTGGCCAGTACCTTTCATTTAAAGTTTTGGAGCAGTAAATATTAATTATAAGACTGCTATCTCCTGAGAGCTGTCCCTATCAGACAGTTACTAGATTTGTATCCATGATGGGCTTAGGGAAATTAGAACAGAATACACCCTCTTGTAGTACTCCGCCAGTCAAGCAATTTAATGGGGAATTCCTGTATTTCCTTTTGCAGCAGTTTTTCCTCTCCATATATTCTAAACTAAACCTTCTGTGAAGGTCACCTGTTGTTATTAATTTGTTGGTTTTCATTTTCAATTTTGCATTTTCATTTTTCTGGATCTTTGAGAATGACCTAAATGAAGTCTTATTTGTATTTTGTGCTTTTGGTTTCATTTTAGTATAGTTTACAGTTTTCACATTATATATTTGAGTTTAAATGACAAAATGTTGTCATTTGTAGGTGTAGCCACTTAAAGAGATTTATTGTTAACAAAGGAGTTACAATACCACCATCTGACCCTGGAATGTTGCAATGTGCAACATCATCTTTCAGAAGGTATTTAAAATGTAGGTGCACCTCATTTTGGATATACAAACAAGTCTCACAATGTTTGGTATTTACACAGTGAAAGAATCATGTTGGCTTGGTTTCTTTAACACAAGCTTTTCTTTAGTGTATTGTGTTTAATCATTCACACTTATTGACTTTCTGTTTCTGAACTAGGCTCATTTAAGACTTTGTTTTTTCTGCCCTTTGTGCTAACATCTCCTGGTCCGACTTGCTAATACTAGTCCTTTGGGATGTGAGTAATCCATCAAACAACAATACCTGTGTACAGATGCACAGAATGAATAAAACACCATGATAAACATTTCTATCATATCATATTTCACCAAAATGGCAGTGCATTTATTATGGTTAATCTGTCATTGTTTAGTAAACAAGCTAATCAGTTGCTTAAATACTACTACTCAAATTGAGTACCACATGTCTAGAAACAATGTGACAATACTTTACCACCTCAAGTTGTATCCCCTTCATTTAAGTAAAACATATCCTTATAAATTAGAGGCACTGAAGATAATAAGCTATCCATTTTAGAACAATTATTGCCCTAGTTCAGAATAGCCAGTTAGCCTAATATTCATGTCTTAGTACATAGATGTGGGAGAAAAACTAGCGTACCAGGAGGAAAACCCACACAAGTATAGACACAATGTGGAATTTCCATACAAACCTGGAACTCTAGAGTTGTATGGTGGCAGAAGCACTAACTACTATATGCCTATCCCAAAGTGATATCAACAATTTATTCTGCTGATGAAGATCATTTGTTTTTATATTAGCTTACTGTAGTGTGCAGCTAATAAAATCAATAATTGGTATATCACTATCAATTACACTTTAAATTATTGAGCAGACATAAAGGATATTTTTGATTACATTGAAATATTTTAGCTTGCATTTATATACACATGTAAATGCTTGATTGTTTTACCCTCCTACACCTGGTTTGAAGTGTGTGTGGGTGTGTTTTTATTGGTAACATTAGGCAGAAACATAAAAGAACATTTTTTCCAATAGTCTTAAGTTCCCTGCAAAATGCATGCAACCTCAAGCTCTGTCATTGGGATAAATAAGTAGAAAAGAGGACAAAAGTGACACATCTGTGTGAGAAGATATCTATGGTCACAAACAGTTAGGGCTGCAGATCACAGAATGTTATGAAGTGGATTGAGGGTCTCCTAATAATATACAGTAGGATAGAATAAACAACAAAAACATTCATGACTAAGAAATAAGGGTCAATGAATAAGTGAAAGGAGAGATTACAGATGTTCACGAGTAAATATCTCTAGTTACTATCATTGAACCAAATTGATTGGAATTTGGAGCACTAAAAAAATTAGACATTGAAACAATTTAAATTCTAACTTTAAGTGAATTTAAGCATAATATATGAGGAAGTTTTAAGATTTAAAAAATATAAAAAATATAGAGTATATATATATGTAGAGTGCAATCTGAGGAGCTTTACAAACAAATTCTTAATTCTAATCTTAATACCTACTTTTCCAAAAATTGGCTAAAATGTTTCAAAAAACATTGCACATTTTTAGTATTTCTGGCTATGGTTCTAATATAATTAAAGCATCTGAGGAGGTGGAACGTGACGGAGAAGCAGTACTGTAACTCTCGGGAGTGAAATTCAATCAACTCTGCAGATTTAATCTGTGGGTGTGTACATTCAGCCTGCATAAAGGAATGTCTGGGTAACCACAAAGATGACAAAACAGTTCTCTTTGAAAGCAGTATTTCTGTGTGATCTCCCAGAATTGAGTAAATATATAATCTACTTCTATACCAAAATAAGAAAATGACAGAGCTATGTGATGAATAATGCAGTATATAATAATTTCAATAAATGCAGAAAAGTAAGACAAAGATATTTGGAATTTCTAAAAATGAAAGACTTTGTTTTGTAATAATTTTGGACAAATTGACAATTTGGCAGAAGACATTTAGATCTACTCCACAAACAGAAGCTTCTTTTTTCTTAATTGCTTTTTGTTTAAGCAATGGTATGTCTGCATCTAGTTACTGTATTCTTTGTAGCATACCATAGTTAGTTATGCAGGTTACTTTGAAAACCTAAGGCCACAACATTGAATAAAACTCGAGTTATAGATCTGCTTAAATAATAAAAAGTAAATCAATGTTTTACAGGGTTTTAAAGATTAGAAATTATGGGGAAAAACAAGTCAAGAACAGTATGATATGGGGAAGGGGTCTCAGGATGTTCCTGTAACTCAGGATCTCCCACCTGCCAGAGATGCTTCACCTTAACAGCATAAGGCATCTAATGTACTGTGCTCTAAGACTTCATAGGCAGTATACAAAAGGCCTTTGTACAGTTTTCCAAGAATGTATAGGATAGATGTATATGAATGGCTACCACAGCAAAAGGTAACAACATATGTCACTCTAAACAAGTTATATCCTAGTCACAATACGTGATTCCTGATATAGGACTCCTGCAGCACATATTAAAAGCTGTCCCTATTCGGCATTACTGAACACAGAGTTAGAAACAGGATTAGCAAAGGCCTACTGACATGTTAGATCTGAAAGAAATCCATTATCCTACAGAACACATTATATTTATTCTGTGCTTGCTTACTTTTACATACTACATTTATGCACAATTTACTTAAAATATTTTGACCATTTAGGATTATTTCACAAAGTGTGCTTCATATTTACTAATTGCGCCTCTTCTAATCTCTATAGTTTGGGTTAAAATATTTTGTCTGTGAAAAGTCATCATTTTAAAACACTGACAAGAACTGCAAAAAGTGGTAAATAAACCAATTCAGGTGTCCTCACCAAAGCAAAGATGATCAGCGCTAAAGACATGAACATGCAGAACCAACCATGCTAAAAGGGACATTACATCAGACACCCTTAATTCTATTTCACCGTAGAGTCAAGATTAGTGAACCTATGGAGGCAAGAGGAAGTAGTTCAAAGACAAACTCAAACTTTACCTGAGAAAAGGTCAAATCAACATCACTACAGCATCTTTAAGACTCTAGAAATTGAAAGTCCACTTCAATGTTAGACAAACATAATGGAGTGGATAAATAATGACAACATAAGGAGAGGAAGGAGAACCCTTATTTGTGGAAGAAGCTACAAACTAAAGATTCCAGCCCTCACCATTCCAAGACTTTTGGCTCTTTACTGGGACTTCTTAAACATCCTTAAGACTAACCTTAATCTGTGTCATTCTTATTATTGTTTCAAGTGATTGCCAAAAGCTCCTAGACATGTTACCTTAAAACTATGGTCTCACTATCACTTCTAACACGAACATATACTGTGGTTTTGTTTTGGTCACTTATTTCTATTTAAGGAGTTCCCTTTTCTTTACATACACTAGTCATTACCAGCTTTAGTAATTACACTGGAACCTTGCTCTCCTTAAACCACTTAAAATTTTAATTGTACACAAATATATTCTGTACAGTATATCAAATTGTCAAAAGGCTTCTGCTCATCTGTAGGTGACCTAAAACAATTTACATTGTAAGCCAGGTACAATGCATTTTAATGTTATATTGTTTCATTTACCAAAGCTACCTTCAAAATATAAATATAACACAAATATCAAGACAATACTTTCTCTGCTGAAATTAGCTATATTATTTATACTAACAAAACTACTTGAAACAACAAACTTTATTGCCCAGATCTTTAGTCTGACACTTTTTCAAGTAATAAACTAACAGTCAGAACAACTTCAAAATCTTCATTCAATTTCGAAATCACTGCTTAATCTTTACCATTAGCACAGCAGAGATACACAAGCACGTTTTTAATCAGGATTTGAATCTCAAAAAAATAAATTTTTAGTCTAAGGACTCCAAAGCTATTATTTCTCAGTTAGAAAGACATTCTGAATCTGCAGTAAAAAAAGAACTGAATACTACTTACAGCAAGAAGCAGTGAGAAGTCTGATAAAGTTACTAGTGAGAGGCTGCCTAGCTCAAGGCCTCTGTCTGCATCTGTAGTGCTGAGCAGCAAGTGTTTTCCAAAGAGGAAAACCACAGAGAGCTGAGGTTTGCATCGCTGTTCTGGGTTAATCAAGACACGGAAGCAGGCGGGCCTCTATGAGAAGGCTCTTGAATTTGAAACCATGTTTTGAAAAAAATGGGAAGTTCACAAATTTTGCAGAAGATCAGAAACAAGGATGATTATAGTTACAAGGAACCATTTTCAAACAATTCACAGAACAAGAACCACTAGCAGCATTGGCATAGGATTTTTTAAAGCTCTGCTGCTTAGTGTTTGTCAGTTGTAACACCCATATTTTTCTTTTAGGCTGTCGCCTTTCTTCTGAAACTGATGAGACACTGTTTATGTCAAATCACTTATCAAAAACCTGATGGCTGCTAAAAGCAAAAGCGACTTCCTGTGGGCCATCCACTCAGCAGTGGTTCATTAATTAGGCAGGGCTGGAAGTCAAGTGTTCTCCTAACTTTTTCAATTTATTAATATTGTTATTAATATTTTCTCATCCTTCATTCATTTTATGTCTGAAATCACCTAAAAGAAAGCCTGCAGATATTGGACATACACTATCTAGATCCTTAACAGATAATAATCCATAGTTAAAAAAAAGAAAGTTACAAACTGCATAACATTATATGTAACAATATAATATTCTGGAAGTTTACATGCATAAAAGACAATGCTAGTTTCAAGTAGTGCCAGTAGGAGTAGGCTGAATTCTCAATATTTTATCTGACATTCTTCAGCAGCCTGAAGATGCACATTTTGAAAGTGAATTACCCACAGTGCTAAGTGAAAGACAATGCTCACCAGTTATATAAGTCAAACTATACTGGCTCCACAAGTTTCATACTATCTACTATGTTGCCTTGGTGATATGCAAAGCATCAGCATACTTGGCTAAGAATCAAACATACATAGACACTATGGAGAACAGTTGAGATTCTAATTTTTTGTCATGTATACACAGTACAATATTATTCTTACATGCTTGTCTCCCACAGACTTATGATAGTATTATAATACCAACAACTGCCAATGAAAACAATAAATACAATAAGAGGTAAAAAGTAGGCAAAATTAAATTTTTCTAAGAGGGGGCAGATGAAAATATTATTCAAGGGTCTTTCAGAATTATGATTTACTTTACCTTTTCAACGTTTAGAATAAAATAAAGCAGAACATTTGAAGAAAGCACAAATTCTGTATAGTGTTGTACTCAGTTGTGATTTTTAAGCACTGCAAATAGACAGCCTTTCCAGAGAATAAGTTCAGGAGGGAAATTAATTGTATTAATAATATACAAGTATCACTAGAAGCATAGAGTTGCTGTGAATTAAAACAGCAGAAATGATTTTGCTTAAAATATATAGATTCGATTACCTTATCTTCAGCATTCATAGCTGAATACTCACAGTCCAATATGGCATATTTATGTAAATTCAAGGCTACTTCTTTATACAGAAACAACATGTATCTTAGTAGGCACTAAACACATCTTCATTTGTTAAAGTCTCAAGAAATCATTTAGCACAATAACACTGTACCTTATGTCTAACTAAATGTATCACTTGCCATCTATTTGAGAACACTACATATATATTTTTCTGTGCATGTGATTAAAAGGTGTGTGCTCAATTTTGTTAAGAGGACACCTGCATAAGCCATCAGCAAAAAGAAAGACAGGCATGCTGCTCATGAATTAGCTCTGATCTGTCTCCTGCCTTTTCAGTTTTTTTATGGCCTTCTTGCTTTTGGAAAAATTCAAAATACAGTCTTAAGAAAGCATGCTTAGACACTGATGTCACAGTTTGGAACACATCACACACTGGCATGACTTTCTTTTTCATATTAGTGCTACTGACTTTCTGTACTCAATCCTCTTACTTAAAAACATTAAAGAAATTTAATGGAAGCATGTAAAAACTTACAATGGATCAAGGCTCTCCTACAGTATTTGTATTAGAGTTATAACAATCGCCTTTTTGATCTGAGCAAATGGCTGCACAAATAAACTTCAGTCTACAAGGATATAGGGTTTAATGCTACTACATTATTGTCTGCATCTTTATTACAAGAATATACGCTAAGGCATATGATGTCATGTGGATTAGGGTATACCCCATCCCTTTCCCCGAAGAAAGGTATTATTTTGAAAAAAAGGCTAATCATTTGTTTATGTTTATGCAAAGGCAATGGCTTTTAGAAGTGCCTGGACACACTGGAAGCTGTTGTAGAAACAATAACGCTGGCAAAATCCCCTCCATCCTCACGCTCTTGGAGCACGTTTAGCTACAGGCTCATTCCACTACTGTGTGCTAAGGAGTGCCTCTGGGGGTCTTTTCTGCCCACTGCTATCAGGCATTTCAATGCTTCCTCCCGGGGCACATATTAAGTTTATTTTGAAATACCATTTTGAAATATCTGAACAATATACATTTCTGCATTCATTTATTTATTTGTTTATTTATTTTTACATATCAATTGACTGATTGGCTGTATTATTTGTCCTGTGAGTCTGTATCTTTGTTTTTATGTTTCTACTGCTATATGCATATGAATTTCCACTTGGGATTTATAAAGTTTATTTTAGCTAATTTAATCTAATGCAAAATTTATTTCATAAAGGTCAACATTATTTTGTAGACAACCAGAAGATTAATACTGTGCAAACAGGCTTCTTCTGAAATTTCACTGTTTACCCAATTAGGTCTACACTAAATGAGTGTATAATGTTGCTTTAACTGAAGACACAATACATTGGTACACTAAACTAAACCTTTTACAAAGTCACAGAGCTGGCCGGCAGGAAGGAGTACATAGATAAGAGGCTTTGCCATGTCATCAGCACAATGACTCATCAGCATTCATGTCAAGGTTCTAAAGCAATTAAGGAAGAAAGGACGCACTTCATATTTTAAAGATGGTTGACTTCACACTACCCAAATAAACAAAAAACACCACGTATTTTCTTTTTTCTCTGCAGAATTGAGGTGAACGTTTTTTTTTTTAATATTCTTAACCTTTCAGCTTTGTCATGCCTTTGCATGCAGTAATTGGATAGAAAAAAATAAGTGTTAAAATGGTGAAGTTTGGGTGGGGTTGGAGAGAGAGAGAGAGCACAGAAAAAAGTATGAAGTATGCATTGTTAAAGACGGAGCTTAGATATTCCACAATGCCTGTCAGTGAAGCTCCTTTCAGAATGACGTCTTCTCTTACTGCTTTTCAAAACTGTCTTCATATTGAATTTCTAACACATCTTGTTCTCCTTTTTATATGCCTTGATTTCAGGGGAATATTCATGTGAATTTTACATTTTTTTCTGTTTTTGTAAATGAAATTCCCTGAGGTAGTGTATATTAAGAATTGTATACTAAACAGTTACCAAAACTAACCTTATTATATTGTATCTGGTCATCCATTTTCTAGCCAGCTTCTCTGTTGTTATATAAACATCAATATCAGCAAAACTAAGGAACTGGTTATTGATTTTCACTGCACCAAAGAGCCTCTAAGTCTCATCACTATTCAGTGAATTTAGAGGTGGTCCACTCCTACCAGTACTTGGGATTCCACATTAATGACAGCTTGGAGTGGTCTTGGAAAACAGAGGAACTATATAAGAAAGGGAAGAGCAGGATTTTCCCTTAGGAAACAGTGCTCCTTCAACGTGGGAAGTGACATCCTTCACATGGTCTATAGCACTGTGATAGCCAGTGAAATTTTCTATGTTATGGTGAGCTGGGCTGGTATCATCACTTCAAGAGAGGCCCACCATATCAACAGGTTAATTAAAAGGGAAAGCTCAGTTATAGGACACAGTCTGGACTCCCTGGAGGTAGTAGCAAAGGAGAGTGTTACAACAAAACTGAGTGCCATTATAGACAATTCTGCACATCCTCTCTCTGACACACTAACACTGAGTACTTTCAGCCAACAAATTATTCAGCAGAAGTGTGTCAAGGAACACTTTATAACAACAGCAATACACCTGTAGGCCTATAATGCCTCACTATGACTGTGCCAGCCAAGTCAGACATTTTCTTTCTTTTTAAATTTCTTGCTTCAGTCATTCTGGTATACATTCAGACCTAAGTGTGTGTGTATATTTATTTATTTATCTACTTAATTATCTATCCATTTGTATAAAGAGTTTCTGTAAAAAAAAATACTAATTTCCCCTGAGGACAAAAAAAGTTGTATCTATCTAAAATAAAGATTGTCTGATTGGTTGGATGAATGAAAGCAAAAAATATTGAGGATAAAGTAAAATAGAGAAAAAGCACCTGATAATGGATATAGTAAATCTGTATTCAGCATAACAAAAAAATTTAATTCCTGTACAAATAATGCCTGAAGACATTCAACAGTAGGTATAGCTTAGCACTGACAGGGACATTTGAAAGGGAAAGGAAAAGAGAAGAAGATATTAATATTGATGATACTTTTGCATTGCTGGTACTGTATGTTTTTTTCTTTATGTTGTGTTATGTGTTCAGAGTAAATGAGAATGGCTTTTAACTAAAGAAGAGAAATGTACCTATCTAAGCATCTTTCGAAACTACAGCTGAATTTAGATTTTTCCAAAGAATCTCAAACAGGAAGTGTTTGAATTTCAGAGCATGACAATGTACTTCAGTTCTGCCATTTCCCAACATAATTACCCAGCATCACCTCAGAGCCAATTCCATACTTGGAGAGTGTATACTGTCTCCCCTGGGCCATCACTTTCCTATTCTCTCTAAATAGATAGTACAGGTCTGTGTAGAAAGCACATTGTGCATTTTAGCTGACTAAGAAAGAGGGTCTGAATGCTGTTAGAAGGAGCCACTCTACGAACTGTCAGAATTTATATACCGACCATGTTGGAGTGTGCATGTGTATGCCCTAGAATGAACTGGCTCCCAATCAACTACTGCCTTGTACCTGATTTCTGATGAGAACTATCCAAGCATTCCAAAATGAATTAATTATTAAACTGGTGGCAAAGTAGGTGGTGGAGAAATGAAAGCAAGTAAAGTCCAGAGATATGAAAGCATAAAAAATTAAACCTTTCCCAGGGACAGAAGAAGAAGCCAATGACTGCCTGAAAGTGCAGTCAAAATATAATTAATGCTGGGATATTTTCAAAAAGTGCAGTCTCCTCTTACATTGCAGGTAAATAGCTCATGAAAGGTGTGAGGTGGTAAAGGTTCCATGTACAAGCAGGATCCAAATGGTGTTCCTAGAATACTAAGTCACATTTCAAAATAGGTAAGCAAGTAAGTACTCCATTAATCCTTCAGATACACAAGCTCCCTATGTTGGTACATTATGTGTAATATTTTGGTTATAATACTCTCAAAGATAAGGAAACAGCATACAAAATCCATAGGTATTGCTTGGACCAGTCCTAAAACATTCAAATATTTTTCATTATGTTTATCCCAAATTGTGCAGCTATCTAGATCCAGATGCAAGGTTGCAAAGAGAATGTAGAAGAAGAAAAAACACACATACATGGAACTAAAGAGATTGCAGATTTAGGTCCTGGTGAATGTGTTGTCTCTTTTTTTAAATAAATCAGAACAAGCACTAACAATTAGCAAAAACAAATAGCATGAAAACAGGCATTACGAAATCTACCAGAAACTGGCTTATTAAAATATACAGCACTTTGATTACATAGTTACTTTAACAAGGGTGTAATCAGGAAGATACTAATTCTGACTAGGATGTAATTTTAGGCCACCACCACAATTTCTTTATTTTCCTGCATGTCTAATTAGTACTTCAGCAAAACAAAACACACGGTACCTTAAATTGTTACAGCACAAAGCAATCCATGTTTTTGGAATTTGGTATAAGCCACATGAAAATATGTCACCAATGGAAAAATATTTCAATACTTGCCCATTTAGCCTTTTGAAGGTCATGAATTACATGCAAGTGAGGTGACTAACCTTTGTAATGGATACACAGAGAACAGCACAGGTTTAGAAATTTCCACACTCATGGAGAAACAGCAGATATGCAATTGAAAACCCCTGAATGAGACTGTGTTAGTCTGGCAAATCTACCAAACAGAGAGGACTGTGTATAAAGACAGGATAGGGCCCATAATGGTTCTGCAATCATAGGGGACAGTACAGAAAGTACAAGCACTATGTTGACACTTTAAGAGTTTTAATCAGGGGACAGGAACTGCATTTTTTTTCTTATATTATCTTTAAGCATTATCTATGCTAAGATCTATGTTATTATCATGGAACTCACCAATTAATCACAGCCATTTGCAAGGGCAATAAAAAAAAAATTCAGTTGTAGTGTTTGTACATAGAATTCACCTTTATAAATTCTATTCAATGGGCATAACATGTAATATGATTTTTTTTCTTCAGTGGAGAGAAACAGTAGAGCCATAAGGCATGTATTTAGTCATCTTCCCTAAGGGCACAATAACCACAAAATTAATAATTGACAATTATTGCCCTTGATATTATAATCACTTTTTTTTTCAATTAACACTGCAATGAAATATATACTTATTGTTGCTAACTGCATATATAATACTGTATTCTGTTTAGATACCGAACAGTAGAAACATTTATTATCATTTAACTACTTAAAATATTGTTAATGTGAAATTTCTAATGCAGTGTTTAAAACAAGAATATTTCCATTATCTTCTATCCTCTTTAATAAAATCCCATTGTGCGTCCAGGTGTCCGTGTGTGTGTGTCTTCTTGTGAAGTGCGCATGCGCGGGGCTTCTGGTGAAGTGCGCATGCGCGGGGCATGGTGCGATGTGCGATATTACTGTCACAGAAAGTTACAGGTGTTTTACGGAAATACAAACCAGTATTACTGCGAGAGGAAATTAAAGGTACACAATACAGTGACGCATATTACAGCCACATACAAGCCAGTATTACTGTCAGAGGAGATTAAAGGCATATTACCGATGCGCACGCCTGTATTACCGCCAGAGAAAATTAAAGGTATATTACGGACATACAAGCCAGCGGACGTACAAGACAGTATTACTGTCACAGAAAATTAAAGACACACAATACACGGCGGCAGCACACAAAGAACGGTCAGCTCAGCAAGTAAACATCAACAAAAGAAAGGCTGAAAGAAAGAAAAATACGACCGACAAAAAGAATGAGGTCAAAGTCCCTTGCCATTTAATATAGACTGTTCCTACTAATGTTTATGCACTACTGTTCTAGCGCCCGTTATTGTAACGGGCTAAATGACTAGTATATATATAAAAGTCAATGTGTGTATGTATGTATGTTCCAGCATAACTTTCAAATTGCTAGAGCAATTTTAATGGAACTTGGTGCACGTTTCTCATTGGTCATCTAAAAATACAGTGGAACCTTGGGTCACGACCATAATTCATTCCAAAACTCTGGTCGCAACCCAATTTGGTCGTGACCCAAAGTAATTTCCCCCATAGGATTGTATGTAAATACAATTAATCCGTTCCGGACCGTACGAGCTGTATGTAAATATATATTTTTTTAAAGATTTTTAAGCACAAAAATAGTTAATTATACCATAGAATGCACAGTGTAATAGTAAACTAAATGTTTACTTACTTCTTCTGTAATGTTTACTTCTTATGCTTGGGATCTCTCACTTGCGCTCGCTCTCTCTCTCTCTCTCTCTCTCTCACTCACTCACTCGCTCGCTGCACAGGGAATGAACAGGGAGAGACTGAACACGTGCAGAGATCAGCGGCACGTACGAACCGCAAGGGGAAACTGGCTTGTTTGTCACCCGAGTATGTGGTCGTGAACAGATGCAAAAGTTTGGCGAACTTTTTGGTCGTAACCCAATTTGTACGTGGTCCGAGACGTTCGTGACCCGAGGTTCCACTATACTGTAGGGTGAAATCAACCCTAACCCACCCCCTTCTGGGTAGGGTGGAGGGTTATCTTGTGGTCTTGTATGCATGTTATCATCCAGTTGACATTCGGAATGACCACCAGAGGGCAAACAGGAGGTGACTGCTGGCATTCTTTATGTTTGAGCACCACCACGCCCCTGTTGCTTTTGAAATTAAATAGAGTTGGCCGGTTCCGAACATCAACTGGATGATAACATACATAGAAGACCGCAAGACAAGCACATTAGTGAGTCTTCATTGTTTGTTAATTTATTTTTATTTTTAAAGTTGTGTTTTTTAAATTATATTTTTCTCAAACAATTAAAAAAAACAAAAAAAAAAACACTTTATTTTCTTCCCATGCAACACCTCGTATTTCAGCTAGTTTTTTACAATAAAGATACAGCACGGTTGCCTGTGATTAGTCATAGCATTTGTGTACATCTGGTTTACCAATGCACTTATGCTTAGGAAATGTAACATTCACCTGCTGACAAATGTGCTGTAAAGCAAATGCTTCTGGAGTGTAGAGGTGATATGCCATGTAAGTGTGCTCCATGCAACACATGGATATTAAACAATGTCACCAGCATAAACAAGAAAAAGTAGTGCTCCACCAGAAAGTCAGAGGACAGGAAAATTTACATATGCAGAGGATAACTGAGCATTGTTTCAAAAATAGCTTATGGCCAATAATGTAATGCTAGAGATAAACATGCCTTCTGGCTGCTAGAACACACTCAGTGAATAGATAGATAGATAGATAGATAGATAGATAGATAGATAGATAGATAGATAGATAGATAGATAGATAGATAGATAGATAGATAGATAGATAGATAGATAGATAGATAGATAGATAGATAGATAGATAGATAGATAGATAGATAGATACTTTATTAATCCCAAGGGGAAATTCACAAATGACTGGCACAATCCTGAAAAGGATTGCAAGGGAACATACCATCTCTCTAACAGAAAACAAAGGTGGCGAGTTGCCTTGGGGTCCAGTCTTTTAAGGATAACTAAAGGCTTAGTGATGCAAGGAAACCCAAGAGCAGCCAAAAGAGTCCCTAGCTTAGTACATGTCAAGCAAAAGTCAAGTTATACTGACCCCTAAGGGATTCTTGGGCTTGGCCAGAAGTGACCTTATAAGATGTTTTTAAAGTCATCAAATAGCCTGAGGCAAACAGAGTCTAGTGTCAAGAAGAGGCAAAGGTTAAATTGACAGGAGGAAAATCACCCAGGGGCTAAAGAGATGAGAGAGAGAGAGAGAGATGTTTTGAGAAAGAGTATTAGGAAGCGGGCAAGTAGACAAACCATCCTCTCAGATACAGACAGAAGTACAAAGCCCATTTACACATCAGATTTATAGGCTATACTTGAATGACTCATGTTATTATAAAACCACACAACCTCAAGTCAGACTTTGCTTCAAAGACAATCAGATTGGTGCCTCCGGCCATTTTTTTTTTAACATTCATTATGATAAAAAGCAGTCAGAAAGCATATGGGCCTGTTCCTGTTTCAATAAAGATACTTAAATCCTGAAACAGTCAGTGTACGCATATTTCTCAATTTCTAACTTAAGCAGGCAAAAGTTCTGTACTGGCCACTATAATATATGGTCTTAAGACATACATTGAATGCAGAAATGCTGCCTTGACATCTGTCAAGCGCTATGTAAATATAAAGAATTATTATTATTATTATAATTAATGTATTTGAGCCAGTCATTGGTCGCTTCATGTCTAATGTGCAATTTGACCGAGCAGGATTTCTAATATACTTAAGGGTACATACTCCAACCTGTAGAACTACCTAAGTTTCAGCTTTTGTCACAATTATTCTTCTCTGACATTCTGAAACTAATAGATATGAAGATCAGCCAGTCCTTGTGTTATTGCTTACTGAATTTTCTTTCTAACAAGAAGCATGTTGTGAAACTAAAACATAACATCTCACACTGTATATGGATGCCTCACATGACTGTGTTTTAATATCGCTACTTTCTTTTTTGTGGAGACTTTGCAAGAATCATTAAGTTTGCTGATGACATTTAAATCTGGAAGTCTGTGTACAGAAATAAGGTAGCTGAATTGGTCAGATGGTGTATTTTAAATAATCTGGAATTAAAAGTGTTTTTAAACAAAGCAACTAGTGGTGGACTTTAAGGAAGGCATAAGAACACACTCTTGATTTTTCATTAATGGCTAGACTTTACAGATTGTGGAGATCAAGTTCCTTGCCACAATCCACTTATAATACACTAATGTGGAAAGTCCTTACATCGAAACTCTTTTATTTTCAGAAGTATATAATATTTAAAGTTTGGTAAACTGTGTTTTTGCATCTTATAAACACTGTTCATTTCACATCATCTACAGGATTCTGGTTTTATCATTTTGGAGAAATAGGAGAAAATGTTACTGATGCTAAGCAAACCTTATTCAATACACGATATTAGAAAAAGGAAACAATGATCCTGTAATCAGAGACATAGAAGGTGGATATTTTTCTACTTAAATCTCAATGTATTACCTTTCTGAAATTAAAACCATGTATGTTACTTGGGTAAATATAGTTCTAATATCTGAATAAATTCCAAATCACTACGGCAAAATATTTATTCTAAGATGATTTTTTGAAGCTAATACAGGATCAGAAAAATATTCTTCTTAACTACTGTGAGAAGCAGCCCGGACACAGACAGACGGACATCGTATTTTCACCCAACACACATTTATTATACATATTTGCAGTTTATCGTTGCACAAACCCAGTGCCTCCAGCACCAATCCCCCAAAGTCCAGGCCTCTCTCTACAGTGCCTGCTTCCTTCAGGCCGCCTCCACTCCTCTCCAACACGACTCTTGTCCACATCCGCCCAACTCCAGTCCTCGTTTGCAGGGAGGTGGCCCCTTTTATACATGCCCGGATGGGCTCCAGGTGCTTCCCGACACTCCTCCGCGGACACTCCCCTGTGTGGCAGAAGTGCCGGCTGTGCTCCCGGAAGCCCTCTGGGTGTCCCCAGTCTTCTTCCCCCCAGCACTTCCGGATGTGGCGGAAGTGCTGAGGTCCAGGGCTCTCTAGGCACTGGGGTGCCCCCTGGCGGTGACCACGGGCCCCGTACCCGTGGCCCCCAAAGGAACCAGGGCGGTCACCCCGTCGTGGTCCGGAGGAAGCATGAGCCCTCCTCCTGCCCTCCTAGGCGTCCCGGCTGGGTGCCACCCCCAGCCGCATGCCACACTACATACAGTATATCTTCAAAGTATAAAAGCATGATTGTATGGTATTAGAGAGTCCCTTTGGCAAAGCAAATTTCACACTCTTCCATAATATGGTAAAAAAAATGCAGTTGGAAATAATACTAACACTTGGGTAATTTTAAATTCCTAGAAGCCAACATATTTTCTGTTTACCTTAATATAATATAACATAGAGTGACATCATAGTATGGAGGTGAGCACCAGTACCCTACTGATCCAGTTTCCTGGATTCAATTTCAACAGTGTGTCAGTGGCTGCAATGGATTAATATGCTGCCCAGTGCTGTGTAGGATGGCCTGTGACCCCCGTAACCCTGAAGTGCAAGAAACAAGATAGAGAATGCTCTGTTATAATATAATATAATACAATAGACATTACACTTGTGTGGTGGTGTGGTTGATGATGTTGCTGGACAGTGCCATTGACCTGGGTTTGATTTCCAACAAAGTTACTTTGCTTTCTTTTGATCATTTTATGGGTTTTTCCTCCAGGCAAGCTGATCTTCCTTGCACAATCTAAAGGCATGAATATCAGGTTAATTGATCAGTCTAAAATGTTTCTAAATGAGTGAGCATGGACTCATATATAAATGTGTCCTGTGATAAATTGGCAACCTGACCAGGGCCCTGCCTTGAGCTCTGTGCCATATAAATAGGATGTGGCACCATATAACTCTGTTAATTAGAAACAGAGACTGGAAAATAGATGAAGGAATACATGGCTAACATTCCTTTATTCATTCATTCACAGAATCATTATTTAGATAGATAGATAGATAGATAGATAGATAGATAGATAGATAGATAGATAGATAGATAGATAGATAGATAGATAGATAGATAGATAGATACTTTATTAATCCCCAAGGGGAAATTCACATTTGAACCTAATTCCAATATAGACGCATTAGGGAGTACAATTAGGCAGGTTTTTAGAATACCAAGGTTTCCTAGAACAGTTCAGAGTTTTAAGGTGATTTAGATCAGTACTTTTGTAAACAAATTTAAGTGTGCTACTGCTGCATCTCAGAAAGACTGAACTGTTTTCTACTACTGGGAAAACAGAGAGAAAGAACAGCCAAAGAACACTTTGGTGTTGAGTTCATATTGAACAAAGGAAGTGTCCAAACTGAAAATTTTGTAGTGGCAAGCAGAAGAAATTGATATATTTCTTTTAGGGTTTTTCACTAGTCAAGGACAACAGCAAAAGGTCACAACGTAAGGCATTAGATTATTAAAGTAGTTTAAAAAAAAACCAAAATAAGATTAAATACATATGCATACAAGCACATACAATATTAGCACCCTTAGAAAAACAAACACTCAAAATTGTGATGTGATGATATCACCAGAATAACTATAAAAATATAAACAAACAATAACAAAATTAATTTCATGTCAAAACTAAACATATTCTGATAAATGAATTTCCCCTTGGGATTAATAAAGTATCTATCTATCTATCTATCTATCTATCTATCTATCTATCTATCTATCTATCTATCTATCTATCTATCTATCTATCTATCTATCTATCTATCTAAATGGCTAAAGCATAAGAAAAGCTCACCTTTGTATTATTCTCAAACAATATCAGCTGTATTTTGACTTAAAAATAATTTGAAGGAGTAATTACACATTTTTGGAAGGAAGTCAATGATGCCTGTAGTATTTGCTTCCAATTTCCACCTTGGTATGACTCTCTCTTTTAGCACAGCTGGACCAATGTGCTTTTTTCTGAACAGTATCTATTTATAGCCACATACTCTCTCTCTCTATTTGGTTTTAAAATTAGCTGTGCAGAGGAAGGGTATGTGACCAGAAAGCAGATTTCATAATCTAGCATTCTGAAGGACAAGACACCTCCACACTCCTGAAACTAATAACAGGCGTTTAACAGTTACAAAGCCGAGGTGAGGGAGGCCAGTGATCTTTCATTCCATTCAGAATAGAAATAGATAAGACTACAAAGAAAGGAAAATGGCTTTTGTGACAGATTTTCTGTGTTTAAATAGAGAAATTTTACTTTAATAAGTTAGTGTTTACTTACTGCATATCTAAGGAGTGTCTGTCTTTTCTGTAAACCTAATTGCTGTTACTCTAAGAAACATACACTGTAACCGTTGAAAGCAACAGAGTGAGAATGTCAGTGGGCTTATGTAGAGAACATATCGACTGTCGACGCCTATCTACAAGCTCCTGTGGTGTGATGCAGTACCAATCAAAGTAACCAAGATCTTTACTTGGTTTAGTGGCCCAAACGACCTGTTATTGAAGGGACGTGTATATTTTCTATTATTATGATGATGGTGATGATGATGATGATTATTATGTTCGTGCTGTCTGAGTCAATGAAAAATTATGAATAAAGGGCACACCAAGCATTCCTTTGTTGTTTATGACATTGTCAGAAAAGGATTGCCATGCCAAACACAAGGTCAAAATAACACCAGTGTGACTTTGGAGAAAAAAAGGTTAAAGACCCAAGCTAAATCTCATCAGGAATGTGAACTTGAAAATGTTAGTTCACAAGAGCTCATCTAGAAATGTAAATGAGCGGGAGATAATCTGAGAAGAGGAATGGGCAGCAGTCCTACCTGCTCAGGTAAATGAAAACATGGTTCAATTAGTCAAATATTTAGAAATCTATACTAATTAATAAAAGGCAAAGCCCTCACTGACTCACTGACTGACTGACTGACTGACTGACTCACTCATCACTAATTGTCCAACTTCCCGTGTAGGTGGAAGGCTAAAATTTGGCAGGCTGATTCCTTATAGCTTACTTACAAAAGTTAGGCAGGTTTCATTTCGAAATTCAACGCGTAATGGTCATAACTGGAACCTCTTTTTTGACAATATACTGTAATGGACGGCAGCTTGATGGCCGTGGGAGGCGGAGTTGAGTGTCACGTCATCACGCCTCCCACGTAATTACGTGAAAAGACTGTGAATGCAGTAGGGAGAAATGAAGTAAGAGCCGCAAACAGCGAAGAACAAAAAATTCATTAAACAATTGAGAAGGGAGCGAGTGAAGCATACAAGCATCTCCATAAGGGAAACAAAGCACCGTGTAAAACGTAAGTTTAAATTAAGTTTATTGAAACGCTCCCGTTAAGGATTGCAATAACATATTCTCGAGATAAAAGAACGCAGTAGGGAGAAATGAAGGAAGAGCCGCAAACAGCGAAGAGCAAAAAATTCATTAAACAATTGAGAAGGGAGCGAGTGAAGCATACAAGCATGTTCATAAGGGAAACAAAGCACGGTGTAAAACGTAAGTTTAAATTAAGTTTATAGAAACGCTCCCGCTGCGGATTGCAATAACATATTCGCGAGATAAAAGTTTAATGAGAAGACACGAGGTATAAACGAACCACACGCCGTGGCGCAACGTTAGGGGTAACAGTTTCAACCATTCTATGATCTGCTTCTCGCAACTGAAAGACGGCACATGGCGGATGTTAGCCGACTTGCTGACCGCAACGTTAGGGGCTTCAACTCTGGCGCTGACGATAGAGATTCGATTCCCGAGAGGGGATGCAGTGAGTGTGTATGCCTGATGAGCCCAGAATTAGGGAGAAACACGTGTCGCATACTCTTTGCATTATTTGAAAGTAAACTATTAAAACCATTCTATGATCAGCTTCTGGGAACAGAAAGAGGGCACGTGGCGGATGTAAGGCGACTTCCTGACCAATCACAAGCGTAACCTGGCAGGTAACCACCCATACAGTCAGATTGTGATTCAGAAAACGAATGCCATGAATGTAATTACCACGATCTACATACTGTCAAATAAACGAAACACACGCCGTAGCGCGACAGCTGTGAAAAGCGAGGTTCACAAAAAAACAGATCCTTAACAAATTGTTATTGGTATATTTTCGATCCGTTTAAAAAGGTTTTCTTTTCTTCTTAAAGAATTAAAAGCAGTACTTCGCCGCAACGAAGCGCGAGAATTTGGCTATATATATCTGCTTCTCGCAATTAAAAGAGGGCACGTGGCGGATTTTAGACGACTTCATGACCAAACATAAGTGTTACCTGCCAGGTAGGGTTACCACTGTTAATACAAAAAAATAAGGGACGCATACTGCAGCGGGTGCCACATCTCAGTGTCAACAGTTTGCAGACTCTACTTAAAAGACCCGCCCTCCTCACTCGACAGTTAAAAAGACCAATCAAACTAACGATGACATCAAGTATTACCCAATCAAAAGTAGGAAAGGAGGCATCTTCATAAAATGCGTGTGGGATGATTTGCATGAGACGCTGCTTTAAAAAAAATGATAAAAAAAATACGGGACAAATCCCGTCCCGTATTGATTCAAAACGGGACGCGCAATTTCATTCTCAAATGCGGGACGATTCCGTATTTTAAAGGACGGGTGGCAACCCTACAGTGCCAGGTAACCACCCATACAATCAGATTGTGATTCAGACTAGGAATGCAATGAATGTAATTACCCCGATCTACATACAAGGCGAAAGTCTTGCAACATTCAAAGATGATGGTTTGGGATGAGTACACCATACAACATAAAAGAGCTTATGAAGCCTTGAACCGAAAAAAGCAAGATCTCAGAGATCGTAAAAAAAAAAAATAAGAGGTAATGTCGTTTTACTCGCTGTAGATTTTAGTCAAACATTACCAGTTATTCCACGAGGGAGACCAGCAGTTGAACTCAACGCGTGTTTAAAATCCATGCTTCTCCCACGCTCGGTTATATGTCGCGTGTTCTCAGGTAGGTGCACCAAAAAATGTATACATTTAAGCATGTAATGGGCAAACAAAAAATGAGGTATACCCGAAGGCACTGCAGTAGTACTTAATGTAACTTTACTTCTTAAATGTTAATGTTTTACTGTTTAATAATTTATACGCTTCTTATATGTTGTTCAAATTCTTTTATCAAAATACCAGTGACAGCGCAATGCACGATAACATATATATATAATATACACACACACATAAACATATATATACATATACATATATATACATATCTACATATACACATATCTACATATATATATATACACATACATAAACACACACATATACATACACACACACACATATATATATATATATATATATATATATATATATATATATATATATATATATATATATATACATATACATATATACATATACACACACAGACACATATATATACATAAATATTTACATATCTACATATATACACATCTACATATATATACATATATATATACATATCTATATATATATATATATATATCTAGACATACATACATAGATAGATTGACACATATATATATATATATACATATCTACATATATATATATGTAATTGTGTTGTCATTGTTATGAGTGTTGCTGTCATATATATATATATATAATATATATAGCAAAATACCCGCGCTTCGCAGCGGAGAAGTAGTGTGTTAAAGAGGTTATGAAAAAGTAAAGGAAAATTTTAAAAATAACGTAACATGATTGTCAATGTAATTGTGTTGTCATTGTTATGAGTGTTGCTGTCATATATATATATATATATATATATATATATATATATATATATATATATATATATACATATACATATATATATATATATATATATATATATATATACTAGCAAAATACCCGCGCTTCGCAGCGGAGAAGTAGTGTGTTAAAGAGGTTATGAAAAAAAAAAGGAAACATTTTAAAAATAACGTAACATGATTGTCAATGTAATTGTGTTGTCATTGTTATGAGTGTTGCTGTCTTTTATATATATAATATACACACACACACACACACATAAACATATATATACATATACATATATATGCATATCTACATATACACATATCTACATATACATACGTATATACACATATACACATCCACATAAACATATACAAATTTACATATCTACATATATATATATATATATATATAAATATAGACATACATATATACATACATACATTCACATATATATATATATATATATATATACATACATACATTCACATATATATATATATATATATATATATATATATATATATATATACTGTATATATTCATATCTACTTATTGGCTCCTGTATTTAGGATATAGCGGGTTGGATAATGGACGGATGGACATCTGTATGCATAGCCGTATTTGCCCGTTTTGGTTTTTTTTCTTTGTTCAGTAATATTTCAGTAAACCCGGAGCTTGTCAGTTCAAATCGTGTTACTGACACCACTGTGTGACCCTGAGGAAGTCACTTCACCTGCCTGTGCTGCAAAAAACAAATGTAATGTAAGAAATTGTACCTCAGATGTTGTAAGTTGGTGGAATAAAGGCATAAGTAAAATAGATAAATATGTATTATACACATAGGAACTATTCATTTATTTTCAGTTAAGTCATCTGCAGCAAACTTTTATAAATGAGGGTTTCTCATTTTTACATAGTGCAAACTGTTTCTTGTTCATTGACGTTTTCTCTTGGAGAGCTTTTTTCATTTCATTGAAAATGAAAGCAGCAGCTGCCAAAATATGTAGCTTTCTTATTAATTTTTCAACATTGTGTAAAATAAATGTATAAAGTAACATAAAAGGTTTAAATACTGGTTATCCTTTTACACTAAAATATTACTAAAGAAATACAAAAAAAGTAAAATGGATATGTTCTTTTTCTTTAAGGAGATTAAATATTACTGAAGAAAGAGAAAAAAAAATTAAACAGCCAAATGGGGCTATGCCTACGAAGTTAAAAGGTTTACATAAAACAGAAATATATTTTTTATTTTTACTTGCTTAACTTGTGGAGGGTGTATCCTGTAGCAAAGCCCTAACTTTTTTCGTGAAAGCCCGTTTCAGTAAATAAGTCTTAAAAAAAGGTGTAAAGATATTGGCAATAAGCTAACAAAACCCAGGAAGACATGGAATCGTTTAAATCAAGTATCATTACATCTTCCTTTCTTAAAGAGAAGTAAGGCAGTACTTATAAGCTTACATATTTATATATAGACATACATACATATATATATATAGACATACATACATATATATATATATATATATATATATATAGCAAAATACCCGCGCTTCGCAGCGGAGAGGTAGTGTGTTAAAGAGGTTATGAAAAAGTAAAGGAAACATTTTAAAAATAACGTAACATGATTATCAATGTAATTGTGTTGTCATTGTTATGAGTGTTGCTGTCATATATATATATATATATATATATATATATATATATATATATATATATATATATATATATATATATATATATATATATATATATACACACACATATATATATATATATATATATATATATACACACACACATATATATATATATATATACATACATACACAGTGGCAGCCTTTTCAGCAGCTCCGTGTATGACTGTATATGTATGTGTACTTTTGTACTTTTATTTTTCTATTTTTATTTATTGATCACTACTATTACTTTATTTTTTTATGTGAATTTCCCATTGGGATTAATAAAGTTTCTATCTATCTATCTATCTATATGACAGCAACACTCATAACAATGACAACACAATTACATTGACAATCATGTTACGTTATTTTTAAAATGTTTCCTTTACTTTTTCATAACCTCTTTAACACACTACTTCTCCGCTGCGAAGCGCAGGTATTTTGCTAGTATTTAGATAATTAACAAAGATCTTCTGACCATGCCGGCCCTTGGCTATACCTAAAACATTTCAGCAAAGATTGTTTTCCTTGCATAAACTGAATGACTTCAATGTCAGCTGCTCTGTGCTACAAAGAAATGATTACTAATCTGCACTTTTAAAAAAATGTATCATCAAGATAAAGAAACCAAACTGGTTGATCACCAGTTCAATTTCTCATTTACAGATAATAAAGTTCACCTTGTCTAAGACCTTGACCTTGAGAAGTTGGTAGACTTTACAATATTAAAAGCTGTTAATTAGAAAATTTTGGATTAGTAAATATTCATTTTGTGAGGTCTATACACCTATGAAAATAGCATAGCCTCTTACCCCAACTGCTGACACCCCTTGACCTAACCTCTTGACACTGACTGGTCATTTGATTACATTCAGTTTTGGAATGGTCTTGAATCAGAATGTTAGAAGTTGCTAAGAGAAGCATAATACAATTACTTTGCTTTGAGTTACAACAAATGATTTATGGACATGCATTAAAATGCAATTATGTTTTATATTATGATTTTAACTGACACAAAAATTGCTTGCTGTAGTAAAAAGTAATCGATAAACTGGTTGATACACTTTTAATTATGATATGACAAAACCATGCCAAAATTACAAGCATTGCAAAGTAGTTAACATGCTGAATTGCATTTAATTTTGGCACAAATAATCTTCAGTACAGAACAAGCATCACACCGCCCTTAGACCATTTTTCCATGTTTAAGAAATTCTGCTGCAGAAAATACTGTTGCAGGAAGCAGTAAAAAAAGAATCCATTAACAGTGAAGGGCTGTATTATACCCATTTTATGTTAATGAATCCTAAACTTCATGAAGACAAACTGTAGTATGCAAAAATGCAAGCATCTCCCTCTCTCCATGTATCTCAAGATTGATATTTCAGTTTAGTTTATTCATTTATAAAGACATATGCCTTTACTTATTGATTTTAGATACAATTGAAATACAAACCTGGAACAAACTAGTTTAAATATCTATCTGCATTCCACAATCTATTGAGGGTTACTTTTCAGATATGCTGTATATGAAAGAGAAAATGCCATAAAGTGGTGACCCCTTAGCCTCTTCCAGTTTGTTACAAAATTGATCACAGGTGTTGACCTTCAGCTTAGCTAGTCTAACAGTTAGATCCATAAGTATTTGGACAGTTACATAATGTTCCAAATTTTGGCTCTATACGCTACCACAAAGGATTTGAAATAAAGACATAATTACATTAATGAAGTGTAGGCTTTCAGCATTAATTCAAAGGGTTTAATAGAAATACCATATGAGCCATTTAGGAATGGCAGCCATGGTGCCCCCATTTTCAGGGGTGCAAAAGTATTTGGACAATTGACTGACAAGCTGTTCCATGGCCAGGTGTGAGCAGGTTCCTCATTATGTCATTAGCTATTAAGCAGGCAGAAGGTCTGTAGTTGATTCCAAGTGTAGAATCTTTATTTGGAAATTGTCTTTGTGAACTTTCAATATGAGGTCCAAAGAGTTGTCAATGCAAATAAAAACAGACCATCATTAAGCAGAGAAAACAAAACAAGCTCATCTGAGAGATAGCAGAAACACAGGAGTGGTCAAATCAACTATCTGGTACATTCTTAAACAGAAGGAATGCATTGGTGAGTGCAGCAACACCAGGAGGCCTGGGCAACCATGGAGGACAACTGTGCTAAATGATCGAAGAATTCTTTCCTTGGTGAAAAAAAAAACACAATTCATGACATTTAGCCAAACCAAGAATACTCTCTGGGAGTTAGACCTATCATTACCAAAGTCTACAATCAAGAGAAGACTTCATGAAAGTAAATACAATGGGTTTACTGCAAGGTGCAAACCATTGGTAAATTTCAAGCATAGGAAGGACAGATTAGACTTTGCCAGAAAATATATAAAAAAAAAAAGTCAGTTTTTTTTGGAGATCGATATATACCAGAATGATGGATAGAGAAGAGTATGGAGAAGAGAAGAAATGGCTCATGATATGTAGCATACCACATCATCCCTGAAAAATGGTGGTGGCAGTGTAATGGCATGGACATGTATGACTGCCAATGGAAGTGGGTCACTAGTGTTTATTGATGATATGATTACCGACAAAAGTTGCAGGATGATTTCTGAAGTGTACAAGGTTATGCTGCAAAACTGATAGGATGACGCTTTACAGTACATATCGACAATGAGCCAAAACACACTGTGAAAGCAAAGCAAACTGCTTTTCAAGGCAACGAAGTGTAAGATTCTTCAATGACCAAGTTAACTGACCTCAACCCAACTGGACATGCATTTCACTTACTGAACACAAAACTGATAGCAGAAAGTCCAATGAACAAGCAGCAAATGACGACAGCTGCAGTAAAGGCTTGGCAAAGCATCAGCAGGGTGGAAACCCAGCACTTGGAGAAGACCATGGGTTCCAGACTTCAGGCACTCAAAGGATTTTCAACCAAGTACTGAAAGTGATTGATATATTCGTGACTACGTTAGTTTGTCCAAATACTTTTCAGCACCTAGTATAAAAATGGCTGTCTTTTCTAAATAGGCCATAAAATATATACTTAAATTAAAACTTCAAGTCCACACTTCAATCACATCTTGCTTCATTTCAAATCTATTGGGGTGGTGCAAAAAGCCAATATTATGAAACTTGCATCACTGTCCAAATGCTTATGGACCCAACTATAAATTCAGTATGTGTGAGACTATTTTTGATACATCCAATGATTCACTTAGGCACATCATCAGGGATCTTACCTGAGGTCATCAGATAATTTGGGTCTTTCGAACATCAGACACCCTCTCCCAGGCAATACAGCCAGGGGTGATCAGGTCCAAGTTTGTGCCCAAGAAGCTTACGCCCACAGCTCATGCTTCTTCTTCTTCACTCCTGTGATGATTAGGAGACTGTAAGCCTTACATAAGGATTGAGCTGCAAAGCTCTAGTGGGTTACAATATGCTCTCCACCCCCATCTGCAGAACTCCTCTACCAACTCTCCATACTTAGCTTGTTTCTACTCATTTGCCTTTTCCATCCTTTTCTCCCAAGGGACTGTTAGCTTCAGTGTGACTGTCTACTTGGTTGATTCTGAAAATGGCACTATGTCTGGCCTGAAGGTGGTCTCCAAGGTATATTCTGGGAGGTGAAAGTGCTTTCCCAGGTCCACTATTATTTTCCAGCTTTTTGTGTTCTAAGGAGTCCTACTCTTGCTTTCAGCTGAGGTGCTGGCTTCTTCCCTATCCAGGCAAATTACTTCAATTTGTTGCTGGTTGAAGGCGCTCTGACTTATCTTTGGCGCTGCCAATTATTTCTGCAATTTTGTTCAAAATTGGATTGTGGTGCCAAAGGTAGCAATATTTCTCCAGTGCTTTATGGCAACAACTGAGTATGCACTTCAAATTCCCTCTTCTGAAGCATAAGAGACATGCTGGAGGTTAGGAAGAATGTCATATACTGACTGGGCAAGAAACGTGATATAAGAAGGCTGAGCCTGTCACAACTCAGACCAAGAGATTTTTTGGCTTACTGCCTATTCCCATTTTGTCCATGCGACTTGCTGGAGAATCCTCACCATCTGGCTTGCTCGCAACTACTCGATTTGTGCTCTCACCTCCTTCTGGACTATTTCCATCTGTTCTTACCCTTGGTTTGGTTTGAGCAAGCTAATGTCAGACTGTTGACTTCCAAACATCAGAGAACCTGAAATTTCCAGGTAAACTACAAAAGACAGAAATCTCCAGTATCATAGGGTGACTCACCAGCTCACTTTTTACATAGAAGTAAAAAAAAAATAATAATAAAAGTGCATAAGCAACTGAGCATGTCATTATAGTACTTATCTGTTAGCTTGTGCTACTAAACTCCAGTACATGGGAAAGATAGTAGAAATACTATACATCTCTCTAATATAAAAGAAAATCTTGAGACAAGACTATTGCCAAGAGATTTTTTTCAAATCCCACCCTCGTCTCAACCATTTTAAACCACAGCCCTCTCACCTCTCATTTGTGTGAATGCTCTTGTCAGACACAGTTTCTGCTCTCTCAGCTCTTATAAATTTTTACGTTAATAAAAGAAGACTTATTATGTCCAAATCTTATTGAAGAATTTCATCCTGAAGGGTTATCAACAGAAGAAATGAGTACACAGGCAATCCTAGCAACGAGAAACGATGAAGTCAAATGAATTAATGCGAAAATTGTTGATCGGTTACACAGTAAATTGGTTAAATGTGTATCAATAGACTATGCTGAAAAAGTTGGTGGTGATGGTGCGGAAGATGAAAACATCAACTTACAATATCCCGTAGAATATCTACAACCGATAACACCGTCCGGTCTTTCACAGGCCAAATTACTGTTGAAAGAAGGATGTATCGTAATGTTATTGCGTAATTTATATATGAGTGATGGACTATGTAATTGCACAAGATTAGTTGTATTCAAAATTGGTCGAACAATTCTAGCATGTAAAATTTTAACAGGTGACAAGAAAGGTAATGTAGTACATATTCCACAGAAAACATTAGACACCAAAGGAGATCTTGATATGCCATTCATATTAAAATGTTTACAGTTTCCCGTTAGAATACCTTTTGCTATGATCATTAACAAATCACACGGACAAACATTCAAAAAAGTCGGTTTATTTATTAGAAAGAAAGAAACGATATTCACTCACGGGCAGTTATACGTTGTGTTGTCACAATGTAAGTCCAAACACGGAATCAAAATTCAATGCAATATTGAACAAAAGTTAATTCCAAATGTTGTTTTTGCTGAAGTTTTACAGTAAAAGTGTAAGTGTTAAAAAGTATTTGCGTGTTAATTTCAAAACCAAACAGAACAAAAATGTATAATGCAACTAATACCTCTAACACAACATAATTTTCTTTCAATTTATTACATTTTACTATTTTTTACTATGGTTAATTACTCTCTGTAATGTAAAATAGTTAGGTCTATTATGCATATGTAACAATTCCCATGAAAATAACAATCTGTTTAAAAATTGTACATCCGCTTCCTCATATGCAAGCAGCACAGCCATAAAGTGGCTAGCGCATAGTGCCCGCCTGGGGGTTGGCGAGCGAAGCAAGCATGGGACAGAGCCCCCTAGTTACACAAAAAGGGAAAAAATCAAAAGAAAAAGGTTTTAAATTTTAGATAAACTAACATTGAGAGTTGCTGAGAAAGCCTGTGACAGAAAGTTTCAGAATTATATTGCAGACAAATTGGACAATTTAATATTGTAAAAAAAATTAAATAACTCCAAGAAGAAAAACTTTCCAGTGCCAACGCTGCTTAAAGGGGAATTAAAAGGTAAACTTCAAAGAGAATGGATATAGAACAAGCAGGACTGGAAATACATCTGAGTTACACTTTAACTGAGACAAATTTTCCTTGATTAAAAGAACACAATAGCAGAAATACCACTCTCATACGTCTGTAATATGATATTAGGTATATTAGGTAGTGTTACTTCTAATAAACTGCATGTCTGCTGTAGCAGGAAACAACTTACATCACACATATACGTTAGGGCCAAAGGCTTGCAAAACACTCTAAAGTAAGCTTCTATGCAGCACTTTAAAAACACCTAGAACTCTTACAGTTTTTTTTTCCCTCAATCTCCTAATACAGCACTCTTCACATTTCTACATGAACAATGGTAATCTTTAATTAAAGGCTAGCTCTTCATACTGCATGGACTGTCCCAATACATATCTTATCTATCTATTGCTAAATCAGCAGTTCAGCAGTCCTATGTCATCGTGTTTTACTTCACTTTATATTAGCTTGAATTATTCATATAATAAATCAATGAACAAATTGTATATAAATAAAACATTTTGAAAAAAGTATTTTTGTGGTCAGCTAAATCATCATGGAGTTAAGTCCATACTCTAGGTTTGTTCTCCAAAATAAATCCCTTTTAAATTTAGATATTTGAGCATAAATAACATAGAAAGAAGTGTTGCTGGCTTAAATCATCTTAGATTCAGATGAGCTATGAAAAACTATTATTATTTTCTTGAGGAATGAAACCCTATAGCTTATTTACTTAAACTTCAACTGGAGAATGCAAAGAAAGTCATAACACTCAGAAAATGTATTAAATGCAATCTTATATAAATGTATATGTTATATCAGGCCTTCAAAATATAATTTCACCTTATGTTTCCAAGTTCATTTGATTTTCTTTTCATAGTGCAAATAAATGGACTCTAATCTGCCTTGTTGTAAATACAAGTATACATGTTTTGATGTGACTTACATATGACTAGTGCTCCACCATTGCTGCTTTTCAGGCTTTTGCCTATTGGTGATGAATTAGGTTCTGATTTGTTATGGTCAGTAACATATTAATTTTATGATGGTCCAGTTTGGCTCCACACTAACTTATTGCAACCAGAAGCTTCTTGAACCAGTAACCGTCAAGCTGGGCAAATGAGTACACATACATACAACAAGGGTTTGGTGCATAAATGTCTTTGCTTTTATTAAAAATCCAACAAATGAAAGTCCAAATAGTGCAGTGATTCAAACAGTCAATCAACATTCAAATAAATAATCCATTAAAATTCATGAGTTAAAATTCAGAGTTAAAAGCAGAGTAAAACAAACACAGTCACTGGGCCCTTATTGCTCCTTCTCTGATCCCTGACGAGCCCAGTACAACTTCCTCCCTATCTCCCTGGCTCACCCATAACTCACTCAGCCGGTGGAGACTCCAGCAGCTGCAGTTCTCACCACTGCCTCCTGTCTTGGCTGCCTACATTTGCAGATGCCAGACTGTTCAGGGGTCAGCTGTCTTCCCATCTTCCTTCTTGCTCCCCTGGCGTACCTTGGATACCTGGGGAGGATTCCAACATGGTCACACATGCTCCTCTGAACATAATCAGCTTGAACGATTCACCCCTAAAGCGTCAATCCTTCATTCCTCCGCGGGGCTAACAACCGCTTCACCTCTCACTCACTCGCAGGCTGCCATGTCCTGCTTCACCACAAAATACTTCACTCACGGCTCTCTGTTTCTCTCCATTTCTGTAATGCTTCCTGTTCTCCAGTTCTCTGTGTGCAATCAGTCAAGCATCCCAACCAACTCCAGAGCGAAGTGTGCTTGTGCACACCCACACCCGATTGGAGCCTGCACGCTCTGGTTTCTGATTATTTATTTAAAAACTGCACTTTGCCATGGACCTCTAATCACAAATTTGTTTTCACATTTGCCTCTGTTTCCAAGTGCTATTAATTTATTTGTTTAGATTTTAATTGTCACTTCTGTGACATCATTGTGTCACCATTTTGTATATCTGTTTTTTCATGGGCAATGTCATTTTGTGTTTGTAGAGTTTATGGGCACCACCATATACTATGGTTACTATGATGCTGCATAGCTGCTAGGCATACATTACACATGCCACATGACTTGAGACCCCATGTCAGTCAATAGTATATAAGGTGGCTACTTCAATTAAGCAAGTAACCAAACTTTAAGACTTCCTGAAGGAAAAAACCTACAAGAAAGTATTGCTTTAGCATCCCAAAAGAATTATTTAGGAACTATTTCAGGTTTTGATTTTTTGTTTGGCTTAGACTAAAGTTGTGTTTTGTTTTGGTTGGGTGTTTTTGTCAGAGATGTGACTAGGCCCTACATATTCACGTCTCAGGTAAGTCCTGACCTTCAAGTTTCAGGTCAAGTCTCAACTTATAAGGATTATATTCAGTCAAATCAAGTGGAGTCGATGGTTTTATTCAAGCAAGTCAAGTGATAGTTGAGAAGAGTTCATTAAAAAAAAAAGTGCTTACATTATCGCCACACTCCACAATTAATTTAACTATGATAATGTGTAACTTATACTAACATACCAGTAACAGTGACTGGTATGTAATTGTTTTACGTTTAAATTATTTGTATATATACTATCAAATATTCCAAAGTTTCGTAATAATGTGCAGTATGCCTAAAACACACAGTATTTAAATATATGAAAGGTATGTCACTGCAGAGCATGGATCCATCTATTTTTAAAAGCCTCTATACTCTGAGTAGGGTCACTGCTGCCTATCCCAGCAAGCACAGGGCATAAGGCAGGACCAATATTCTAGACAGGGCACCAGCCCATCGTAAGACAAAACACACACGCAAACACACTAAGGACAATGTAACATTGCAAATCCACTTAACCTACATGTCTTTGGACTATAGAAGGAATCCAGAGCACCCAAAAGGAACCTATGCAAACACAGGGAGAACATGCAAACTCTATGCAGGGAGGACCCAGGACATAAACTGTGCCACCATGTTTTATTTTGCATATTTATTAATTAACTAAATATTTCAACAATCCCCGATCATTTACAATAATTTGCACCTGCAGAAAATGAAGTTTTATCATCTATATGTGAACAAAGTAGCTGCATTAATACCCCTACATGACTAAACACCTGCTCAACAGGGTAACTAGATGAAGGTACTGCCAATAGCACTGCCATTTTTCAGCTCCTTTTTTTTTTTTTTTTTGCTTTTAACAGTAGTATGCAAAAAGCTTTTACTAACCCTGGGTCCTGTTCTTCATTTAGCCACGATCATCTCAAGTAAACTAAAGTATATAGACATGCTGAAGGTAGTTATGAAAGATAAATGCATCTCAAAAATGTAATATCACCCTACTGTAGATTTTACTGTATACCTTTGCCAGTGTTTAGCTTGAGAAATGTCTATTTTTAGTAGGCATTATTTTCTTATCTCTTATGAAACAAAGTTATCACGTGCAAGAAGCCAATGAATAAAGAGTTAAAACAATCTTAACTCTGATATCTCACCAATTTTTCATCCAGTTCTCTCTGCTTCGTCCCTATTTTTCCACTGCAATCCCTCCCATTGTGTCCCTTCACCTTCATCTCCATGTCCCTATCTCTCACCAATTTCTCTTCTCTAGTCTCCTCTGCTCTGCAGTCTCCTCTTAGCACTTATCCTCTCTTGACATCAATGCTGCCACTGACACTCTATGCTCAACTCTGTCCTCTTGCCTTGATACTGTCTGTCCTCTCTCCACTAGGCTAGCATGTGAAAGCCACTCCTGCCCATGCCTTTCTGAAGCTCAATGCAGTTTATAGACAGGGTTTAAGACAGATGAGGAAGTAAAGGAAATAAAGGAAGTCAAAGGTAAAGGCTTATCTGGATAAGTACCAATCTCTCCTATCCTCTTTCTCTCCTGTTGCTACCAATAATAAGGTACGTTTCTTTAAAAATAGGATTAGCAACACTTTTGCTATTCGCCACTTATTCTCCACTTTCACCCCTCTCCTCAACTCTCTGTCTCCTCCACCTTCAACCTCCTTAACTGCTGATAACTTTGTTCAGGAAAGGGTGAATGTGTTCAGTAGTCAATTCTCATTACCACCTCCATCCAGTATGCTACCTCCTGAACACATCACAATTTTCTTTACATCACTGATGATTCCAACCTCCTCTCTAGTCGCTCTTCTGTCTTTGACACGATCACCCACCAAATCCATCATGCCACCCTTAGGACTGCCCTCAGGTGGCTTGAGTCCTACCTCTTGGACAGATCCTACCATGTGTCCTGGTGTGGATAGATGTCAAAGCTGCACCAGGCAAGCATGGGGGTGCCCCAAGGATCAGTACTGGGCCCTCTTCTCATTTCTTTATACACATCTTGACTAGGTTGCATCATCAAGTCCCATGATTTTTCCTATCAATGCTATAATTGCTAGAATCTCTGCAAGTCTCACTGATATTGCAAACTGGATGAAGGCACACCATTTTTAGCTTAACCTACTCAAACATACAATTTTCACATTGACAAAATGGGTAGTTGAAAGTCTAGACATAAATCTTATATTTAACAGGGTTACAGGGTTGAGACTGTGAAAATGTTACAAAAGTTCCCCAGACAACAAAACATATTAACAGTATCAGACATGAAAGGACTTCCTTAGAAAGAATTTGAAGCATTCACCTCTCTATTATAATAAAAATGTTGGAAGGCTTGGAAGGAGACGATACGTGATTTTCTCGGAGACACTTTAACGTCCCACAAGACAAGGCAGTGAGACAAAAGGACAGCTGCTGTACAGGCTTTTAAATAATCGATGCTCAGCGCGACAAGCAGAACACGCAGCTTGACAGCAGCAAGCCAGCAGTTGATCCAACCACATCTCCTTAGCATGCATTCAGCCCTCCCCCTTCACAACGCTAGTGGCAGAGACGTGAAGTAGCTGGCGCGTAGCACACCCTGGGTTTGAGGAAGGGGGTGGGCAAGCGAAGCGAGCAGGGAGCAAACTACTTCAATTAAAAAAAAGTCCCAAAATAAACATTTAATGTTAGTTTCATTTTTGAAAGAAAGGAAAGGAAATGTTTCTTAGCCTTAAAAACCTATTTGAGGTTATAAACCTAAAGTGCAAAAAACAGTATTTCTGTCTCTTGTTACTTACTTTGAATACCATATGTAGTATGTGTAACTCAGAATAAACAATTACATGCTACTAGAAAAACATCCAACAGGAAAATAAACTACGATTCATCTATTCATTTTCTGAACAAGAAAACACTGACGTCAGTTACCTCTTCCAGTTAAGCTAATAAACTTTCTCACTCCAGCCACTTATTCAAAGCTCTTTCTCTCAGCAACAAGGCTTATTTGCCTTCCTGACCCTACAATTAGTAAACATAAGTATTTTAAAATGTTCTTGATATAGCTAATGCTACGGTATCTATTCAGTTCTTCCAAGAAGATAATATGGATCATTTCATAGTCTTATAAAGACAGATTCATTTACTCTGCTATTCAGAATCGGACATGTTAATTGCTGTTTTCACTGTAACTCCAAAAATGTGAGAAAACAGTTAGCACTAGACTTTTACTTCCTGCCTCATTTTCCCTCTTCTTCCTATTTACTATCCTTTACAGAAAAAGTGACTTACTGATGAACAAAATTTGATATTGATAATGCACTATTTAAGACTGATTTACAGCTCCAGAGCAGTGTTTCTTAAAGTATGGGTTGCAACTAGGGATGTTCCAACCAGATTTTTAAGGCCAATAACGATTTACTGATTTCATGTTACTTGATCGGACAATTCTGATACCGATTCGATTTTTTTTTTCTTTATCCCTTTAAAAAACTTTTTACACTCTTGCATAACTAGACAAATACAAGTCTTATGTCCTATATTAAAATGTATTTTTATAATTGAACTATAGACCACAGGTGTTGACTGTTTATTTTTTTATTAACAAAATGAAATTCTGTAGGCTTATTGTTCAGTGACTATAAAATACTAAAATAAATTTCCTTAAAATACATACGTTAATAAAATATATACATGGCATACACAAATGGCTGGCATTTAACCAGAAGTGTCTCCATCTTGGATAGTCTGATCTAAGATTTGCTTCCACAGTGCTGTATCTTTTTTTTTTTTTTTTTGCTAAAAAGCTGTATTATAATATATGGGTTTGTGGGGTCACCCCAACTGTTGCAACAGCTTTCCAAGCCATGGCAGTGGAGTTACAGGCAGCTGGAAGAACAATGGACTCAGCTTGCCGAGGCAGGGTTGCATGACCAGGTATGTGAGGCCATCCAGTGGAAACAGCAGATATTGTTGCCTTTACATCCTGGAAATGAGCAGAATGGGTACACACACTGGCATCATTCCTGAGAGGTCCGGCTCAGCTGGCTTATTATGACCTCCGGACTATACCCAACTTAAGACAGAGGTGCTGCTAGGGTATAGGATAAGTCTGAATCAGCAGGTAAGGGTGTGTAGGGAATGGAAATTTGACCCAGAGTGGCCAGCCCGCTCCCAGGCTTTTGATTTATGAGGCAGTGCTAGGCGTTGGTTAAAACCAGGAGAAAACAATGCCAAGAAAGACAAGTCAAGAAATATCAGAATAGAGAGTAGTAGCTTAACAGGCCTCACCTAAACAAGTCTTTATTTTTCTACTGACATGATTTAAAGTTTGTACATGATATATACTGAAGAAGGCTCCTCAGCACCCGGATGTGCACATTTATTTAGTCAGCCAAGCCTTTCTTCTGATGTTTGTAAAAACACCCTAATGCTGAAGCCTAACATGTTTGATTTAAACATACTAAAAGATTTTTATAAAATTAAATAAAAATTAGACCTTGAAAATACTGAGACTGAGGTTTCCCCTCAGCATAAACAGCATATTAATTAAAGAACAAGACAATCTATCCTTATAAACGCTACATGTTTAAGTAAAGTAAATGTGTAAACATCCTTGATAAAGATGTCTGTAAGCAGTTCTCTTGCTTTTACATACACTTTGATTTTTCTCTGAATGCAAGAATGAGGTTCTGCCACCAAGCCTAATGACAAGAAGCAATGGACTGAATGGGCAGCCGTGTAGTTTACAGGCCATTGCTTTAGCTTATAGTCCATACTATCCAGTAGCTGAATGCTAACAAAATGAATCTTCATTTTGGGCTTTATCTTTGTAATAAATAATGTAGTGCACATTCTTATTTTGTTGCTTTAAATTACATTCCTGTGTATTTTGTAAAGAAGCATATAATGGTGTCTTCTGTGAAGATAAGCAGAGAAAATTGAGAGCAGAAATGGGTAAAGGTATATGAAGATTGGACACCATGTGAATGGCTTTTTAGTGCAATAGCAGAGAGAAAGTCACTGCATATTTTGCTAATTATTTGAACATTAAAATATTAGAGCAATTATTATAACAACAGACCACTCAGCCTAATGAGCTCATCAATTCTATTTACCCAAGTTCTCCAAAGTAACATAGCATCAAGTTTTCAAAGTCCTTAAATGACCACTTTCTACAACATTACTGTTATGGCATGCTGGCTTTCTTTTTTTTTTCTTTTTTTTTAACTCTCTTTAGTTGTTTATTCACTTTTTCCTTCCCAATTTATTGCTGAATCTTGCCATGTCTGTTAAAATTAGGAAAGACTATATTTCATCTTTAGGCCTTGAGTCACTTAATCTGCATTCCTCACTGCTGGTAGAACAGCTTCTTGGTAATTTATTCCATATATCTACACACCCCATACCAAACTAAACAAACCCTTTTTTTCTAGGTAGGACAACATATACAGTATTATACTACTGTGAGTCAGGGAACATAGCTGGATGAGGCAAAATAGACATTATCACCTGCAAAGGCTAAGAAGAAACCATTAGGTTTCAAAACTGGATACCCTCTAAACCCCAGCTGTGCTTTGACATTCTATCCATGAAAATAACAAACAGAAGAGAAGACCAGATGCAATCTTGACAGAGTCTTGTGCCTACTGAAACAAATTTAACTATATCAAGAATACAAAAGCATCTTTCATTTTGCAAATACAGGAACTAAATGACATGCAAAAACAATGCTAATACTCCATAGTCTTACTAATCCTTCCACAAAATGTCAAAGACCCGAGTTCACTGACCTTTTTTAATTCTGTAAATCATATGGAGACAAGAGTTGCAGATTACCACGATCCCCTCAAATATACTACAGCCTAAACCTACTTGGTTTTTGAAACTTCTCAATAAAGGTTGGAGACCATCCTGCTAAAATTACAGGGATGGCATCACCACTAGTGTTCACCAATAGGCTCAGGGGTTCCCAGCAAAAAACACATTTTGACTATAGTTGATGTATTCAGCCTCCAAATTCCTGAATAGTCCCTAAGATGCAGACAATGACCTTCCACAGGAGAGAGTTGAGATTGTCCAAAACAGAGACATCTGCTAGTCAATCTAAGGACATTCTAATTATCATATGTGTCTTCCATGTTAGTCCAGTACATGCTCAATCTGTCTAAGCCAGCACACCATCAGGTGGTGATTGATTCACTGTCCAGGGTCCCCATTTACCCAAATGTACAGAATATACAGCCTCAGATAAAACAATTATCATTGATATCTGACCCAAGGTATTGTGGTAGCAAGTACATTTATATAAAAATATATTATTTGTTAAGAACAATCCACGACAAGTACTAATTTCCAGTAATGACTTACCTCATAGATTTAGATCAGATAAACAAATCCTCCCAGCCAAATCCCTCAAGATATCTCTCTGATTCCCCACGAGAGCAGTGAAGTTTCCCAACACTTCTACAATATCAGTAATCGGTACCCTTTAAATTATGCAATAAATCACCTCTTAAAAAGTTCAGTAATAGGATTTTGACCTCAGTAGTGTTGGATTGAATTGACACTAAAATTTTAACTTTGAAACCAATACTGGTTTTGCACCTCAGTAAAAGCACCAAAACAATACCCAGATGCTTTGTTCCTCCACAGAGTGGAGTTATAAGGTGCCCTTTTGTGATTTGAGCATGAAGATGTACATAATGTATAAATGAAGAGTGTGCAGTGGTGTTGGGAGGGAATAGGGGACCCTTGGAGAGCCAGTCAAGCCGGTGTATGCCTGCACACCACAAATTAATCCCAGTACCAAAGAAACATAAACATGGTATATTATTGTTTTAAAAATTATATATTTGAATACTTTTTAGCGCCAGTATACTGTGCAGCGCTAGGCCACAAAACAATGAAGGCCTTTTATGTGTTAGTGATCTGGAGAACTATGTTGTTCAGAGCCCTTACATTCTTGGTAGCATTACCTATGGCAAATGGGTCTAAGGCGAGAGGCCAGACAAAGAATAATCCAAAAGTAGAACTTGCATTCTGATTCTCAATAAATCAACTTGAACTTTGCAAGGGTTATTGGATAATACTTATACGTGATGTCTTGGTGATCTAAGTATTATGGATGGTCACAGCCCAAAGAAGTCATGTGATCTTCTATGCAGGCTCACCACCTGATAGGTGATAGAACATAAGAAATGTGAAAACTAGAGGAGATTATTCAGTCCCTTAAGCTCATTTCTTTAGCTAATAACTAAGCTGTCCAGATATTTCATCCAGATACTTCTTAAAAGATGTCAAGATGTACTCTTCATCTACATATCTTGGTAGTTTGTTCCATATTCCCACAACTTGCTGCAAAAAGAAGTGCTTTTCAGCATCAGTCCTAAATGCGCTGTCCCTTAATTTCCTTTAGTGTCCTCAAATACGTGATCCACCATTAAGTTCAAATAATTCTGCTGGATCTACTTTATCAATGGTGTGATGGACGGCCGGGGATCCTGCCCGGACGGGACACCCTTTCCAAGAGAAGACCAGGGGAATGGGCATACTGCCAGGAGTACCTCCCCGGGACACGAGAGGGCAGCCCCCTTGGTTTACATCGGGGCCATGGAATTGGAGCTTAGAAGCTCAACACGGTGGGGGTCCGTGGCCACCGCCAAGGGGCACCTGTACAGGTCCAGAGTCTGAACATGCAGCACTTCTGTTTCACCCGGAAGTGCTGCCAGATGTTAATCAAGGGACACCTAGAGCACTTCCGGACGCACTGTATAGGAGGCCGCCTCACTCCATTCCTGGGCAAGTGTCGGGAGGAGGACGAAGCTTGGAAAGAAAAGAGTAGAGGAGAGTCGAGAAGAGAAGGACTGAGTACTGTTTTGGAGCACTGTGTTGTGTGCAGGACATTAGTTTAATAAAAACGTGCGTGTTTTGGACATACAGTGTCTGTCTGTCTGTGCCCAGGGCCTGGCCTTCTACAATGGATTAGGTCCTCATGTAGCCTCCTCTGCTGAATACTAAAGAAGTTTAATTCTCTGAATCTTTCAAAGTACCACATGCCCTTAAGTTCTGAGATTTACAGTACCTGGCTGCTCTCCTCTGCATAGAGTCAAGTGTTGCAATGTATTTCTTGTAGTGTGGTAACCAGCACTGCACACTGTACTCCAGATATGATCTCACGCATGATATAGTCTAAGCATCCCTCATTTCATACTCGAGAGAGAGGTTTGCTGAGGCATCAATAGGATGAAAGCATCAGTAAAAAAATACCCACACATAGCCAAAGATGGGAATAGAAACATCAGGAACAAATCAGTTTGTTTTTATTATATATATTATTCTATATTATATATATTTTATTATATATACACACACACACACAAAGATATAAAGATACCTACACTCTAAACACCAACACACCACTATAACCACAGCCCACTTTACTCATACATAAATATAGTGTAGTCTTGTTCCATCCTCCAAAGACACTGACCAGTTTCTTAGTATATCTAAATAATTCTAAATTGATGTAACTGTTTGTGCATTTGGAAATATGCACCGAGAGACTAAGCCAGATATGGTCCAGCTGTTTACCTATAATTCAACACTGTCTGTGGGTGTGGATAGACAAGCTCACGAATTAGTGCAGATATACTTAATCCCTACTTTTTTAACCTTTGCTATTAATGGTTTTGAACATTATTGGAGTGGCAATTAGAACTGTATAAGTCAAAAACAGAATATTAACATAGCACTTTGTACATATGATACACAAGTTGAGCCTATTTAGATGCACTGGCTTTTTTTCAAATGAAAATTCTGGAGAGGTGCCACATAAACCTGGGAGAGAAAGATACTGTCAGAAAGGACGGAGCCAACATGAGAACTTGTATAGACTGTATGTGTGTGTGTGTGTATGTATATGAGTAGGAGAAAGATGATCAACCACTTATCACTCATGCGCGCATGGGTGACAGATAGAGGGCTTAAATAATAGTTATACATGCCAGACCAGGGGGTGGCGAGCTGCACTAACTTTCTCTCTTTGTCCTCTGTAGTCTATCCTTGGGAAATCCCACTAGGTACCGGCGCCATTGATGATGTCACGTCCGGTCTCGACAACATCATTTCCGGTTCTGGGCCAGATGACGTCAATTCCAGTCACGGCCTTTAAAGTCTCCATTTTACCAAACTCAAATCATTTCTGTTTTGGACATTGTACCACTCACAACTTGAGAAAAAATACCCATTTTGCAACCAGGGATATTATACGGGTGGCTGCGCCAAACCTTTGATGTTTCCTGTGTCTTATTGTCACACACTTCAACAATAGAACTCTCAAAACCTACTCTTTTTCTTAAATGCATTGGCTCTTGGAGTTAAAAGAAAGTGAATGCAGTAGGTATTGCCTCTGATCCAAAGTGAGAGGCGAGAGCCAGCCAACGGAGTAAATGGGCAAGCAGTGGATGCAGCTGAGAAAAAAGAATTGGAGCATCATGGAAAATGTTATGGATGATCAGAGCATTCCCCGTGTCACTCGAGTGTGACTGAGGAAAGAGATGGCCTCCATTAAATTTAAATTGCTCATGAGGAAGAAGGGGAGAGAAATTGCATTTTACAGCAATTATAAAATGGCAGTCAAATAAAGCAATAAAAAATGAAAATCTGTCAACATACTGTATCATTTTTTTCAGTAGAACCTACCAAATGACAGCACTGAAACATATCCCAATATCAACATCAAAAAATAAAATTAAACAACGTCCCAATTTTTTCAATGGGCAAAGTACTAAATTATATTGTATATAATTAATCAATATGATTCATGATAATAATGACAACCACTCCAAAACAACAAAGTGTGAAAGTTCACACACCCTTTAAGTTGCATTATAAAAAATAAATTAATGGGTTGCCTAAAAAAACACTAGCCTTTAAGTACCAAATCAGAACTGAAAAGGTTAGGCTGCACATTTGCACACATAAGCAGAGGTATGGACAAGAACACTGCAGGATCGAAGAAATGCCCTACACCATGAAGGTGGAAGTAGGCTAGAAGTCACAAAGAAAAATTCCCAAACTCCAAAAAGAAATATTTTTATAGATAAGAAATTGGAATATCAGAGAAAACTGTGAAAATGTGATGACCAAGTTGAGTTTGCTATAAACATTTTTAACAATATGTTACATTTTTGAGGCACGTTTACTACTTATTTAATTTCTTCAAAATAGCATCCTCAGCTGGCTGAGGAGGGGGGCCAGTGGTCCACCTGCTCTTAACGCAGAGACACTACTGTTTAGAAGTATTCATTTGCACTAAAATATGTTTACAATTGAGCTGCATTTCATTATATATTTAAAACAAAAATTATTTACACATATTTTGCTGTAAACAATGTATTCAATTTATCATTCGTGAGTAAAAACAGAAACATCTCCTCACCTCTAGACAAGGTAGAAATGAAATGAAGGAGATGTTATTTTTCCTCTTGTGATTACATGGCTACCAGAAACCACTCATCAAAACCTACAATTCTTATGACAGAAGAATAACTCACTTTCATTGTTTTAAATTACTCTACCATGAAATGTCTGATCCAAAACATCATTATTTATTTGAAATGTAGTGTAACAGAAATTAGATTTATCTGTAGGAATGAAGACAGAAGTATTTTATGATGGGCTTCTTAAGGAACAAACATACTTTCTTCTGTACCTTTAAATGCCATTCATTAAGTGGGAACATTCAATAGCCTTAGTTCTATATTTTTTTTTTGTAAATTTAAGTTTTATTTACACATTAATAAAAACAATCCACAACAATTTCATTACACCATACAACAAAAACTGTATTGTTAATTTACAGTCATGTTAAGAAACAGTCATTTTCCCATTTTCATCTCTTAACCAAAGACCATCAACCCTCTAAAACAATGGACTAAATAAATATTCATATTACACATTTTGGATTTAAAGTCATTTCCTAGTAAAGCCCTATTTCCCATTACCCAATATCGACAAGCTCTTCCATTTCTCCTTAACTGCTGTGAAAAAACACTTCTCAATCCATCCATCCATCCATCCATTATCCAACCTGCTATATCCTAACTACAGGGTCACGGGGGGTCTGCTGGAGGCAATCCCGGCCAACACAGGACACAAGGCAGGAAACAAATCTCGGGCAGGGCGCCAGCCCACCGCAGACACTTCTCAATATCATTCTTAATTTCCCTTACTAGCTCCTTTTCCATTTTTTTTCTCCACTGCACATTTCTGGGCACACCACTCTTTATCAGCATACACCTGGCATCCCATTTGCCAGGCTAACAATAAGCCATATCAAAAAAGCTTCCCTTGAACTTCTGCCATTTCCAGCTAGACCATCTCTTTTCAAAATTAAACCATACTACAAAACAACCAAATCTTTTGCCGTCATCGATAATCCTTCTGCATTCATCCACACTCCTGGTGTCCAAACTGCACTCCCAAAACATGTGTTTGATTGTCTCCACCTGGGCACAGTCTGGTCTTGGAAATGTCCTTGTCTGTGTCAAATCTTTCCCACACCATCATCCATTAATTAGTGCATGTGTTATGCTTAATAGCGAACAAAATTACTCTTCAGGACCATGCATCCAAAAGGATTCATTATGGGGTGCAGGATCTGTGGGGTGGTCTAATTTCGCTCCTGTCAATTAATCCATGATCATTATGTGGGAAAAGGGAGCTTACAAAATGCAGAGCCTGAACAATGTGAAAAGCTGAAGATGTAGGTAAAGAAGTTCCTTCTTTCTTTCTTTGCAATGTTCTTCTTCTTAAAAAAAAAGTGTGTTACAATATTGCTATACTGGAAGAGACCAGCACTCTTTTAGAATGTTGCAACTTCTTATGGTTTAACGAGGTGATGTGAAAACAGAGAAGAAATGTCATTATGGAAAATCTTGTGCAAATCCAGGCATGATCTTTCAAACATTTACATTTATCACATCACTAATTCGATAGATAGATAGATAGATAGATAGATAGATAGATAGATAGATAGATAGATAGATAGATAGATAGATAGCCCTAGTCCCTTGCAGAACTGTCTGCTGCCACATAAACGGAAAATTATTGAGGGCTCTTACGAAGGCCGTCAATCTTCATCTGCCAGTGGGTGGCATTCTGAGGCACCTATTCTTGTGTATCCATTTAGTACACGAAACAGTAAACGATTATGTTTATGATCGCTGCCAGTTCGAATAAACACGGTTCCGTGTTCTATCATGGTCTTTTCCACGATTCTTGGCACTATGCAGTTGCGAGATGTTGTCGTCAGGCAACAAGTCGTCGATTCCAGTACACGAAGCCTAGGAGGTGGAAACTGTTCGACGTACTTCAGCATGTCAAAAATTTCCATTCTGACAAACTGTTAAAATATTTTAGGATGACAAGATGCACGTTAATCTTTAACATATATTTGACGCCACAGTGCCATATGCTGAGAGATACCGCAGTTGCACTGACAGAACAGCTGGGCAACACGTCGTCGAACAGCTGTTCTGGTATTTGTTTTGCAGAAAATTAGCAACTCTTTGCCTGTGGCGTGAAGTCTAAAAGCTGTTTAGAAATACATTACACCAAGCTAATGTAATTTAATAAATCACGTGACAAAATTATAATTACACCTGTTTTCTTGTCAATAAGCAGCAGGCCAATCCATGAATGGCAAATTACCAGAACAGATATATTATTATTTTTACAATAACCAGCACTAAATAATACGATAAAAAAGTGCAAATAACTCACCTGCCCGGCGGCTGGAAGGTTGGCAGACTTGTAGCTAGCTGCACGTTCTCTACTCTGCTTTCAAACCCGCCACCAGAGGGGTGCATGCGGCGCTACTGCGGTTACCGCAGGGTACACTGGAACTTGAAGTTCTTTCAACGAGGACATTTCGAAAGCTTCGTTAACAATATAAACTACATCCTCCATGATGCCTAGCGAAACTAAGCGGCGTTACTCCTCTACATATTATTAATTTCGGCAAGTGCCCGCCTCCTTACTTTTGACAGGAAAGCATCAGGCTGATGTGTCTCCTCGGCTATACTTAAATTAACGACAGCCTGGAGTTGTGACGCTGCAAGACATTTTTAGACTACTCAGGAATACGCTAAGACGCAGTTTTCAGTTATTTTTGTTCATATTGCGCTTATGCGAAAGTACTGACACGGAGCACAGGTTCCCTCTGGTGGCGTTTCCTCTCACTAAAATATTCATGCGAAAATCTTTCTCAATATTGTTACCACGTTTAGTCAACTCTTTTTAACCTTCTCAATCCACTAACGTTATAAGTAAACAGCTGTTCCCTGCGCGTGTTGGGATGCCACTAGCTGCGGGGCTCCAAGGTACTGCTTATGCCTGGAAGAATGGAGTGCACGGAAGAATAAGTGCAGGATTTAATACATATGCGTCCCATAACGGCGGTGAGGTAAACAACGTAATATTTCACATTAATGTGGCACAGGGACAGGGCCCGATAGTAATTAGATTAAAAGTAATTCTTGTTTGTTTCACGTTGTGAATAGTTTAATTCAGTGGTTCCCAAACTGAATCCTGGGGACCCACTGCGGCTACAGGTTTTTCTTCCAACCAGATTGACAGTCAGTGATAATAATAGATAACAACTGATCTCATTTAATTAGCTGATCTTTTTCACTCTTCTCTTATTCTGCATTCAGAAAAACACAACAGTATATTTTTTACATTTATAAGACATTTAGAAATATTTCTATGTGATTTAAGAAGAAATAACTCTTTTGTTGTTTTTCCTATTATTTTCCATTTTTCCTATGTAGTTTGCTCTTTTTTCCTATGTAGTTTGCTCCCTTCTTTTAACCCTAACAGTGACAATAAACAACCAACACAACAGACACCCAGGATGATGATAGCAGCAACGACTTCAGTGTCAGACCCGTTAATTATCAAATAATCAATTAAATAACCAGAACACCTGGAAAAACAGAATGAAAATCAGGTTGAAAATGCTGTTAACGACTTAAAAAGAAATTATACATTCCCCATATAACTGCTTATTACATTTTAGCCCAGCCACAGGGGATGCACAAACCAATGTGTTTCTTTGTGCCGGTCCCAAGCCCGGATAAATGGGGAGGGTTATATCAGGAAGGGCATCCGGTGTAAAATTTTGCCAAGTCAATATGCGGACAACAATATAAACTTCCATACCGGATTGGTTGAACCCCCGGTTAACAACGACCGCCACCATTACTGTAAGCCAACAGGGTGCTGGCGGAAATTGGGCTACTGTTGGCAGAGGAAGAAGAATAAGAAGGAGAAGAAGAGGAGGGAGACGTGTCCGGAGGCAGGAGGAGAAGAAGAAGGTAAAGAGAGTGGAACTGAGGGTAGGAACTTTGAATGTTGGCAGCATGACTGGTAAAGGGAGAGAGTTAGCAGATATGATGGAGAGAAGGAAGGCTGATATATTGTGCGTGCTAAATGGAAGGGGAGTAAGGCCAGGTGGATCGGAGGTGGATTCAAATTGTTCTGTCATGGTGTGGATAGGAGGAGAAATGGAGTAGGGGTTATTCTGAAGGAACAGTATGTCAAGAGTGTTTTGGAGGTGAAAAGGGTGTCAGGCAGAGTAATGATTATGAAGCTGGAAATTGGAGGTGTGATGATGAATGTTGTTAGTGCCCCGCAAGTTGGGTGTGCAATGGGTGAGAAAGAAGATTTTTGGAGTGAGTTGGAGGAAGTGATGAACAGTGTACCCAAGGGACAGAAAATGGTGATTGGAGCGGATTTCAATGGACATGTTGGTGAAGGTAGATTACATCCTATGCAGAAGAGTCAATCTGAAGGAGATTGAAGAGTGCAAAGTGATGGCAGGGGAAAGTGTAGTTAAGTAGCTTAGGATGGTGGTCTGTAGGATGATGTTGGAGGTCAAGAAGAGGAAGAGAGTGAGGGCAGAGCCAAGGATCAAATGGTGGAAGCTGAAAAAGGAAGACTGCAAGGTTGAGTTTATGGAGGAGGAGAGACAGGCACTGGGCGGCAGTGAAGAGTTACCAGACAGCTGGGAAACTACAGCAGATGTAGTAAGGGTGACAGCAACAAGGGTGCTTGGCGTGAAATCTGGAAAGAGGAAGGAGGAAAAGGAAACCTGGTGGTGGAATGAGGAAATACAGGAGAGTATACAGAGGAAGAGGATGGCAAAGAAGAAGTGGGATAGTCAGAGAGATGCAGAAAGTAGACAAGAGTACAAGGAGATAAGGCACAAGGTGAAGAGAGAGGTGACGAAGGCTAAAGAAAAGGTGTATGATGAGCTGGACACTAAGGAGGGAGAGAAGGACCTGTTCCGATTGGCTAGACAGAGGGCCCGAACTGGGAAAGATGTGCAGCAAGTTAGGGTGATAAAGGATAAAGATGGAAACGTACTCACAAGCGAGGAGAGTGTGTTGAGCAGATGGAAAGAGTACTTTGAGAGGCTGATGAATGAAGAGAACGAGAGAGAGACAAGGTTGGATGATGTGGAGATAGTGAATCAGGAAGTGCAATGGATTAGCAAGGAGGAAGTAAGGACAGCTATGAAGAGGATGAAGAATGGAAAAGCCATTTGTCCAGATGACATACCTGTAGAAGCATGGAGGTGTTTAGGAGAGATGGCAGTGAAGTTTTTCACGAGATTGTTTAATGGAATCTTGGAAAGTGAGAGGATGCCTGAGGAGTATACTGACGTGTACTGGTGCTGATATTTAAGAATAATTGATGAGCCACAGCATGAAGTTATGGGAAAGAGTAGTGGAAGCTAGGTTAAGAAGTGAGGTGATGATTAGTGAGCAGCAGTATAGTTTCATGCCAAGAAAGAGCACTACAGATGTGATGTTTGCTCTGAGGGTGTTGATGGAGAAGTATAGAGAAGGCCAGAAGGAGTTGCATTGCGTCTTTGTGGACCTGGAGAAAGCATATGACAGGGTGCCTTGAGAGGAGCTGCGGTATTGTATGAGGAAGTCGGGAGTGGCAGAGAAGTACATAAGAGTTGTACAGGATATGTACGAGGGAAGTGTGACCGTGGTGAGGTCTGTGGTAGGAGTGACGAATGCATTCAAGGTGGATGAGGGATTACATCAGGGATTGGCTCTGAGCCCTTTCTTATTTGCAATGGTGATGGACAGGTTGACAGATGAGATTAGACAGGAGTCCCCGTGGACTATGATGTTTGCTGATGACATTGTGATCTGTAGCGATAGTAGGGAGCAGGTTGAGGAGACCCTGGAGAAGTGGAGATATGCTCTAGAGAGGAGAGGAATGAAGGTCAATAGGAACAAGACAGAATACATGTGTGTAAATGAGAGGGAAGTCAGTGGAAAGGTTAGGATGCAGGGAGTAGAGTTGGCGAAGGTGGATGAGTTTAAATACTTGGGATCAACAGTACAGAGTAATGGGGATTGTTGAAGAGAGGTGAAAAAGAGAGTGCAGGCAGGGTGGAATGGGTGGAGAAGAGTGTCAGGAGTAATTTGTGACAGATGGGTATCAGCAAGAGTGAAAGGGAAGGTCTACAGGACAGTAGTGAGACCAGCTATGTTATATGGGTTGGAGACGGTGGCACTGACCAGAAAGCAGGAGACAGAGCTGGAGGTAGCAGAGTTAAATATGCTAAGATTTGCACTGGGTGTGACAAGGATGGATAGGATCAGAAATGAGTACATTAGAGGGTCAGCTCAGGTTGGCTGGTTGGGAGACAAAGTCAGAGAGGCGAGATTGCGTTGGTTTGGACATGTGCAAAGGAGAGATGCTGGGTATATTGGGAGAAGGATGCTAAGGAAAGAGCTGCCAAGGAAGAGGAAAAAAGGAAGGCCTAAGCAAAGGTTTATGGATGTGGTGAGAGAGGACATGCAGGTGATGGGTGTAACAGAACAAGATGCAGAGGACAGAAAGATATGGAAAAAGATGATCCGCTGTGGCAACTCCTAACGAGAGCAGCCGAAAGAAGAAGAACTTTCATTTTAATGAAAATCTACCAAACTTAGTTTGTAATTTCCACATTGACTCAAAAACACAGAAACAGGGAAATAATGACTCACTTAATTAGACTAAAGACTCCATTGAAAAATGGAAGTTGGTTGGAACAAAAACCTGCAGCCACAGTAGATCCCTAGGATTGAGTTTGGGAACCACTGATTTAAATGATTTCTGCCTTAGCACACAATGTATTATTTGATTAATACTGTATGTATATATAAAGGTTACACTAAAAAATGATTTCCCTTTGGGGATTAATAAAGTATACCAAATACCAAAATATACACAGTGTTTTAAGTTAATAGGCCTCAGTTATTATACCATTGGTTAACTGGATATATCAGAACTATGTAACTAAGAACTTTTCTGTATACAGTATTTGTATTATTTTTTTTTACCAAGGGTACATATAAGTTTCACTTGAGCTGCTTCATGTTGAACATGCTACATACAGTCCTTGGTGGTGTGGTGTAAATGAGATTGCAGCAGAACTCCATAATAAAGATGTCTTTAGTAATGTTACAAAGGTTATTTAAAAGTGATTCATTCAAAACTAAAAACGTCTGGAAATCTCAACTCCCCATTGGCACTGAATCCTAGCAATAGTGCTGCTTAAGTATACAGTGGATTTGAATTTATTTTTTCCCTGTTTCTAACTGTGCTCCTTTCACCAAGGAGACTGCTTTCCCCCCACTCTTCTAATTGCACTCGATTCAAATGCTGTCTATGGGTCATCAAGGAACTTGACAAAGTAAAACTGAGTCTTTCACAGCGGCCTTGGAGTTACTCTTGGAAGAGGCTGAGGACCTCCTAGTCTTTTTATTTTCAAAGCATGGGTTCTTGTATATAATGTAAAATGAACAGAAGTGTTCTCTGTGCTACCTACCCTTTCATTGGGTTATCAGAACCCCAGTGTAAGACAAGCTTAGCTTCATTATGTCTAAACATCTATTTTCTTAACCTCCATTTTCTATCAGAGTGTTGCAGAACCTATCCTGGCAGCACCAACCATGGTGACCGCGGGACAGATCACTTTGCCGTACAGGCTTCAGCTGGTGCTGGGGCAGTGTCCCAGATGGATGGAGACCCTACCCAGCCGGGATGCCTGGATGGTCCCCGTGATGGACAATACCTCCCCTGGGCCACGAGGGGGCAGCCGCCCGGGTCTGCTTATGGGCCACTGGACCGGAGCTGGGACGCTCATCCCTACTGGAGGACATGGCCACCGCCAGGGGGTGCCCAGACGGTTGTAAAGTCCTGGATGGCAGCACTTCCGCCACACCAGGAAGTGTCGTCAGGGGGAGCACCTGGAGCTCATCCGGGTCAGTATAAAAGGGACCGCCTCCCTCCAGAAGCTGAGCCAGAGTTGGGAGGAAGGAGACGAAGCTTGTGAGAAGGGGAGAGGAGGTCAAAAAAGGAAAAAGAGAAAGAGAAAGAGAAGAAGAAAGAGTGTTGGAGGAAGGCATTGTGGTGCTTTAAGAAAAATAAAGAAGTGTTTTGGACATTCTGGTGTCTGTCTGTCTGTGTCCGGGGTATGCTTTCTACACAGGAAAGATCCAACTGAGCTTGAGGATACTCTTTAACCTGCAGGCATTGACTGGACTGGGATACAAACCTTGGCCCCAAATGCAGTTAAATGCCAATGGGTGCTGCTAATCCACCATGCCAGTTATATAGCTTTGTCTAACTTACCATATCTACCAACTTTTAAAACTATATATTCTTTCTTCAGTTTCTTCATTGGCACTTCAATCTTTGTCCATGAGACTTCTGATTACAAGACAAAAATGTTGCAACTTTATAGATTGATCAAAAGGTTATTTGATGAGAAGAAAAATGTGACAGGACTCCTGTTGTATTGCTAAGGAAAAATCTTAGGATGATCAACACTTCCCAATCAGATGTCCAAGACTGTGAGATATCTAGTTTATCTACATGATTTAATATTTGTGTGCTTTTAACTGTTGGAAAGTCCATTGGTGTGCTAGAATCATGGTATGGACTTGCTTGATGTTGTCATCGGTAGTGGACATGGACAGGGGCCCACTCCTCCTTCGTTTTTCACACTTATCCGACCATTTTTGAACTCCTCAATCCATTCGTAAACACTCTGCCATGACAAAACAGTCTTCATATTATGCAGAAAGCCTTTTATGGATTTTGGCCCCCAAGTACAACGTCATGCCATAAAAAGTACACCACTACTTGCTGCTCTTCCTTGGTGCAAACACAGAGTGGAGTGGTCATGTTTGCTTTTACTCCCAGAAAACAACATTGGAATTAACTGAAACTTAAAGGTTCACACTTCACCACTGCGTTTCCACATGTGAGCTACCCAAACAAAATATATCTCTCTATTATAAAAGAAAATCTTGGAAGGAGACAATGCCTGATTTTGTCTGAGTCACTTCAACGTCCCACAAGACAAGACAGTGAGACAAAAGGAGAGCTGCTGTACAGGCTTTTAAACAATCAAAGCGCTGCACGACATGCATATCACGCAGCTCGGCATAAGCAGCAGCAGCAAGCCAGCAGCTGACCGAGCCCATTGTATCACCGTTTCAGAGGGGCGACCGCATCTCCTTAGCGTGTGTTCAGCCCCCCTCTTCACGACGCTAGAGGCAGAGCCGCGAAGTGGCTAGCACATAGTGCGCCCGGGGGTGGGTGAGTGAAGTGAGCAGGGGCAGAGGCCCCCCTAGTTATCACAAAAATGAAGATAACTATTGACTTACCCTCAAATAATTTTCTGTTTGTAAACTGCAATTTTACATTTTTAAGCTGTAGCTTGTTGTAACTTTTGCATTTTTTATCTTCTCTTTTTTTCCTATTTTATTGTATACTAGTTGATTACCCAGTGGCTTCGCTCACTGTGTGCAAGGGAAAAAAATAAAATGTAGTCTGTAAGTTATTAAACAGTAAAACATTAACATTTAGGAAGTAAAGATACATTGAGCACTACTGGAGTGGTTTCAGGTAAACTACTTCTCTGTCAAAACGCGCCTGGCGGCGGACGGCTCAGTGCCGTAATTTCCATATCGCGTGGTCATGCGTAATTTCCGTTTCAAACACGAAAAGAATTTTATAAATATAGATAGTGCAGTTCATTTCTAGATATTATTAATTATCCATTGCATTTTCTACTTTAGTTTCCCACGGATTGATGTCCATTTTCATGTGCTTCCAGTATTTTCCTCTAGAGGCATTTGCTTGATTTTCCAATCATTACTTATATACAGTATACACATTCAAGTACATAAATTTGAGGAGCTAAAATATGTAACCGAATTATACTGTGATTCCACCATTTTAGAGTTGTTATGTACGTATTCTGCATTTTGCCTTTTGTCTCTGTAGATTTCCAGTTATATTAGATTGTCATAATTACATACAGCCACTTTAGTGACATCGGGGAAAAAAAGTTTTGATGGGGCAGAAAAAAAAATCCTGGTTAAAAAAATGAATGGAGAAAATAAAAAAACATTCATGGTGAAAAAAATGATTGCATAAATATGCGAGGGTCGTCTTCTTCTTTTGTGAGGGGTTAGAATGAAAAAAAAAACAATTAAAAAAATCAACACCAGAAAATACTCAAAACTTATTTCTGATTAATCTAAATTTGTCATTTGATTGCGTTTGTGCAGTTAACATAAGCCTCAAGAAGCACTAATTTAAGAGAAGTCGAAGTATGCCACTTTATTTTACTTAATTGGAAAATGCAAAACAAAAAAGCATACAATTATTTGACATGCCTTTGAATTTAATTTGGCTGTATACCCTGGGTAATTAACAGGATTGTAATTCTTGGATGAGAAATGAACATACAGTATTTGTTCAAAGAGACGGTGAAACGTTTCTATCAATCCATATCAACGCAGCAAAATCTGACAGAAACCATAAACCAGGCACGGATTTTGTTTCCTTTACTTTTTACACCTACTGGGAACTTCTAGCTTTCCCATTTCAAGTCTCATTTCGAATAGTGTCTTCTCGACGTCTTTAACGCGGATACTTTAAACTTGTCAGTTAAGGCCCTTCTGTCAAGCCGATAGTAGGTGTCGAAGGAGCTTCGTGGATTTCTCAGACTTGCTTTTTAACAAAGCGTTTTACCAACCGCAGCAAAAAACGAGGACGACTCTGAAGAAAATGACAACCGGCCGCCGCTTTCCGGCCTTCAAACGCTCTCATCGCACGCACCGCCTCCTTCGTGACTCCGCCCACCTATCTGTGTCGAATCTGCAAGAGCCAATTCTGCGTTTCGTGTGTTTTGTATTCTTCATATTTCACACGTTGTAAAATGTCTGTATAATACATTAGGAAGCAGAAAATACATGTGTCACACTGTAATAAAAGATGACTAAGATAGTCATGTGTTTATGGAGTTATGTATTTTTTGTACACGTTACATATGTGCTGACCTTAAAATACTCGATGCATTTACTCAGTCTTGCTGTCATGGCGGCGGCCGGTAGCAAAGGTTCTAATTCTTCAGAAGCCTCTTTTGAGGCGTCCACGCTTCAGTACAGCCTCATTCTAGACCACCTAGTCGGGGAAAAAAGGCGTCCCCGAGAGCTACCCGCTGGAGTCACGGGAGGCCTCCCGAGTCCTCAGAAAAGCGACGAGCAGAAGATGATCGAGAGAGGAATGGAGAGCTGCGCGTTCAAGGCGGCACTGGCGTGTGTCGGAGGTGAAAGAAGGGTTCAATGATATTCGTTTTGCATGTTGATTTGACCTGGACACTTTAACACTCATGTCATATTTCGCGTCTTCTAGGTGTTGGGTATGTCATTGTCACCCGGCCATGTCAATTTAAACGACTGATAATCGCTGGCGATGTCACATTCACGTTTTCCGACTATGCGATGACCTTCCAGCAAGGCTGGCAGGTCCTGAAGACATGTCCAGACCAATAATAGCTAAAAACTAATAGCGGTACAGACCAGCCGAATAAACCTTTACATCAAAACACAGAACTTATACTGTCGAAGAGCGTGGGGAATTTCAGGAGCGACGATTAGATGGATAGATAGATACTTTATTAATCCCAAGGGGAAATTCACGCGAATTAATGCGAGGCGGGTGACATGAATTGCCCCCTTTGGGGTTTTGTGGTCTTTCATGCTGAAGAAGTTGGGGGCAGTTCTGTAACCCACCTCCTTGCAAGTTCGAGGGTGGGTTGTAGTCTACAATGTGACTTTTGCCAATACACTTTCAAACCAGCCCTTTAAACACACATTGCCACATCGATATTTTTATTCCAAGGACACTTGGGAAAAATAACCACATTTGGTGGAAAACCTGCACATCTGGCAAGCCTGCCTTCCAGTACAGTGACAGTCAATGGAGTGCAATCTGACCGAGCTGGCGCAGTATGAATGGTTAACAGGTACCGGGAGTTCAGCCGCAATCTCCTCTCAATATCCATTCTGTTTACGTACATAAAACACGACACATCGGACAGGCGAGCCTCTCTTCTGTTCGTGATGTCCAAAAGCTGTCATTTTCCTTATTCCTCTTGTGCAGTATGAATTGTAGTTTTGGATCAGCATTGATTGGTTATCAGCACTCACACGCACACTCTGCCCACCCCTACGACTAAAGACCAAGTCAAACCTGTTTGTCAGAGCGAGTCCTGAACCAGCAAGACTGAGACACTGGGTATGTCACATTACACGACTGTACAAACTCCCTGCGATTATGTAATCAAAAGGCTAAGGCTGAAAATCACTGGACAAACAACTCGCATCATATGATGTGGACTTAAATCGCTTTTCAACTTGAGGCTAGTGCTGTGACTCCTGGACAGAAGCTGAGCTGCGGTGCACCGTCGGTCACTCTCACAAACCCCTTCACACATTGTACTCTGGGATCTGGGAAAGCGTGGTAGTTATGCTAGTTAAGCAATGTGTAAGTTGTATGTGTATTTAAACAATGACTTGATGGCTTTGAAATGCCTAATGTTAATTAAGACTGCAGACTTCATACACACTCATTTCTGTACAACAAAACATTTTCTTCCAATTTCTTTCCTCCAATTTGCAAAACTTTGCATTCATGTATTCTTGGAGTGAATATTATGTTCCAGGTACAGCTCAGGCTTGGAAGGGATCCAGTTGGGAAGTCAAAAGGCTGCAGTCCCAGCCATTTACAGGCCATGTTTTCATAGACTTTGATGCCTGGAATGGTTCACTTCTGCCTGTGATGAGAATTAATGTCTCCCTATCTGAGGTCCGGTAAAAGCTGAGCATCTACCCCAAGTGCAGTTCTGAAACCCCGGGGGTCTTAGTGATTGAGAGTAGAGATTGTCATGACGCTAAGCATCACATGTATGTACAATTCATTCCCGTTTCACCACCTTGGACAGGCACAATGTGAGCAGAAGTCTGCAGACATACAGTAGCTGCCACTTTATAGATGATCTGCCATTCTTGTGTTTCTTGAGCTGTTCCAGGGCGGTTACTCACCAGTTGGGTTTAAACTCAACCACAGTCATCAATACGCTTGAAGGTACACAATTTCACCTTATTAAGTGATGGGTTTAAAAAAAAAAAAAACACTTAAGTTAGAAATTTAAACGATGACAGATTTATTATGAGCAATCTAGGATTTTGCAAATGTTTTTGTAAGTGAGGAAGGGGAGGTTATCATTTTTGTTTTTGCCCTTTTATTCCCCCCCCCCTCCCCATGCACTTTCTGATACAAACTAGAGGCTAAGATTAAAGCTGATTGGGTGAATATGAATTACTAGCCATGTGCGGCCAACTACGTTGCGCGTGTTAAAGTTGTCTGTGAAGGGCTCCCTGTTTAAACGCGGCTGCCAGTCGTGAACTGCGCCCTTCGTCGCACAGCATTATGATTTTTTTATAAGGGAAACAAAATTAGAAAACAAAACCCTTGGACATTGATTCGATAGGAATGGCCTACTTGGAATCACTTTCCGAATAGTAATTATGTGGTGGTGGAGGAGCATTTCTGCTTCTCTCTGTTCACAGTCCGTCTCATTTCCATGACGCTGTCGTTTCCTCTCATGATCTCTTCTCAACCTTTCTCCAATCTCGCAGGTTGCTTTGTGGCAATCCAAAGAGTAAGGAAGAAGCAATGCTTCTTTCTTGAACTCCAAATGCCGACTGATGGAAAATCACAGAAGTGTGCTCGACTTATATATTCTGACTGCCGACTCCCAAGAAGTGGGTGAACATTCGATTTGGACGAAGTGCTGCCAACGACGGTCGATAGAAACACAAAAAAGCCACAGTCTCGACAATGAAGCAGGTGTCAACGCCAGGTCTAAACACAAAGCAAGGTGTCGACGCCAGATCTAAACACAAAGAGTGCTATCGACAGTGTTTGTAAACAAAAGTAACAACCAAGGTGTTGTGTATTCAGCCAGTACAAACAGCACGTAGTCTCCTTTAGTTCAATCCTCTTCAATCACCACACTCCAACCTCATCCAACGATCCTTCCCCTCACTTCCTCTCCTCCTCCATCAGTACTGCCCTCTGCTGAACACAGCAGGAACACCACAGAAGGCAGTGAATTCGTGGACAAACAAAGATCAAGATCCAAATGAAGATTATATATAAAGATTGTCCCGATAAAAGAACTCTGAAGTTTTTTCAGGAATAACAGACACTCTAACATATCGGACTCTCCATCCACTTACTGGTCACTCTACATCCTCATCCTCACTTCTTGTCCTGAACGCTGGGTAGTGAAGGACACAATAAAATTGCAAGTACAAGCAGATAGAATGAGGGTCCTGGGCAGGCCTACTGGTTTCCCGCTCAGTGACCAGAGTAGGAGCTCAGCAATATGGGAGGACCTTGGGACAAAACCGCTGCTTCTCCTCATTGAGACTGACCACTTGTGCTGTTTTGGTCATGTAATTCAGAAACCCAGACAAGTTTTTTCTGGAGGTATACAGAGCATGGCCCACTGGGAGAAGACTGATGGAGTGATAATATCTCGTGAGTGTTCTTTGAGCGTCAGGGTATTCTGGAGAAATTTGCCGAAGATAAGGAGGGACTGGTCAGTGGTGCATAACATGTTACTATTGCGCCCCTTGCCAGAAAATACAGAATGAAGATGATGATGATGACTCAAGAAATCTCTTAATTGCAAGTGGATCATTGATATAAGTATTAAATAAAATCAGAACATACAGTAAGCCCTATTGAAATTTCAAGACTCGGACAGTCTTCATTCTTTTAATTTAAAAACTGTTATATTCTGAAACGGGCTTGTAGAGACAGATGGACAGGAGGTGCTTGGACAGTCAGTTACTTGTTTTTGGCTCCCACAGTTTTAAGCGTACGAGGATGATGGACCCCAAACTGGTATTTTCCTCTATGGAGCATTAGCAGGCAGTCTGATGTGACCAGTGCTGCTATTTGTGTTTATGAAGCAAGTCTATATTTTATTTTATTTTATTTTACTTGCCATGCTGACACTTATCCAGTTGATTTCCCCCCCACCCTCTTCTCTCTTTACATGCAGGTTTTGTTCTTGGGGGAGCGTTTGGCATATTTACTGCGGGCATTGACACAAATGTCGGATTTGACCCCAAAGACCCCTTAAGAACTCCAACTGCAAAGGAAGTGCTGAGAGACATGGGGCAGCGAGGGATGTCTTATGCCAAAAACTTTGCTATTGTAGGTGCGATGTTTTCCTGCACAGAATGCTTAATTGAATCGGTAAGTAGCTCCACTTAAAAGGGCATACAAATGGAGTGACTTAAAAGATAAATGACGTTTATCCAGTGTTAAGTGTGCTGGACATGTATCGTTTCTGAACGTCTGTAGTTTGGGCTGAACAAGTCACTGCTTAGGGGGACTCGGTGGTGGAGATGAACTGCCAGCCTTCATGCCCAGAGGTCCGTCTTTCTGCCTGTATATTTTTAATATCTGCGTCATTTTAGACTTGAAGATCTTCTAATAAAGATTACTTTTCCTTCTGTTGATATTAAGAATTTTATTCTGTTGAGTAATTATAATGTGTGCAGCTGAAACATTTAGAAAGATTTTTATTTTCAATGTAATGTTGTAGGCATTTCAGGTAGAGTCATTCTGAAATTGCCGGTTATTATGATCTTTGTTTTAAATGATTTTTTTTGGCGAAGGCCATCCTAAAGTATCCCCAAGTACATGTTCTGAAATCTAAATGTACATTCTGAGAACTCTAACTCTTGGCTGCGGTCTCCCTGCTGTCCACAAGGACGATTTGAACCTAAAGCTCCACTACTCTAATACAGTGCGACTCTTTCAGTAAAACCTGGCCTGCCAAACGTGTGTTTTTTCTTTCTTAGTATCGAGGGAAGTCTGACTGGAAGAATGCCGTTCTTAGTGGTTGTGTAACAGGGGGAGCAATTGGTTTTAGAGGTGAGTTTCACTATATATGTGCTCTTTTTTATTAACTCTTTGGGTTTTGTAATCAGTCAGCTAGCACTGGGTGAGTTAAGAAGGGCCTGCTTAACGTCCTTAGTGGGATGTTTACATCCAGAAAAAGATATCAATAAATGATTTTTTTTTTCAACAGGAAAAATTATGTACAACAGAAACATGCAAATACCAAAATGTCAGCATAAATACTGTAGGACAGGTACGTCTCGTGTCCACGGCTGTACAAACGCATAGCCCGATGGCACAGTCGGGACAGTAGAAGCGAGTTTCCACACTTTTCTTATAAGATTTTTCTATTGCTTGTGCATGAGAGGGTGGGATGTCTGTGCCTGAACTGCACCATTCGACCTGCACCTTGTGTTTTTGTAGGCTACCACAGTGCAGGGCTTAGTGACTTTCATATTTCCGGTGCTGCATTGTGAACAGTTGTTTAGATGGCTGGTATCTTTCTACTTTATTAGTCATTTTGCTTTTTTGTGCCACACAGCTACTTGCACACATCATGGTGGTTCCATCATACAGTGCCATCTGCATTAGTTTCACTGTCCGTGTCAATGTCTGATGACCAGTTCACACTGTCATCGCTGTCATTTGATTCAGCTAATGGTTTGGTTTCAGTTTGTTGTAAAGTGGTTTGTTACAGCGTCTCAGTTACGTGCCATCGCAGCAGAGTCCTCAGTCAAACAGCACTCGTGAATATTGAGGAGTTGGAGAAAAACACTTTGAAATATTGGTACTATGTTTGTTTTTTTTGCAGCATGATGTTATTTTATCCACTAGATGGCAGCAGAATGCTGTCCTGAGAGCACTTTGGCCATAATGTTGTTAAAGCCGATCATTACAGTCACCCCGAATATGAGTTTGTTCTAATAAGTTACACTAATTCACAATTTCATGGGATGCAACTCCCCAAGCTCACTGTAGCACAGGTATTCTGGCCAAAGTTAACTCCAGTGTGTGCAATATTTTCTTTAAATTATTTAGCTGGTCTCAAACCACTCTCTCCATTTCATTCTACAAATTTATGAATGGAGTTTGATCCGTTCAGGCTGTTACAGGATTTATTTCATGTCTGTCTCAGCCTTGTTGCCCAGAGCAGTATCCTAGCTGAGGGAGGTAAGGATGTTTGCTTATGGCACCTGATGGCATGCTACAGGTCATCTGATTAATAGATAGCTCTGCTCTTATCAAGGTAGGCACCATGACAATTCTACCATTTGCATCTGCCATCAGTCCTTAGCGACCTGGAGCTGTGCATTCATGGGGCTTTTCTCTGCTTCCTTCATTAGCGAGAGTTAAAAGGAACTGACATTCATGAGACCAGGCCTTCCAGTGCTGAATATTTGCATTTGTTTGCTCGCTGCAACTGCACCCTCTTCCTATTGTTGGAATTTGTTGGAGTTGTCTATTGTTACAGTAAATTTCATCTCTTACAAGATGCGAGTTGCAAGCTGTGAGATGTCCCTTTAGGCACTGCTCTATGCGGCTGGGTTACGAGGGTTAATCTCAAGTGTTAGGCCATCATGATGAAGTGGAGAGTGGAGGTCGTTGTTTAGAAGCAGCTTTGACCGAGGGCTTTGTAGTTTGTGAAGCCATTAGTAGTTACGCTCTACCAATGAAAATTTAGCATGAAAGCAACCATATGAAGTGTTTTTATTGTTCAAATTTCTTTACATTCAAAAGGTTCATCAATAAGGTGAGTTTATATTAACACTTAAGTTTAATGATACCCAGAAAGTTCTGCTTTTTCTATACATTTGTCTTGTAATATGTGTGAAAGATTTATTTTAAACGTGAGAGTCTCAAACAGTGTAAAGGTTATTAGTCTGGTAAGTATGTTCTGAAGTGCTTCTTTTGAGGAAGCGCTACTGAAAATGATTAAAGTGGAAACAGTTTCTTAGCCACAATAACTTTCTGAAAGCTTAGCTGGCGAAAAGCTGCTGGTGAGCAACATCTCAAGTAAAATCCACGCAATATTGCCAGTTAACTTGATTAAATTTAACTGTACATGTCTATGAAAAATAATTTTACTCAAAACTATGTATATATTGGGCGGCATGATGGCACAGTGGTAGCGCTGATGCCTCGCAGTTAGGAGACCCTGGTTCGCTTCCTGGGTCCTCCCTGCGTGGAGTTTGCATGTTCTCCCCGTGTCTGCGTGGGTTTCCTCCCACAGTCCAAAGACATACAGGTTAAGTGCTTTGGCGATCCTAAATTGTCCCTAGTGTGTGCTTGGTGTGTGTGTGTGTGTGCGCATGTGGGTGTCCTGCGGTGGGTTGGCGCCCTGCCCGGGATTGGTTGCCTGCCTTGTGCCCTGTGTTGGCTGGGATTGGCTCCAGCAGACCCCCGTGACCCTGTGTTCGGATTCAGTGGGTTGGAAAATGGATGGATGGATGGATATGAATATATTTAAAGAACTTTTCAAAGACAGTTTTGCCCATGGGGATTAACAAAGTATATAAAAAAAAACTTCCTTACCAAAATCTTATTAAACAAGGGTCTGTATACTTTTTGGTATTTGAAATTTTGTTTCAGAAAATATCATTTAAAAAAGAAAAAGAGACACTTATTTGATTTTTCAACTTAAAAGGGACAAATGCAAAACAATTACTTTTTTCCTTTTGTTCTTTTGCACATCAGAAAAGGAACATAATTGCAGTGATGGGACATTTTCATTCATGGCCTTAATAGACGGGGACTTTGCAGCTGATTTTGAGAACATTAGTGTAGCTCGCTTTTTTTTATAACTTACACGAAAAGTATCTCAATGAAGTCCCAGGAATGAGAGGTAAACGGGAAGGAAACACAGAGAGTGAAATCCGGTGGCAGATGCCGCTCTTCAAACACTTCCTGCATTTCCACCAACATATCCAGTTAAATGAATGGCCCCACTACTTTTCAGTATGTATTAGCGAAAATTATGAAATAAAATAGGAAATCGCAACAGTTTTTTTTTTTTTTTTTTTTTTTTTTGCATCGCTAAATAAATCACAGTGTTAAAAATTAACCAGAAAATACATTACCTAAGCAGAACATGAATTAATAAGAGGTCAAACAATACTGTGATGGTTAGGCAAACATCTTTTTATGTTGTTTACAGATTGTAGTTTAGGACAAATGCCATATCGTTCTCAAACCTATCTCTAAGTGTCATTTTCTTTTTCTGTGTAAAATAGTAGTTTTAAACAATAAAAAATCTATATGAACCTACATAGCTATCCGAGAAATGTGCTTGCTTTTTAAAGCAAACCAATGAGGTAGGTTGTTAAAAAGACGCTACCTTGCTCGCCATGTTTCCCACATGAAGGGAAAGGTTTTGTGAAAACAACAACTGCTTACACCTGTGACTAACAAAATGAAATATTAGATAGATAGATACTTTATTAATCCCCAAGGGGAAATTCACATACTCCAGCAACAGCATACAGATACAAAAAACAATATTAATTACCATATACACTCAAATATAAGCCAAGTTTTTCAGCACCCAAAATGTGCTGGAAAACGTCACCCTCGGCTTATATTCGAGTCGGGTCCTGCTGCGAGCGAGACAGACGGAGACAGAGACACAGACACACTGCGTGAGAGAGACACACGCGCCACAAGAGAGAAGGCTGGCTGCATAAGGCAGAGAAGGCATTTAAAGAATGCACTGGGCTTGTTTTTAAAGATTTAAATTAATGTACAGTAATTTTATTGGTATTTATTTTGATTATTGAAACTTACCAGTAGCTGCTGCGTCTCCCACCCTAGGCTTATACTCGAGTCAATAAGATTTTACAGTTTTTGTAGGTAAAATTAGGTACCTTGGCTTATATTCGGGTCGGCTTATACTCAAGTATGTACAGTAAGAGTGATAAAAACACAGTGCAAGGTGGAGAGTGCGAGGCAAGTTATTCATTATATATTTAATATGCTTTATACCAGGGGTGGGCAGAGTTAGTCCTGGAGGGCCGCAGTGGCTGCAGGTTATTGTTCTGACCTGGTCGCTTAATTATAAAGCAACTCTTGCCAATAATTTCATGGCTTCATAGTGCTTTAACTCTGCCATGTCAGGTAATTCTCATATCCTGGATTTTTTCCCTTTCTAAGGATATCATCCAAATGATTTGAAGGCTAAAATGGAGGAGTAATTCTCAGTCCTTCACTTTTATCTCTTCACTTTCCTTCCAAGTATTTAATTAAACCCAGTAGTGCATGATAAATACACACTGGTGTAAATGGTAACAAGCTAAATGCAGAAATGCTGGTCTCTTTTAAAGTCACTTGTATCTTACTGCTAATAAGGAACAATTAAAAACCGAGACTACGGCTGTTCAAGACTAGAATAAGCAATGAGGGTTCAAAATCTTAACGAGCGAGACAACTAAAGTGAAGCAGAAGTTTTACCTGAGCCACTGCGGCCCTCCAGGACTGACTTTGCCCACCCCGGTATAAACTTACACATTTGTAGTAAAATAGCTCTTATTATGGATAAAAGTTACAGCTGAATGTGTTATTATAAAGACCAAGCAATCGATTTTAAATTTAACTTAAATGTGTTCAGTTCACAGTATAGTTTTTTTACTTGGAATAAGTTATAAAAATGTTTACGTTTTAAGAAAAATAAGTTAAATTTATTCTTATTTTTTTTATTGAATTAGAATTAATCAATAAAAAGGGTAAAACCCATTTTTATTAATTTGCGTACAGTTAGCTATTTTGTGTTATTATTTTTCACACATGCAAGATTTATTTTTTAGTGTTCAGTGCTGTTTTTGTTTTTAAACTCGATTTTGAAAATGAATCTACCAAAGTGTACTTTTTGCACTAACCTGGTGATTCGCACACTTTCCGAGGCAGTCTTTCATTCTGCAGATCCTATAGCTGAAGACGACTACAGTAGATTGTTTAAGTTGACAAATTGTTGCTATGTTTGGGTAAAATAAACTTAACCTTAATTCAGTTGATAGGCATTGAGAAGAAAGTGATGGCAGAAATGGACTCCTGAAAGCGCATGAAACAAAATGGTTTTAAACTTCTCTTCCTCTTTTAATGATTTCCGCAGAACATCCTGTCCACTCCTATAAACATTCTGTATATCGACAGGGTGAAAGCTAAATGGATTATTTTTTCTTCTTTTCCTTCATTTAGCTGGACTGAAAGCTGGAGTGATTGGGTGTGGAGGCTTTGCTGCGTTCTCGGCAGCGATCGAGTACTATTTACGGTAATGCTGATCTCTGCATCAGAGGGGACGCTGCAGCAGTGGCTGTCAACTGTGGGCCACTAGGTGGCCACCATCTGGCTACTGGCCAAACTCTGTGCAAATGGAACCCAAGGGGCTGCCCTTATTATGTGAACAGTGAGGTTTGGATGCCTGTAAGCCAGCACTCATTTATTTCAGTATGTAACTTTTTATTTGTTCATCGATGTATTAAGGAAGCAAATGCAGTTGTATAAATGATCATGAAGGAGGACATCAACAGTAAAACTAAGAGCTTCGAACTGTCCGTTTTGTAAGTCTCTGAAGCCGATTACATAGAAGTATCACATACAGGAAACAAATGCCAAGAGATGGAATCCTAACCCCTTGAAAAATACTGCTTTGGAGTGCCATGCCTGCTGCAGAGCTCCACCTGATAGACCTGAGCACAAAATCTTTGCAGATGTCCATGCTGAACAGACGTGTCAAACCTGCTTGGGTCTGGAGATTGAAAGTAAGCTGGGTACAGAATCAACATCTAAAAAATGGACCACTTTTTAACTGTTAATCCAATTGAAAGTCGTGGTTTGGGGATGGGATTGTGGCCCTTGTAAACGTCAACAGATGTCACTAAGCTGCACAGAGTGAAAATGGAAGTAAAATATGTACATACATTGTCTCAAATTGGGGGCTTCAGTGATGCATTAGGGTGGGATTCTAGTAGGCTTTCAGCCTGGTGCAAGTCCTAACATCTTTTCTTAGGCATCGGGTCAGTAATGAGTTGTTCCAATGTTTATAATGACATGATTCCATTTGATAGATTGAATAAAAATAATTTGGTGACAGAAATGATTTGTTTTTTTTCCCCAAAAAAGATTTAACAAGTTTATTTTGTTCAACACAATATTGGCATTAGGTGTTTTTATTTTTTTAAGCAGGTCAGCCCAGATTCCCAGCCCACAGATAGAGATTCCAGCTCTTCCTGGGGAATTACTAAACTTTCCCAAATCAGCAGCTGGGAGATGTGCCGGGGCAGTTCTTGGGGAGGCATCCAGGGTGGTATCCTTACAACTTGCCTAAACCACCTCAGCTGGCTTCTGTTGAACTGGAGGAGCAGCGATTCTTCTTTGAGGCCTAGGTGAGGACGGAGATGGAGATCGACGGGCAAACCAAGAGTTTTATCTTTAGACTTGGCTCATCGCCACTGACCAGTATAGTGCCCACAGAACAGTAGCTCTAGAGCTCTAATTCACTTATCAATCTTGTATTCCCTTTTTCTGTCACTCATGAACAAGATACTCTTAACTCTTCCAATAACGGCAGTTGTTCCCCCATCATCTGGAGAGAGCAATCCACTTGTTTCTGAGACAGAACTATGACCTCGCTGCTTTGTACTGTGTGGTGAATTGCTGAGTGTGTGCCAAAGAGGACTTCATCATCTACATAAAACAACAATGCTACCCCTGTCTCCCCTACTGGACACCCTCGCATTCTCAGCTGTACCTTGGTATTCTGTCCATGAAAACCACAAACAGGAGTGGTGATGAGACACAGCCTTGACAGAGTCAGACACCCATAGGCAACAAATCTGACTTCACTGCAAGTATCTGGACACAGGTCTCACTGCGCTCATACAGGGAATGAATAGCACTCAAACCGACCCTATTACCCCACATTCCTGCAGCATATCCAGCATCACATGCTGAGGGACACCATCATAGGCTTCTTCCAAATCTACAAAACGCATGTAGACTGGGCTTTCATACTCCACTGCAACCTTAAGCAACTGAGTAAGGGAGAAGAGCTGGTCCACTGCTCCGTGGCCTGGGTGGACTCCACATTGTTCTTTTTGTATCTTAGGCTCAATCATCACATGGAGACTCCCTCCAGCACCCTAGCACAGACCTCATCTGAGAGGCTGAGGAGTGTGACCTCTTTGTAGCTGGAACACACTCTGGTTACCTTTCTCAAACACCACTCCACTCTTCCATTCTAAGGGAACTACTTACTTGCCTTCTATACCACCCTGAGTAGACACATTAACTAGGCTGTGTTGTCTTTCTACCCAAGCAGCCTTAAAACACTACACAGTCCTTGGACCACCATAGTGACGTTGGCAACATTGATGAGATCCCCAGCGTGTGTTCAACATCCCCCTAATAGAATAACACGTCTATTAGGTTGAGGAGTTGCTCGATTTCCTTAGAAGAGTTCAGGTTAACATAGTCTTGTCTAGGTCATGCCTTCCCTTCCTGAGGTGTCACAGTTTACCAGAACATCCTTAAGGCTCCATGACCTCCCCAAACACCTACCATGCTCACGTTTTTGCTTCCACAACTACTTTTGCAGCAGACTACTTAGACTGTTGGTAGATCCCAAGAGAGCATTTCTCTGAAATCTGCCTTCTTTGGTCTGACTGATTCCCTCATATCTGGTGTCCACCTAATGTTTCCACCATGTGCTGTCCTGACTGCCTCAAGACCACAGCTTTTAGCAGCCACTTCCACAACTAAGGTCTTCGAGCGTCCATTTAGACACAATATCTCTGACCTCACTGTGCACATAGGAGAAGTTCTCTTGGGTTCCATCTTACTACTAAGTGGTGATCTTTTGACAGCTCGGCCTCTCTCTTCACCCAACTGTCCAAAACATAAGGCCCCAGGTCAAGTGAGACAACTACTAACTCTATCATCAACGTTCAGCCCAAGGTGCTCGGCTCTTTGTTTAAGAACACGGTGTTTGTTATTGACAATCCATGACTACAACAGAAATCCAGTAACAGCTCACAGTTCTGGTTAAGATCCAGGCTCCAGTTCCTCCACGAGTATCAAGTCATCCAGTAAGACTCCAAAGTCAGTGGCCAGCACCATTTCAAGCACCCCCTCGCCTTCTCAAAAAATGCTGAATACTCTGAACAGCTGTTTGGTTCATATGCACAAACAACAGTCAGTTTCCCTCTCTGTGGCTCATAGCTGCTTTGAAGCTGGGGAGAGCTGCAATCACACAGCCTTCAGCTAGGAGCTTCAGAGTATCCCAATACCCACCTGAGGTCCTTCATACATCAGAACTTCAGAGTAGAAAAGAGACCAACCCAATCAAGAAGTTTTCTTGTAGAAACCTATGCTAGGTGTGGCATTGACAGCAGGTATGTCTAGTTGGTACTTCTCCACCTCCGACAGCAGCTCAGGTTCCTCCCTGTTAGAAAGGTAATGTTCCAAGACCCCACAGCCAGTCATCATTGTGATGGTCTAGTCTGTCTAGGGCTCTCTTGCCTATGCCTGCTATTAAACTGGCATCACACCTAACCCTCACCCTTCATCTTCCAGGTGGAGAGCCCACAAGATTGCAGGCCTGATAACCCGATGCCATGAAAGGTACATGGTCTTCTAATCGGTGCCATCATGAGGATTGTTTTGCTCTTTGACATTTCAGCCCAAACCTGTTCACCAGGGCAGATGCTAGCAGGATTTGAATTGCAATGCCCTGATTACGGACAAATGCAAGCCGTTAAAACTGAGGCAGAAATTTCTGCCTGTGATTACAACATCTGCTAGTCTTTGTCATTTACTTGATGGTCAAATTTGTTTCTTTTTCGGATTATTCAACAACATTGAGCATTACCATAGCAAAGAGAGCTAGTTTTGGTATTAAAACAACTGTGAATTCTTTGTGATCCAGATTCAGGGAGTGGATATTCACCAATACATTTTTTATAGTCTTCCTCACCCCCGTATTATGGTGCCCTTCAGGGTCAGATGTAATTTCCGGAGCTGTGACAATGGAATACTTTGCAAGTTAACTCTTCTTGTTGTAGGTACAAATAAAAACTTGACAAACTTGGTCTCTTCTCAAAGTGACTATCCTCCTACCCAGTGTAACAAAGGCGCTATATAGGCGCCCGACTCGACACAGATAGACACAGAGACACGTATAAAATGCACAAAGACTTTATTTTTCTGCACCTGTGGGCGCACGTCTTCCCCGTGACCCACAGGCAATACACAGTCCCAAATACCACACAATAAACCACAACACCACTTTTCTTCCTTTACCACCACTCCTCCTCAAGCTTCGTCTCCTTCCTCCCAACTCTGGCTTCCTGAGTGGTGGTGACTGGCCCTTTTTTAGCCCACCCGGTCCTAAATGCACTTCTGGGTGGGGTTGAAGATTCGTCCAGCCGGGCTGCTGACTCCATGCAGCTCCCCCTAGTGGCCATCTGAGCCCCCAACCAGGCTGTGGAGGACTCCCATCTCCCATGGAGCCATGCGACAGGTTGGGGGATCACCGTCCGCCAGGGAGGCTGCCACCAAGAGTCCCGGGGGAGGTATTGAGCTGCCCGTGGTTGCTCCCCCAGAACAGATGCAGAAGGGACGTCCCTGCCAGGCATGGGACCCGGTTGTCCGCCACACCAGCCACAGGCACTTTAGATACAAGAGCTTTTGTTATTCCTCATCGGTTCATAATTGAGCGCTTTACAATTCCAGCTTATGACCTTTTATTAACGATTAATAGAAGAATTTTGGATTTTATAGTTCATGTTTTAAGATAAGAGAAGTAACAAATTTGTTACTTTTATCAAAATTCTACACCCCCACGTCAAGTTCCAGAGTGACACTTGGGGGTAGCGCATAAGCGGTGTATGACACCCCCCCCCCCATCTCAGATTCTCTACTTCTCATCAGTCTGCACCCCACCAGACGAGGAGGCGATCAAACCCTTCAGTGTGCCTGTTCTCTGTCACACCGTGAAGCACAACACACCTTAAAGAGTTTACCTGCCATAACGTCGAGTAATAAATTGCAGAAAATAAAAATGCATGCAAATGATCATAGTCCTATTAAAAAAACAAAGAATAGTTAAAAAATAACGGCTTCTTATTTGGAGTTAAACTAAAGATCCACTTTATATTTGTGTTACATTTTCTATTCTAAAATTGGCACCAAGAGAGAAAAAGAAAATGTAATGATGTTTAACAAGTGAGTCATGAAAACGCATAAAAAGCTCAACCAGAAAGATAATTCAAGTAAATGAAAGGAGCCTTATACTATATGATGTCATGTTATCATATTGATGTAGTCCTTGAAGGCCTGCACGGCTTTACCACGTGACATTAGTAACCAGAGCTTACTTACCATTGTGTATGTTTGTATTCTCCATTCCACTCCATGGCATTCCTTTTCAAGTCTTAAAACTCAAAGTGAGTCTTCATTTTCTCTCGGCATATTCGGGTGAAATGCATGTCTGGATGTGACCTTCAAGCCTGGCTGGAAAGCCTACACACCACGTCTAGCTAATGTCTGGAGCCCACGGCCGCTGCTTACAGAACCTGCCTTTCAAAAATTGACACCGAAAAGTCTGGAAAAGTAAAAATCCAGCTGTTCTTTGAGAGAATATGAATTTCACAGGATTTCCACATTTCAATCCCTCTGGAATTCTTAAAGATCCCACCATTTTTCTTATTTCTGTGATCTGTTAATTTATTCAGAAGCGTTACACTGTTGTCAGTAATATCTGCAGAGTAACATGGGTCTGCACCACACAAATAAATAAATAAGCGTTCTTTACAGCTTTAGGTGTATTATACCAATCTCTGAAATTAGAATTCCTTTACCACAAACCGTTTCCACAAGATACCAGATTCTGTGAAAAACACTTAACACTTTTTAAAAAAAGTTCTGTTTGTTTCACGGCAGAAGTATTTTTCACGCTCAGAATATTACTTGAAGCAGATTTTGAACTTAGAAATAGCAGTCATCCTTGTTCTTAACATTAGCTGAAGCGGAAACTGAAAAAAAATTATATTTAGAAGACTTGTAAAATGTCATTTTATTGCGCAGTAGAGAGAGCTGTTGTTTAAATGGTTTTACAGAAATATGCAACGCCAGGTTGATCCATCCATCAACTTGAGCAACAGATAAGCAAACGGTAAAAGAACACACAGTCCAGCCCTCCTTTACTGAAAAACATAAAAGCGTGTGCCACCATTTTCTTGGGAATATAAAGGCAGAAAACTATACGGGAATCCGTCCAAGGAGCTTCTCTCTTAATGCCCAGCACGTGGGTCACGTCTCTGAAGAACACGGGGTGGGGTTCACAAGACCATCGCTCAGATAAAGTGGAGGGAGTCTACCTCAGCAGACATCTGTTGGTCATTCCACCATGGATTACAAGAGGAGAAAAACTAAGTAACTACTTTTTGAAACCAATACTTGTATTTAAAACAATTATCAGGTGTAATTTGTCTAAATAATGAATTTTAAAAGTATATTACTTTTTTTCTCCAATATAGTGATTTTTCATTTTAAACCTCAATCTAAACAGTGGACGTGAGGGCAAATCTGTGGTCAGATAAACCTCAGAATGTCTACATATTTGGAGAGCGAAAAAATTGTCTGAACACGTGGATTTCTTCCACGTGTTCTTTGCAGGTTTCGTACCACAAGTTCAATTTTAATGGGTTTATTCTCAATTAAAATGCCATTTATTAATATTATATACAAGTCTTCGTGATTGTGCCTGAGCTTATATTTGTCAATGACGAGTCGCCTAACGGTACACAATCCTATAAATGGCACTCAGAGATCATTCTGGTAAGGAAGGCAGAAGTTGAAGTAAAGTTTTTTATAATCACTTATTCTGGCGCCAGACGGTGGCACCGTGTTGTATGTTGATTAGTGCATGCCAGTAAGAATTTACATGAATGCCGTACACGGGACAAAAATGAGCGTCTAAATGCACACTTCATTCCCAGCTTCCCGATCACAGGCTGTAGACCCCACAAGACTGAATGAATTCCTCCCTGCTCATGTCATTTATTCCCCAGCAGTGCAGTGAGCCGAGGCCGTTCCTATTGGTGGATACGTGGCCACTTGGCTTTTTTGTGTACATCTGTTTCATAACTCATGCTGTTATTAATCATGCTCTATGTAATACATGTATTTATGACTTCAGTAAAACTCATATTGGATATATTTAATAAAGGGACTTGAGGGGTTAGATTTCCGGTACAGGTAAAGTCAGAGAAGAAAAATATGAAATCTCACGCCAAGTACAAAAAATAAAAAAACTACTTGAAGCAACAAATCATTTTTATACATTTCATTTTTTCTGACTGGTTGAACAGGTTCATGTACCCTTTATTCAATACTTCATTGAAGCCCCTCTGGAAGCGTTTCCAGTCTGGAGTCTTTCTGGATACAATGCGTCAAGCTCCACACACCTGGTTGTAGGGACTTTCTGCCGTTCTTCTCTGCAGATCCTTTTCAAGTTCTGTTCAGCTGGATGGAGAAAGTCGTTGGACAGAAGTCATTAGGTCTTTCTAGAGATGTTCAATTGGCTTTAAGTCTTTCATGGGCCACTCAATGACATTTCCAGAGTTGTCTCTAAGCCACTTCTGTGTTGTCTTGGCCATTATCCTGTTGGACAGTAAACCTTTGGCCAAGCATTCTTTGGAGCAGGTCTTTATTAAGGACATCTCTGTACTTTGTTGCGTTCAGCTTTCTCTCAGTCCTGACTAGTCTCCCAGACCCAAAAACATTCCCACAGCCACAGCATGATATTGCCACCACCATCCTTCACCATTAGAATTTTATCCCTCCAGGCATGACTCTTAGAAATGAGGCCAAACAGTTCAATCTTGATTTCATCACACCAGACTTACTTCTCACATATCTGAGAGTCCTTCAGGTGCCTTTTTTTAAAAAGTCCAAGCAGGCTGTCATGTGTCTTTTAGAAAGGGGAGGCTTCCACCTGTCCACTCTCCCGTAAAGCCCACATCAATGGAGTGGTGCAGTGATGCTTCTCCTTCTTGACGTTTCTCCCTTCTTCACACAGGCTATCTAGAGCACAGCAAGGGTGACCATCAGGTTCTTGGTCACCTCTGTTACCAAAGCCCCTTTCATCTATCTGATTGCTTAGGTTGGCCATGTGGCCAGCTCTAGAAAGTATCATGGGTGTTCCAAACTTCTTCCATTTAAAATCGGCAAGACCATTGCATTCTTGGGAATCTTCAAATGCTGCAGAAATGTCCTCTGGGAATGCCCGAATTGTGTCAAAACTAAAAGGAATCCAAAGCTCAACCAGCATCAACAATTCGGGAAAGAGGCATTCCAATCATGAGTGCGTTTATGCTTGAAAAGAAAATACAAGGAGACAGGCTGGGGTCTTCTCACTCATTGAACAGGTGCAAGCTGGAGATCCAAATGACACTTTCATTCTTTTGTGTGTTGAAGGTTGGTAAAAATGATATATTATTTGATTATAACAGAGGATATCAATAAAAAGCTATGAAGAAACCAAGCTCGGTGACGCTAACAAATGTGTCACTATACTAATAAGTATTTACTTAAAACTGCTAACAACCCACACCTCAAAAATTTAATTGCACTGCTTAATTTAACATGTAGATAAGCTTACCGTACGAGTAAATTTTTGTAGCAGACCTAAACCCTACTTTTTGCTGTTTCAGTTCATCACTCGACACTAACGAAAATGTTGGTGACTGCCAAACGCAGAAGTGTTTAGAACAGGAACGCCTCTTTCCCCAACTGTTGACGCTGATTGGCCATTTGGTTACATTTAGTTTTAGCACGACTGAACTGTGGTCGCAAATTGAAATTCAATACACACGGAGCTGCCACTAAGTGAAACGTAACATGTCTGCTTTGCTTTTATTTATGACGTGTGATCTAAGGACATGAAATGAAATTCAATACACTTTAGTATTGCATTTCAAATTGACACAAAAATTGATTGCTATAGCAAAAAGAAATCGATCACTTATGTTTTTAACTATGACACAATAAAACCGTGCCAAAATTAAATAACCCACGTGCATATGTATTACATTATAATTATAATGTAGTTAACACATTCTATTGCATTTAATTTTCACAGAAATAATCTTCCATATGTTCCAGCATCTTAACCCAAAATGTTAAAACAACAGAGGGCTCAGTTTTGCAAACAGTTTATAAAGAAAAATGAAGTGTTACATCAATTACACAAACAATATTCACTTGGTGTGCTTTGTACACATTTATTGATTTCACTAAAAAAAGAATATATAACAATAAAATAATGTTTACATCAACAATGATCATTATATTACTGGATATGACTTGGACTGGCTTTAGAGTCAATTTGAAATCACAGGCCTGACGTAAGGTTCAAGGTGCCTTCACATCTCGATAGTCAATGTGAAGCGAAAGGGTACAGGAGGAAGAGGAGGAGGAGGTCATCGTCTTACACAAACAGGCCGTTAGCACCACACTGGGTTCATTCAAAAGTCCTGTTTACCCTCTCAAGCTTTGAAATTAACAGTTGGGTTAAAAAATAAAAAGCAACTTAACTAGGCAGGATTTTCTGAGCCCAGACCGTCACGTCCATTTCCTTAGGGGCTTGAGGCTGGATGCATTTCCAAATATTTCATGTGCTGTGCCTGCTAACCCAACTCTTGCTGTAATGTACAGGCAATACATGAACTTATCACTCAAAGAATTTCTCAATAAATAATGCACATTTTGCCCTAGCATGCGCAGCTGGCAGCCATGCTCCTCTGTTTTTCTCCATTTACCTTTCATGATTTACACAAATATACGTCTAACTTTTCAATTTGTTTCTCTTTCTCATTCTCACGCACACACAACATCCAGAGGTCATCAAAATAAACATATATAGAAACGTGAAATTCTCTATCTGGAAACTCCAAGGGGTAAAAAAAGTCAAAGAAACACAAAGAAAGCCAAACAGAATGTGTACCCACTCAACTGGTCAGACAGACATGCTACGGACATTTATTTAACATCATACTTGGATTTTACCATTTGGCGAATTGCTGTACCTGCTTTTAAACACCAGTCTACATTATCAAAAATGACATTACCACAAAAAAAGTCTTTTTATTTAAATATTCGCCATCCTTAATCATCTCCATGGACTGATTGATAAATCAACTCAAAAGGACCAGACTCAAAGACAATTTTTTTTCTCCTTCAAGTTATTTACCAAAAAAGAGAAGAAATATGGTTGTACTGCTTTTTGAGAGCAGGACAATGGCTTCTCACAAGGAATGGTTTGTATCTTACATCTGCTGGGTCAGTGCAGACCACCATCCTGATCATTCTGCTACATCAGTCAGTAAGGAAATGTGGAAACGGGGCCATCAGCACACATGCACACAGAAAAGAAAGGTCAGAATGGAGCACAGGGACGAGTGATCATCCATATTGGTGTGCATCTTTGCTTTTATCTTCCCTGATTTTTTTTTCCCCCAAGCAATCCGCATAACAACAATGAAATGTTTTGTGTCTAGCGGACGCACAAGAATTCACTGGGGCGAGCAGTGGATTGGCTCTCCCTTCCCTACCATGGCACACTGCTTTCTCTGCAAGTCACGGCAGCCTAAACATCAGTTGAGAAGTACAGGGTGTTGCGCTTGAGCTCTGTGATGGAGATGGGTGGGTGTTGAAGGTAGTACAGCAAGACCTGGACCTGGCGAAACAAAGGTGGCAGGTTACAAGTTGCAATTAGCTGCTTGACACAAAGAACAAAAAAAAAGCAGAAGAAATAGCTCTTACATTTTGAAACTAAATCAGTGTTTCCTATACTCTGCCAAATCAAAGGCCAATAATATGAGGACATTACTCACTTGTGCCATAACGTCATGTGACCAGATGTCTGAGGCCAGACTGACGTGCGCTTTGCTCTCCACCTCTGAAGGGCGCAGCAGCGTTGGGCCAAAAACAGTAGCAAGGTTATGCAGGGACATTTTATTAATGGGCTCCTTTTCTGCAACTCTGAGAGAAGTGAAAAGAAAGAAAATTATATTAATCATGCTATAATATCAATGAGGATGGAGGTCAGAGGTACCTGTAGCCCCTAAAAATGGCCTTGTATCATAAATGCAGCTCATTACACCCATGTCAATGCACCAACATTACAGATCGCTCTTTTGGCTTATCTGGATGTATACACATTCTGATGTCAACAGCACAAACCAGCCAGCTTTATGGGTATGCATTTTCACATCTGTTAAGTGTATAAAAGTGCACCTTACGTTAAACAAGGTTACATTCACTATGATGTCTCATGCATGGTAAACTATTCTCGCCCCCTGTTTTTACATGAGCATTTGTTTCACAAAGGGGAGAGTATTGATATGCGTGCTCCAAGCAACCTTCCCCCCCCCAATATTATTGCTTGCTTCACCAAGGAGGGACCACCCACCCTATTTTTTGTATGCACTCTCAATTCACTGAAGGAGGCACCATCTGTGATACTTGCATTTGATTAATGAAGTGCGGCACTTTTAAATGCACGCTCGACTTTGCATTTGTGCATTCCTTTTAATTGGGAGAAAACACAGGTGGTCAGGACACTGAACAGGCCACAACTCAACAGGGGGTGGGATGTGCCTGAGTGGTTCATTGGTGAACGACCTAGGTAGTGTCCAGAAAGTGTGACCAGGAGCTGTAAAGTCACAATAAGAAGCTTGCAAAGGCAGGCGCTCCTTCTCTGCCATATTCCATCCTGAACAGAGCTGACCAGTAAGAAGCTAATGTAACTACAAGTTTAGGTGACTTCTAAAACTACACATCTAGCACTATCAGGTTGTATTTGGTTTGTAACCAACACTCATTGTACTCTACTTCCTTATAATTTGGGCATTTTATCAGTAATATATAATTAAATGTGTTATGCTTTCTCCTGCCTGTTCTCTAACTCTGTCTAACTGGCTTGTGGTTATAGATGTCAAGGAAATGGGTAAGTGCTGAACTACAGTACCTGACAGAGTGGTTACGGCATGGAATCTGAGACATTTTCTTAAGGTCTACATGACAGAGTGTAAAGGGGAGAATGGGGTCACCTAGGACTCTATCAAAAGAAAACAGATGAAGTTGTGTTGCCTGTCTTTGTTTTATGTGTTGTTGGTATTCCATTTCTGCCACGTGTCTGTTGGAGACATGTCATGTTCCTTTCTAACCTGCTTAATCCTGAGCAGGGTTGTGGGGTGGGGTGAGCCTATCCCAACTAGCATAGTGAACAAGATAGGAACAAACCCTGGACAGGGCACCAGTTCATTGCAGAGTGAACACACACACACACACACGCTATGGCCAACTTAGCCTCACCAGTTCAGCTAATCTTTATGCTTTTGGACTGTGGGAGGAAACCCATGCAGACACGGGGAGAACAAGCAAACTTCACGCAGGGAAGACCCAGGGTACAACTTGGTCTCTTTACTGCAAGGCAGCAGAGCTACCAATTTGCCACAGAGTCGCACCTGTAGGAAACATGCAAGTCAGAATTTCTTTGTCTTACGTACACCTGACAGAAAATGTAAACTTGAATGCATGTTTTACACTTGGACTGGGGCAGGTCACACAATAAGATTGAGGTAGAGACTGAAACTTGCAGTTTAATGCCCTTTGCTCCTTCTACAGTGCCAGAATATGACTGTTTGTAATCTGTATCCAATATTTTTTCTTAATAATTTCTTCAAATTCACATGTACATTTATTTTATACTATCTACTTCTATGCAGGAAAATGTTACCTTACCAATTAAGAAAACAGTAATACAAATTTTCTAAAACCCGCTTTGAAAGGTGGTATTCCAGAGCCATGTCCAGCTCTTGTGTAATCTATTCTAGTGGTACAGGAAGTACTTAAGTGTTCAAAATGTGATTATTTATGATTAATGAAGCAACCATAATGTAAGGAAAGACTGATTCAAATGTGAAACTAAAACATCATGTCCTTGACCCTGGGAACTGCTCATCATATTTAAAATTCCTTCTGGATTAAACACAATACACAGAAACTTTACAGAATTTAATGTAATCACATTTTTAACCTACAGAGGGGGGAAACAGTTTATAGAACAATAAAATACTTACCTTTTGAGGTGTTCAAGGATAAACAAGAAAGTGATGATGTTGGGTTCAGGTAGTGAACGTAGCAAGTGCATCATGCAGTTCTCCTTGGCGGCAGGGTCCGATAGAGCTGTTTAAGGATATTGGAGATATCCAAACTTTGATTCAGTAAGAGACTGGAAATCCATACATTAGTTCATATTAAAACACATTTGTTTCTTTTTTTTAGATTCTTAATTATATGGGAGAGTAAAGGCTTGTTGGCCTCAACTGGAGTCATTGTTCATTGTTAAATGCAGACAAATGTCTAGCACACTCCAGCTTATTACAGATTTATTTCTATACGCAAAGTTTGTCAAAAATGTTGGTACCAGAGCAATAACTTACCAATGCCTTCCATGAAAGCTGGGTACAGTCTGTCTGTGAGCAGGGGTTCTGGAAGTTCTCTGAAGTACAGCTTTAGTGTTCCAGCTATGGCATTAATGTCCATGTCACTAAGCATCACCAGAATGTCCTTGGTATCTAGAACAACAAGTGAGACCCATTACGCATGCACTGACCAATAAACTAGGCAGGATAGATAAACAGCTGGACTGTACACTCCAATGCTGCCAATGATGAGCAAGCTCTGCACTGGTGGCAATACGATTCTGTAGCTGACTCCTCAGGAGAAGAAAGTGCTGGTGCTTGCTGGACACTTTTAGCTGATCATTTTGTGCCAGGGCCAAAATAAGTGAAAATGGGTTTTGTGATAAACTTAACTCTTTTTGCTAATAAAACTCTTTGCAATGAATTAATATGCATCTGTTAATTGCACAATAATATAAAAACAATGTGCATTACCACCACAAAAACTGAAGCCACAAATTTTACAAAACATAACATTTGTGTCACTGCCAAAACTTTTGGCTACTACTGTATACTATAGTGCTAGGGGCTATATATATGATACATGGTGGGAGAGTGCATGCCTTTGCTTCATTGGACTTTATAGAACATTAGAAAAATTTAGACAAGAACAGGCCATTCAGCCCAACAAAGCCTGCCAATCCTATCCATTTAATTCTTCCAAAATAACACTGTCTAGTTTTGAAGGTCCCTATATTCCTACTGCCTACCACACTACTTGGTAACTTATTCCAAATGTCTATGGTTCTCTATGTAAAGACAAACTTCCTAATGTTTGTGTGAAATTTACCCTTACCAAGTTTCCAACTGTCTTCCTGTGTTCTTGATGAACTCATTTTAAAATAACAAGTCTTAATCCACTTAACCTATTCCCTTTACAATTTTAAACACTTCAATCATGTCTTCTCTTAATCTTCTTTTGCTTGAACTGAAAAGGCTGAGCTCTTTAAATCTTTCCTCATAATGCATCTCTTGTAGCCCTGGAATGGGCCTAGTCACTCTTCTCTGTAATTTTTCCCAGCACTGCTATGTCCTTTTGGGAACATGGAGACCAAAACTGCACACAGCACTCCAGATGAGGCCTCACCACTGCGTTATAAAGCTTGAGCATAACCTCATTGAACTTGTACTCCACAACCATGCAATATAACCTAACATTCTGTTGGCCTTCTTATTGGCTTTTTAATAAAGTTTGGTAATTAATAGTGTCAAGTCCACTATAACTTCTAAGTCCTTCTCATAAGGTTACTTTCAATTTTCAGACCTCCCATTGTGTATTCAAACCTAACATTTTTACATCCTATATGTAATATTTTAAATTTAGAAACCTTTAAAGCAGGGGTGCCCAATACGTCGATGGCAATTGACCGGTAGATTGGAAAGGTAGTGCAGGTAGATTGCGTTGCATTCAAAAAAATTTTTTTTTTAAATGTTAGTCTATCATATATCCTCCCTATGACTTTTGCCACTTGATTGACATACAGGGCGGCCAGACTGAGATCTCTTTTCTTCTAACACATTGGTCATCCCGCACGCGTGATCAAACGCATGAGCTACTGCAAAACTCCGGCTATCTAAGTGATCTAGTTAGCCTTCTAATTTATATCGAATAAAGAAGGGATTTAAAAAAAAAATTCTTTAGTTATGGGCTGGATGTGGAATTGGAAGATGATTTTTTTTTTCCTCACAATGTCACAATCGAAGTGCGTTTGTCTGACCTGTCAATCTATCATTGATATTCCAAAGAAGGAAAATGTGGAAAGGCACTTTCGAACTGTTCATAAAAACTACGAAACTGAGTTCCTTCCGAAAAGCGATCCGAGAAAGAGAAAGGAGAAGGAACCAAAATCGCAGTTAATCGGTCAGCTGTCATTTTTCACTTGGCTGAATTCAAAAGCAAAGACAGACACACCAAAGCACCGTTCCGGGTGAGTCACTTGATCATTAAGCATAAGAAGTCCTTCTAAGATGGAGAGATGATAAAAGAGGCCTTCATTGAGGCAGATGGCTAGGGAGAAATTCCAGCTGAGATTTCGAGACCCCTGGTCGGAGAAAAAGGACTTTCTCCTTGTCATTAAACATGCAGAATACAATCAACTTAACAATCAATGGCTACTAGACTTGGCATTTTTTTCCGATCTGACCAACATGTTGAATGAGCTTAATTTATAGCTGCAAGGAAAAGACAAAACCATTGTCAATATGATTAGCTCAGTTAATGCTTTCAAACGAAAAACGCAACATCTGTCCTCAAACCTGCAGCGCCTTGATTTGGGGAACATCCAAAACCTCACGTCAGAGCTGGAGACTCAATGGAAGGTGTGTGCGCAACTTGACAACATACGCTACACAGAGCAGATTGAAAATTGTCTGTCAGACTTTGATAGGCGGTTTCAAGACTCAGCTTTACTTGAGTCAATCGCTACATTTAAGTGCTATCCATTTAGGGAAGATATTGAGGGTGATTCACCCTCATCAAAAATTGCAACACTGTTTCACCTAAAACTCCTCTACAGTGGAGGATGAGATTTTGACACTACAGGATGACATTCAGCTGACGTATGGGGCTCATGGACAGTTTTGGAACTTACTCACACAGGAAAAGTACCCAAATATTATTTATTTGAGTCAGCCTTTTCCCACATGAAGATTATTAAATCCAAATACTGCAGTGACCATAAATGAATTGAATTGTTATTGTGCCATAAGGGTTATTCAGTTATGCAAGGTACAACAACATATATTTTATGTATAAAGTATACTCAATATATATATATATATATATATATATATATATATATATATATATATATATATATAGTGACAGATAGGGGGCGCTGTCATCCCCTTGAACCCTCAGACCAGACGCCAGACACCAGATAAAAGTCCAAATTATTATTTTATTATAATAATACAGTGCACAAAGCACCCTCCACTCCACAATACACAATAATCAATCACAATCACAATAATCCTCCACTCCCAGCAGCTCAGTCGCCCTTCCTCCCAACTTGGCTCGATTCGCTGGGGTTTCCCAGAATCCTTTATAGTCCTTGACCCGAAGTGTTTCTGTCCCTCAGTCCATGTGACTTTCTATCACTTCCGGGTCAGGTAAAAACTTCTCCTTTTCTTCAGCCCGGAAGTATATAATTTCTTCCGTTCCCGTGATTTGGAAATACTTCCGGGCTATACGGAAAGTATAAATCCCTGGGCCTCCCTGCAGCATCCCCTGGAGGCCCCCACGGATGTGAAGAAAAACTCCAAGGTCCATGATGCCCTGCTGGAACTCGGGGCAACTCCATGTTGCCGGGAGACCTCCATCTGGCAGCGTGGGGGTACTGGCCGGGATGAACGGCTGGCCATATCCCACGATAGATAGATAGATAGATAGATAGATAGATAGATAGATAGATAGATAGATAGATAGATAGATAGATAGATAGATAGATAGATAGATAGATAGATAGATAGATAGATAGATAGATAACTTTATTAATCCCAAGGGGAAATTCACATACTCCAGCAGCAGCATACTGATACAAAAAACAATATTAAATTAAAGAGTAATAAAAATGCAGGTAAAAACAGACAATAACTTTGAATAATGTTAACGTTTACCCCACCGGCTGGAATTGAAGAGTCGCATAGTTTGGGGGAAGAACGATCTCCTCAGTCTGTCAGTGGAGCAGGACAGTGACAGCAGTCTGTCACTGAAGCTGCTCCTCTGTCTGGAGATGACACTGTTTAGTGGATGCAGTGGATTCTCCATAATTGATAGGAGCCTGCTGAGCGCCTGTCGCTCTGCCACAGATGTCAAACTGTCCAGCTCCATGCCTACAATAGAGCCCTCTTTCCTCACCAGTTTGTCCAGGCGTGAGGCGTCCTTCTTCTTAATGCTGCCTCCCCAGCACACCACCGCGTAGAAGAGGGCGCTCGCCACAACCATCTGATAGAACATCTGCAGCATCTTATTGCAGATGTTGAAGGATGCCAGTTTTCTAAGGAAGTATAGTCGGCTCTGTCCTCTCTTGCACAGAGAATCAGTATTGGCAGTCTAGTCCAATTTATCATCCAGATGCACTCCCAGGTATTTAAAGGTCTGTACCCTCTGCACACAGTCACCTCTGACAATCACGGGGTTCATGAGGGGCCTGGGCCTCCTAAAATCCACCACCAGCTCCTTGGTTTTGCTGGTGTTCAGGTGTAGGTGGTTTGAGCCGCACCATTTAACAAAGTCCTTGATGAGGCTCCTATACTCCTCCTGCTGCCCACTCCTGATGCAGCCCACAGTAGCAGTGTCGTCAGCGAACTTTTGCACGTGGCAGGACTCCGAGTTGTATTGGATGTCCGATGTATATAGGCTGAACAGGACCGGAGAAAGTACAGTCCCCTGCGGCGCTCCTGTGTTGCTAACCACAATGTCAGACCTGGAGTTCCCGAGACACACATACTGAGGTCTGTTTGTAAGATAGTCCACGATCCATGCCACTAGGTATGAATCTACTCCCATCTCTGTCAGCTTGTCACAATATATATATATATATATATATATATATATATATATATATATATATATATATATATATATATATATATATATATATAGAGTGGTACCTCGGTATACATCCTTATTCCGTTCCAGATCCTTTGACTTATACCAAACAGGACGTATAACAAAATTTTCCCATAAGAAATAAAGAGAAAATAATTAATCCGTACCCATGAAAAACAAATCCTATTGTTATTGGCATATTATACATTGATGGGGTTGTATAAAATAATTTAAACACTACTTAATACTAAAATACATAAATACAAAAGCAATTAGATGAAATAAAGTAAAATTTAACCTTACTTTACTTTTTAATAACGCCTTTGTTTTCCACAATCATAGATAACGTCATTCTCGGCATACGGTATGGAGCAGCCATGTCCCGGATATGCATGCCACCTTCATACTTTTAACAATCCATTCAAATTTATGCGAAAAAATAGAAAATCATATGAAAATTCACATAGAGTTATAGCGCGGGGTTGTTCACTGAATGCTAGCAACTGGCGAACTGACGCTCGTGGGCAGCATAGGGTAGCGCGCGGTGTGATGATGCAGGTCTGCTCCACGCTCCCATACGTCCTTATGGGGAGTCCTGAACCCGACAGCATCGGTAATGTCACCGAGATAAGCTGACAAATGAGGACAATTCTCAAATGAAGCCAGGGGATAGTGCAAGAATGCCAAGTGCTGTTATTTAAAACAAAAATCAGTGTCCAAACAAAAAGTGCAGTGCTTCTGGTTTCAATAAATAATTATTTACTAAATATCCATAAAAACAAGTGTTCGGTGGGGATAAAAACAGCTATAAATAAATCCAATAAAATCTGAGGTTAAAAATGCAGTCTCACTCTTCCCGATCACAGCCCACCTGTGCAGGTGCGACTCGCTCCAACTACCTCATTAACTTCCCCGCAGTTGTGCAATCGCGCCCACGAAGAATGACACGGCTATACGGGTTAAAACCTGGCCCTTTTTTTGAAGCCGCGGACCCGCTATACCACATGCGGTGTTCTAGCATGTGAGTCATATTCCAAGCAAAATTTTTTGCGTCCATACCAAGTTGGACTTATTCCAAAGCAGACGTATACCAAGGTACCACTGTGTGTGTATATATCATTTTTAATGTAGGTAGATCATTTCGACCTGGTCATTTTAAAAGTAGCTCGCAAGCCGAAAAACTGTGGGCACCCCTGCTTTAAAGCCTGTATGCTGTCCAAGTCCCTCTGTAATGATTCAGTGTTTTCTAAATTATCTGCCAATCCACCTAAGATTGGCATCATTTGCAAATTTAACTAGCTTGTTACATATATTCCAATCCAAATCATTTATATGTATTAAAAATAGAAGTGGCCCTAGCACTGTCCCCTGTGGCACACCACTCTTAACATCAGCCAATTCTGGTAAGGTTCCTCGCACCATCATCCTCTGCTTCCTGTGTCTGAGCCAATTCTGCACCCATCTACAACCCCAAATCAGAAAAAGTTGGGACAGTGTGGAAAATGTGAATAAAAAAAGAAAAAAGCAAGTTATAAATTCTCCTCTAATTTTATTTCATTGCAGACAGTATGAACACAAAATAATTCATGTTTTTTTTGGTCAACATCATTTGATTTGTAAATAAATATCCATTCTTGCCATTCAGGCTTGCAACACATTTCAAAAAAAGTTGGGATGGGGACGATTAAGGGGTAGTAATGAGGTATAATAACTAAATAATGATGTGATTTGAAACTGGTGATGTTAACAGGTGATTGCAATCATGATTCGGTACAAAAGCAGCATCGAGGAAAGGCCTACTCCTTTAGGAGCAAAGATGGGCAGAGGATCGCCAGTTTGCCACCAAGTGCGGGCAAAAATCTTTGAAATGATGAAGAAAAACGTTTCTCAAAGACAGATAGGAAGAGATTTGGGCATTTCTCCCTCTACAGTGCATAACATAGTGAAAAGAATCAGGGAATCTGGAGAAATTACTGTGTGCAAAGGCCAAGGGCGCAAGCCTAAACTGAATGGCCGTGATCTCCGAGCCCTCAGACGGCACTGCATTAAAAACCGTCATTCATCAATAAATGATATAACTGCGTGGGCTCAGGACTACTTCAGGAAGTCACTCTAAAGCACTACAGTACATAGTTACATTAGGAAATGCCAGCTAAAACTGTACTGTGCCAAAAGGAAGCCCTACATAAATAGTGTCCAGAAGCGCCGTCGACTTCTCTGGGCTCGGAGGCATCTGGGATGGTCCATTGTGCAGTGGAAACGTGTATTGTGGTCAGACGAATCGGTTTTTCACATCTTTTTTGGAAGAAATGGACACCGTGTGCTGCGGACCAAAGAGGAAAAGGACCATCCAGACTGTTACCAGATACAAGTCCAAAAGCCAGGGTCTGTCATGGTATGGGGTTGTGTCAGTGCCTTCGGCAAAGGTAACTTGCACTTTTGCGATGGCACCATCAATGCTGAGAAGTATATCTCAGTTTTGGAGGAACAAATGCTGCCTTCAAGATAACGTCTTTTCCAGGGACGCCCATGCTTATTTCAGCAAGACAATGTCAAACCACATACTGCGCGCATAACAAAGGCATGGCTGCGTAAGAAGAGGGTGCGGATGCTTGACTGGCCTGCCAGCCGCCCTGATTTGTCTCCTATAGAGAATGTTTGGTGCATTTTGAAACGAAAAATGTGTCAACGAAGACCCCGTACTGTTGCGCACCTAAAACGTTGTTTGCAGGAAGAATGGGACAAACTAACACCTGCAACACTTAGTCACTTGATTTCTTCAATGCCTAAACGTCTTTTAAGTGTTGTTAAAAGACAGGGGAACTGTACAAAGTGGTAAATGCTGTACTGTCCCAACTTTTTTTGAAATGTGTTGCAAGCCTGAATGGCAAGAATGGATATTTATTTACAAATCAAATGATGTTGACAAAAAAAACATGAATTATTTTGTGTTCATACTATCTGCAATGAAATAAAATTTGAGGAGAATTTATAACTTGCTTTTTTCTTTTTTTATTCACATTTTCCACACTGTCCCAACCTTTTCTGATTTGGGGTTGTACACACCACACTGTGAACTCCCTCTTCTTTTAGTCTGAATTGTTTCTTGACCGTATTTGTCAGGTTCTTGCTCCACCAGACACTACAGGTAAATTTTGATCTTAATTTGTATTAGTACAGTACTGCCTACTTTGTATTACTGTGGTTTCTACTCAGCATTCAGATGTAATGTACTTTAGTGCAATATTATTTTTGTTTCTCTAATTTTAAGAATGGCTTTAAACACAAAAGTCCATATTATTGTCCGTCAGTGCCTGTACTGGAATAAAGAAACTAACTACCTTGCAAAATGACAGCATGTTTTGTGTGCTATAGCATTGTGATTCAGAGAAACTGCAAAGAATACACCAATCTGCACAATCCATGACTTGGACAGCCCTGCTGTTTGGTTAGAGGCCTGCTCACAAGTGAAATCCAGACTGTAATTTTGTATCAAACTTAAAACAGCTATCTGACACAAAGTACATTTCTATGAAAAAAACCTACAGGTTCCTGCTGAGTCTACATTTCATGTTGTAACCATGGAATAAAACTGCCTCCCCTGTATGGCTGTGTGCATAATGCTGTACAGTTCTGTATGTGTGAGATACTTTTATCTTTGCTCCTATTCACGTGTTGCAGATTGTGTGCTATTTAACGCTCCATTTTATTGTATATTGTAAATGTATGGCTTTTAGTACCTAAAATGTGAAATTCAGGACTAAGTCTGAACACATAAACATAACTAACTCTCGCGTAAAGCCTGGAATGCTCATAGCTCCAAATAACTCTATGAAAAAAAATTTTCCCTTGAGTATACATTGTGAAGCATTTAAGTATTTCCTCTGTGCAAGAGAAATAATGCATCACTGTAGCCTTACTGGCTTCTGAGCCCTCAACGGAGTACACTTACTTGTGTCAAATGCGGTTTTCAGTGCCTGGATGTCAGTCGCGACTCCTGAGATTCGGTATATGCCCACCTCTTCAATCCCCCTCTTCTCCACCTCCTCAATACACTGGCGGACAATATAAGGCACTTTGGAGCGTTCTCGCCTGTATGGAAAATAAAGAGAACTAAGTGATAAAAACACTGGGGAAAAAAGAACAAAAACTTAAAGCATTGTGGAACTGAAAAGTAGAGCTCAGAACTGTGCGAGACGCAGAGTTAAGATTAGGACTCTGTCTACCAAGAATAAGCTTTTACTTACTCAAAGTTAAGGACAAAATGGGACACTGTTTCAGACTGAGGCTATACCCACACTACTATGTTTTTAAACAAAAACAGCCTGTCCTTATACAAGCCTTTTCACATTATTTATGAAAGTACTAACCACAGTACTTGTCAAAGACAGATAATAGTGGAATTAAAAAATATTTACTACCTCTTGCCCTACATGTACCCTTAGCGCCTTACCTCTGTATTTGTGTATGTGAACGTCTCTTAACCGGTGTTCATTCTTTCAAGTGTGTTCCTGTGAAGTCTGCTTCTCAGACTCTATCATTATTTTCGAGACGCCTTTCTGACTTACTGTCCAGTTTTATACTTGCTATCTTTAAAGAAGCCTCTCTCAGTATACCTCGTATGCCTTTACTCATGCGTCACACACTTCCTCTTTCGTGGCATCACCAAAGACAAACTGACCAATCACGCTAAAGCAAAATTGACAAAACAGATTGCTCAGAGGGACTGGACACACAGACCTTAGTGTTTTATTATATAGTAGTTCTATGTCTACACTAAAACAACCAAAAATGCATAGACAGAGATATTCACCTAGACTGGCTGTGCATGCATAAACATCCTTAAAGGTTTGATAATACTGTCAGCCAAAAGATTTATTACAAAACTTTAGCGACCTGTAAATTATTTGTCTTGTACAATTTACAAGTAAGCAACACAACAAATGCAATGGAAAACACTTCCACTATGTCTGCTATGTTGGAATATGGTTTTCTTCCATTAGGGGTGACCAGGGAATTAGATGTTGTAATAAGCAGAATTCAAACTCCTGAGATTGAATTCCCCCATTCCCCTTCAAACGGGGAAGGGCTATTTAATAAGCATGAGTACATCTGAGTGCAATTAGTGTGCATTTTTAAAGGTCTATGTTTTCACCAGTTCACATTGCAACGTTGACTGCATTTTCAGAAGTATACAAATCTGGAGAGAGATTTCAAAAGTCTCTCTTTTTGAAGGTTAAAAACACAAGGGGAGACTTTTGTCAATGTTCTGAAATGAAAATACTGTAGTATGGACGTGGCCTGAGAGATGAAGTTAGCACTTTGGAAATCTAAGCTTGTGCACTCCAGCACTTTTGACTGCCAGTCACTTTCCATTTGTAAAGGCTAACATTAAAACAGCTCCATCAAACAGCAATGACTGATGGGTAATGGGAACCATTAATGGAGTTTAAGCTCTTAACAGAAAGAGTACTACTTATTTTAATGGCCAGGAAGTTTCTTAAAAGCTTTGACAAAAGACGTTGCAAGCTTGTCTTTACTTACTTTGTTACCACACTGATCTTGACTCCAAAGACCCCACTCTGCTTTTTTGAAGGAGTTCTTTTTAAACTCAAATCCCTGCTTGTGAACTTCATTGAAAACTCCACCTTGATCTTTTAAGGACAAAAAAAGGTTATTTAAAGAGAAACAGTGTAAATGAATGGTAATGATCCATTTCTTATTACTGAATTAAAGATTTTGTTTCTTAAACAGGCTATTGAGATTACTCACCCCATTCATCTCTATCACATCCATGTGCCAGTTTTTGGACTGCACCACCTGAGGATCCAACTAAAAGAAAAAAGTCAAAATAAATGCTCATGAGTCCCACTTCAGTTATTAGGGGAGTTGTTCTTTCTTTTGTCATTTTCAGCTCTTTCTTAAACAGCCAGGTATTTTATTTTTAAAAGTTAATAGTCCAAAGAATAGAATGCAAAGTTAACCTCGTTTGTAAAAACTAAGCCTTAGATGTTGTTCAGATTAAAAATCTCAGATGAGCCAAAGTACAAAGGGTTGACATTAAAAAACAAACACATTTCATTAACGATTCGTAAAGAAACAACTCAGTAGCCCAGCCAGTTCTATATTCTCTGTTGTTTTATACATCTGCATGAATGTTAATCTCACTTTAGCATGAATCCTGTGCTTTAGATTTGACCCCAACATGGCAGTGTATTATTGTTAAAGTGTGTTTTATAAGACTGTCAGGATTCTCTTTTCTTCTAAGTTGATATCACACTATACATTGCTTCTTCACCTGAACACTCTGTATGGCTGTGCTGGCAGACAGCTCGACTATGGAATCACTACTCTCCTGTCAGAACTCAGAACTTCAGGCACCTCCTTACTCAAATGCCTTTCAGTTGTTGTTTACTCAAACTAACATACTGCACTTCTCCTGATTGTGTACTACTTTGGAAGGCAATCTGTCATAACAGGTCCAAGGTGAGCGGTCAATCATGCACATACTGACAACTTCCCACCAAGTATAGTACTTGGGTTTAAATGCCCTGAATTTGGAAATGTGTGCATTAAACTACAGATCTTCACTTTCTGCTTTTTAACTACTGATTTTTTTTTTTTACAGTATAGTTTTTTTTTTTTTTACAGTATAGCGATCTCAAAACAAGTTCAGATACCACCTTTCTTTGCTTATATCCTTTTCTTCTCTGCATTGCAGTCTCTTAATGTTTGGGAAAATAAAAAGTCTTCCAGCTTTTGAAAGGCCTGGGCTATTTTTAAGACATTCATTTTCCATTGGATTAACGTTTCCCAGACGATAAAAGCTAAATATAACCCATGGGAATGCTGGCATTTTGACTTTTAAGTTTATATTTCCAGATTTTTAACAAAGCTGAGAAAAATAAGTGAAGTAAGTGAAGGGTCACACAGATGGACTGCAGAAGTATTGGGGGTTTATAAAGATCTCTATTACTGTAAAGACAAGCACCACAGGATGCATTTCTCAGTTGTTCCCTGTAACACATTTTGTGGTGTCTAGAATAAAGCTGTTGATTTCCAGACAAATGTCCCTTTCTAAATCATCCCTTTTACCAGGAACACAAGGTCAGAAATCTGCAGGGGTGTAAGGAGGTGCAATTCAAAGTCATCACTGCAGAATTTCAGAAGAGCAAGAAAACCATCTATTTATCAGCTGTGTAGGCCTAAAAAGGACACTTCAGTCAGGAATAAAGAATTCAAAATACTATAAGATGTAGTGAAGAAGGAAAAAACAAAATCAAACTAAATTAAGTCTTGCTATTACACACATCAAAATTGCATGGCCAAACGTCTTGCACTAATGCTCAATATGAGCTCAAAGACTTCCATCATTCTAAACATTTTTTCAAAGTATAGGCAGGTCAGGAAAATAGTCCTTAATTTCAGGATGTTAAATACCAAAATGTCCAAAACGTCAATATAGCCATAGTATCCATATCTGAAGCGTCTATGAATGAATATTCAGCCATTGTCCATCAAGCCAACACGTTTCAGAACTTCGAACCCCTTCATCATGCCAGACAAACTGGGACATTAAGATAAAATCGACTGCTTACATTTCATTAACGCTTACACATTCAACATAAATGCTTGCCCTGAATGGGGTATTCAAAGTAAAACCTCAGCAGAAGTATTCTGAAACACTCCTAATGCAAAGAGTCTGCGGTTTTACTTCTAAAGGACTTCAACCCTATTTAAAGAGCACTAAACTGGTAAACATTTCTGATGTGCCAATGACACCAATATATCAATTAAAGTAGGAGCTTCAGGAGACCTCCTAGCCTTAAAGGATTAGCGTCTGTGTGTCAGTCCGGTTGCTATGTCTATCATTCCAGATGGCGCATAATGCATTGCGTTTGTTATTCCAATGGTGCATGTGCTGCAAACATTAATGCCGAGGTCTGTTTTGTTTACTTAGATTTCAATGCAACTTAGAGGGGTAGCAAAGCTAGTTGTAAAATAAATGAACACAAAAATACTAAAACGCTTATACATGTGATCCTTTCATGTCCTAACTTCAAAAGTGACTTTATCAAAGATTATAGCCTCTTAGATCCCTAGAGCTTGGCACGTTCATATTTGAGATAACAGTCTTTTTTTGACAGTGAATCACAGGTATCATTTGTATAAAGCATGCCCAGCTTGGTGTGTCTACTAAAGGAACATAACACATACCGATGGATCATGGAAGTTTATCATTGTTCTTTTTAAAGTTCCCTGGTTGAAGGCACCAAATAGCTGATTAGAAAACCATTCTACTAAATTCCCTGAGCTACGTTCTGGTTGCCTAATTAAACAGTAAATGACTTTGGTGTTTTTAACTTTTCAGTGATATTCAAATATACTGTACTATGTTATTTTCTCCAAGATTTTCCATTAATAATTTGTCCAACCAGGTATGATATCCTGAGACTATATAAAGACAAATCAACAAGTACAGCACAAAACATCTTGCAGTGGTTTGTGAACTTCAGCTCTTTCAGCACACCCTTCCTTAAGACCAATTCTAGATAGGATGGCAGGATGTTGCAGGACACATTCATGTACATACCTGAGCACACACGTTCTCATGAGGGGCCAAATAAGAGTCATCATCTGAATATGAACTGAACCCTCATCCCTGGTGTATCAGAAGGTCACGTGTTCTCTATATAGTTATCCTTACGACTGTAACTTAGGCTGACTTCATTACTTACACACTTTCTAACATAGCGATAAGCTGGCAGTACAAAACCAACTATTCATGGTCTATCAGACTGCATGTACCATATCCCCCCCATCCCTCCCCCACACAAAAAAGCTAAACTGAAGGTTATTAAAGAGAGACTGGAGTAGAGCTCTGTATGAATGTTTTCTGTCCCCTCATTTTAAGTGCACCAAAGTACTTTTACTTTTTCTGAAAACACACAAAGGAGTGATATATGTATAGTGATGGATTAGGCCTTTGTAATTTCCTCTGGTGTCTTTCTCTACACAAAAACTAGAATGGATGTACAGTATGAATATAAAGCCCAAAGAGCTAATAACACCCTCAAGAGCAGAACTGTGAAGGCATCACAAAATACAGCTCATTGAAGACTTAAAACTATAAAAGTGCAGCGGTAAGCCATTATAGTAAATGGTAGTAATGGTGATGATAAAACACTGCCAATGTGATGGGAAGTAGAACTGTAAAATGCTGAACTAAAGCAGATTATTCAAAGCCTACCATTTTCCTCTCTGAAACACGTGCTAGTTAAAGGTAGTGCCATAGCTTGGACACAAACAGCCACCATTTACTCAGCCGATAACTGAAGAAGAGTGAGTTCTGAAATATACTGATTCATGCTGTCTTTCTACATAAAGGAAAATGTGCACAGATTCAATGACCACTGATTTATTGTACACCAAGACAATGACCTAGAGCTTATCATCAACACAAACAATGTGCTGATCAAAGAAATAAAGAGTGAGTTTATTAGCCAGCTTGGATGGACCTAACATCACTTTTGTATTTTATGGCTCTCAGGCTTAGAGAAGATACGGAGCAGAATTGTATGCAGTGTTAGGAAGATGGTGTATTTATACATGGTTCACCCAAGCTGGTATAAACTTCTGCACAGAGAAGTAAGCACTCGTTTCTTCCTAGCTTGGAATGAAGATTAAATAAGTTGGACAGGATACCACAGTATTCATCAGGGGGCTGAACATTTATTTAGTAGTTAGAACTGACAGGATTACCTCTGTGAAGTAGAACAGTGCCAGGTTCATGCTGTTATGTTTCACAATTTTTGGATTTAACTGTACATTGTGGCATATGCACAGTGATTGTGCTCTTAACCTTCTCTTTTATAGTTGGTCTCGATATTTGTATGCAATCCAAGTAATTGAGTACAGAGTAGCTTTGGATTTTGGAGCAGTGCACCAAAAGTACTACAGTAATCCCTCCTCCATCGCGGGGGTTGCGTTTCAGAGCCACCCGCGAAATAAGAAAATCCGCGAAGTAGAAACCATATGTTTATATGGTTATTTTTATATTGTCATGCTTGGGTCACAGATTTGCACAGAAACACAGGAGGTTGTAGAGAGACAGGAACGTTATTCAAACACTGCAAACAAACATTTGTCTCTTTTTCAAAAGTTTAAACTGTGCTCCATGACAAGACAGAGATGACAGTTCCGTCTCACAATTAAAAGAATGCAAACATATCTTCCTCTTCAAAGGAGTGTGCGTCAGGAGCAGATCATGTCACAGAGATAGAGAAAAGCAAACAAATCAATAGGGCTGTTTGGCTTTTAAGTATGCGAAGCACCGCGGCACAAAGCTGTTGAAGGCGGCAGCTCACACCCCCTCCGTCAGGAGCAGGGAGAGAGAGAGAGAGAGAGAGACAGAGTTTGTTTTTCAAACAAAAATCAATACGTGCCCTTCGAGCTTTTAAGTATGTGAAGCACCGTGCAGCATGTCGTTTCAGGAAGCAGCTGCACAAAAGATAGCAACGTGAAGATAATCTTTCAGCATTTTTAGACGAGTGTCCGTATCGTCTAGGTGTGCGAACAGCCCCCCTGCTCAATCCCCCTACGTCAGGATCAGAGAAAGTCAGCGCAAGACAGAGAGAAAAGTAAGCTGGGTAGCCTCTCAGCCATCTGCCAATAGCGTCCCTTGTATGAAATCAACTGGGCAAACCAACTGAGGAAGCATGTACCAGAAATTAAAAGACCCATTGTCCGCAGAAATCCGCGAACCAGCAAAAAATCTGCGATATATATTTAAATATGCTTACATATAAAATCCGCGATGGAGTGAAGCCGCGAAAGGCAAAGCGCGATATAGCGAGGGATTACTGTACATTGTCAGTAAGGTGTGGTCACTCTGCTGGTGTCCCTCTTACTTTTTCTAGTATTTGCTTCTATCTGCAGATTAGCTGTGTGTTGATGGACAAAAACATAGAAATGAATTTGTCTGTAAGAGATTAATTTTGACAATTATTTTCTTTTTTTTTTTTTTTACTACACACCATCGTACCATTAAAAAGCTGCCAATATGGTGGGTCTACTAGTAGGCCTAGTAGCCTAGTCTTGTATGATATTTTCGGGATTTTCAATGTCAAATATCTCTTGCTCTAGTGTCACTGAATCACTGACAGGGGCCATAGACACCTAACAGTCCAGTACAGGGACTTGATATGAGTTAAGCTGGTGTTAAATCTTTCTGCAACAGAATGTACTCTGGTGCTGTCAATGTTGCAGAAGAGGGTCCTAATGAAAGCTCCAGACAGACCTTCAAATAGGGACTTTGATAATCTCCAGCTTTTAAACATTTTCAATTTCATGATGTAGCATTTTTTCATGTATGATTTCCTGGAGACAGCAATATCATCTGACACATCATCTATTAGCCCATTCAGCAGCTATTCTGTCACCTGGAGTTACAAGGGGCTATATTTATCTTTGTTTGTTGTGTAGCCTGGTATAGTTGTGTGGTGAGCATCAGCTACTAGGAATGAGCAATATACCAGCTGATCTGGTGTAGCAGGTGAAGCTCTTCTTCTGATAAGGATTTCATTAATATGGTTTTACTGGTATGCTAAAAATTGACTGTAAAACTTAGATTTAAACATACAACAAAAAAGTGTGCAAAACTATGCAAGGAAACAGGCAATATGGTTTTCTTAATTAGTTAATGCCTTTTGTGTATGGACTTGTATGTGACTATGTGTGATAAGTAGAGCCTAACCCTTTAAGAATATCACCCAGAGTGCTGTGCGTTTCATCCCATTTGGTGAGTCAATACAAGCTGGATGGTAGGACAGGAAGCAGCCACTTCTTCTGCTGTGGTTGCTTAGCAGTAGTAGCGTAAGTAAGCAAGAGAGAAAAAAACTGCACTTTTATTTGTTTGAGTGAGGTGAACACTTGCTACTGATTCAATTTGAGTAGCACAACATTTAAGCAGCATTTTGATGGATAAGAGATATGTGTGAACAACTAATCACCAATGCTTTTGTTTCACCTATTAATGTTTATTGATAACCCCACCAGGGATTCCCACGTGCAAAAATCATAGAGTTTCCCCCTTGGTGAAACAGATGCATTGAAGAGTACAGGGTGGAGGTCCCCCTTTGTAAAAAGACAGCGTAATTGCTGTATATGTAATTATATAAAAAATAATATTGAAGACTACTTTTGATTCTTTTGTGATGGGAGGTTTGGGGGAGCTGGAGGTTATAATGTAACTCACTTGCTGAAGCCAATTTTTTTTTTTTTTGCTCAAGACCCAATAATGGTGACATGTGACCCCAAAAATGGGTCGTGACCCAGTAGATGAAAAACAATTCATTATATCAATATCTACTGGAACTATCAATAAGTTTAATCATACTGTGATATACATTTTTGGCCATACTGCCCTCCCTTCATTCAAATCAGACTGGTCAAAATTATATTTACATGCATTTTTAATTGTTTTGCGTTGCCTTTTTTTGCAAAGCGCACATGGATCAACAGAATAGGGAGTTGTTGGGAATGCCTAAAAAAATCCTTCTTCCTTTATTATGGAGGAGGTTTTAACTGCATATAGTTATTTTTTTGGTGTTCTTGAGTTGGTTTTATATTTTTTCTATTAGACAAGAGGCTTTTCTGCAGTCCACTCCATACTAGAAATATTGCCTTTGGTGAATTTTGATTTATTTTCATGTGATAATTGAGTTGCTGCTTACCATTTAATGCCAGTTTTGATTTTTGTAATTCAGAATTGTATACTGATGTATGTATGTATGTATATACTGTGAGAAAGCAAAGAGATCTGGTGTACCCTGTGGCCCTGGGACTTCAGAGGTGATGCACATGACACATGTATAGCACTGAATTGAGGAACTAATAGGTCCAAGCAATGACTGGACTGTTCTTACTAGTAAAAGTGTAACATATTTTTCTGGCCTTGATAGCTATGATCAATTGTCACCACAAATCTTTTAAGGTACAGAGCAGGAAGCAAAATTAATTGTTCACCAGAACAATAGGTGATCCATATATTGACAAACAGTTAAACTACTATGACAAGCACAAACTGTTTATCCATTATAAATTGCAAAATCTTACTACATTCTCAATTTAGTTTTATTGTAGACTGACTTTGTCTCTTTAATGCAGCCTCAGAGCCATTTACCTGTGTCAGAATACCCTCCTTCTCATTCCTCCCGCTGTCCAATACACACCATTTTGAATTGCAGCAATGGATATGGTACTTTTTAAAATGTCTATAAATCGGTTCATTTAAGAACACAATTTCCAGTGGCAAACTAATTTATACTATGATTGTGAAAAAAAAAAAACTGACTAGAAAAATACCAAATTTGTGCCACATTACATGACATCCAGATTTAGTTGCTGGATCTCATGTTCTTGAGAATGTTGTCATATTACACAGCTAGCATAACAAATGACATGACTCCATGATGACTTTCCACTTTCCACAGCAACACATGTTGACAGACAATTAATGTGCTGCCAGACAGCACTGGTGCCTCTACAAATACCTTCTAGGTATGGCAATTTAGGCTGTGATCTCAGCCCTTCTTTGTCCTTTTCTGTTCTGTCGTGGTATAGAAAGCATGAGACCTCAGACAGATGAGTCTCCCTTCTGTTTGCACAGTCCAAAACACCCGAGTTCTTTATTAAAGTGGCTGCATTCTATATGCTATACTTCTGCATGAGCATCTTGTACACACAGGGCCTGCCTTTACAGCCATTTGATTTAGTTGGGTTGAGTTGCATACCAGTCTGTGACAGAGTTGCTGATGTTTACCAGAGTGTCCCAGATTCACCAAGATTATATAAATAGTATCCACAGCTGAAATTTGCTTAAAAAAAAATGTGTAATGGGACCTTAAGCCATGAGACAGCACGTCTTTTGAAAAGCAAACTAGCAAAATCTTTGAGTAGGACATGTTTTTTTGTTTTTTTAAAGTTCAATGAAAGAACCGACTTTTTATGCTCTCATTTAAGAAAATTAACTGCAGTGTCAACTGAGAGTGAAAAAAATCTCATAAATCAAGATAACAGTTTAGAACTTTAAGCTTCTACAAAGTAAGCCTACATTTTCAATACTAGCAATCAGTAACTTGAACAAAATAAAACATAAAACAAAAGCATGATTATTTCAAATTGCACTATGGTGGGAACACTCCAGCTTACTGAATCTTTTTTTTTTTAAAGGATTGGTTGCATAAGTATGAATTATATTAAAATCCAAGAAAGATCTCCATTTCTTGACAGGCAAGATATTTAAATGCACATCAGTATTTGTTATTTTTTTACACATGGTATTAAATTTTAATTTTTTTTAATCATGAGTAGAATAGAGGTGCCCTATATGAGGGGAAACAGAAATGTTGGCTTTAGTATACTACAGTCATTTATAAACACATGACACTTTTTACATGCAGTTTCTACATTAAGGCTGAGTTGTGTGTTTCTCTAAAGCATTCAGTTCAAGAAATTCAAGGAAGAAACAATTAAACCGATCACTACCAGCCTGAGCCTGGGAAATGAAAACAACTACCTCATACAAAGGACTCAAATTACACATGCAAAAGATATTTCCACTGCAGATTATCTGACCCACTTTCAGAAGGTTTATTAATCACGTGACCCCAAATGTAATGCAAATATTTCCGGTTTTAAATAGGTGGCTTACCAAAGTAATTAAGTACATTTTTTAACATCTTTAAAAGGAACATCTGAGAATGTTTGGGGAAAAGAGCTTTCAAAATTAAATCCAGCTCAGTACTGAAATTCTACCTTTTGATTTTTATAGATATACACAAAAAGCCAAAGGAAACAGAAACATTTCCAAAAGTGGATGTTTTTTTCTCATAAACACAGCTGGTTTTCAATGCAAAAATGTGTGCTTAATGCAGGCCATCAGGTAAGTTTACATTCACAGACCACAGTTGTATAAAAATGCAAGAAGAATACTAGAGCAAAGAAAACAGGATGGCTAGTGAGATAATCCACTTCTTAAGCCAACATTTTCAGTGATGAACACCTGGGTGTGCCCCTGAGTGGTCTTCTATTATATCTACTTTTTAATTAATTCGTATCATCAATGATAAACTATTTCATATTGTAAAACAACAACTGTTGTGACCTTTGACATGATATAGTCAAACATGCTGTATTTAATTAAGATATTGTATTGAATGATTTAAGAGATTTCACACACAATAAAGGAGGAATGTGCTTCTTCTGAAGGAACTTATTAAAGACACAGTGAGGCAGCATCTGCCACCAGTCTATCACATGTCACAATGGGAAGTCACCCATGAACCTGATTTGTACATCTTGAGGATATGGGATAGATGAAAAGATGTAGAACCCAAATAAAACGTATGTAGATTAAGGGAGAATGAGCAGCCATCACACAGAACCTTTCCTGGCTGGGATTCTCTACCAAATGTTTGGATGTGTGAAGCAGTAGCACATGCCAATGCACCTTTATGCTTCCCCAAAGATCAGTCCTATCAAATTTTTGGTGAAATGACAGTTGAAAACTAGAATACAGTACCTGCTCCTGATCTTACTACTCTGTGTTTTATGGTTATGTTAGGAGGTGAGTGAAAAACTAATTTTAAATATCAAGATATAGCACTGAAGGCAGTAGGCAGCATTTAAGATTTTGTTCAGAAGACTAATTAGTGCAAAAAATAATATTCTCCTTCAATATGTTTAAATCAGGCATTATTGATCAAACAATAATGTTTCATTTATTGGTCTAATTGGCTTTAAACACATTCAATTTCAGGGCATGCTTTATCATGAGAGATAATATAGGATCAAAAATGTAACGGTTCTGTAATTT